>NW_022993944.1:300000-600000 GCF_012275295.1 Melopsittacus undulatus
ATAGTTAGGGTTGGAAAGGACCTTAAGATCATCTAGTTCCAACCCCCCTGCCATGGGCACAGACACCTCACACTAAACCATATCACCCAAGGCTTCATCCAACCTGGCCTTGAACACTGCCAGGGATGGAGCATTCACTACCTCCCTGGGCAACCCATTCCAGTGTCTCACCACACCAACAGTAAAGAATTTCTTCCTTAGATCCAATCTAAACCTCTGCTGTTTAAGTTTCAACTCGTTACCCCTTGTCCTATCACTACAGTCCCTAATGAAGAGTCCGTCCCCAGCAACCCCACAGGCCCCCTTCAGATACTGGAAGGCTGCTATGAGGTCTCCACGCAGCCTTCTCTTCTCCAGGCTGAACAGCCCCAACTGTCTCAGCCCGTCTTCATACGGGAGGTGCTCCAGTCCCTTGATCATCCTCGTGGCCCTCCTCTGGACTTGTTCTAACAGTTCCATGCCCTTTTTATGTTGAGGGCATCAGAACTGCACACAACACTCCAAGTGCAATATGCACCTGCAGCCTAGAAGGCCACCAGATCCTGAGCTGCATTAAAAAAAGCCTAGCCAGCAGGTTGAGGGAAGTGAAGCTCCCCTTCTACTCTGCTTTGGTAAGATCCCACTTGAAGTACAGCTCTGGGGGCCCCCAGTATAAGAAGCACATGGACCTGCTCAAGCATCATAAAGATGCTCAGGGAGCTGAAACATCTCTCCCAATGAGACAGGCAGAGAGAGTTGGAGCCGCTCAGAAGGCTCTGTGGAGACCCCACTGCAACAGTTCTATAAGGAAGATGAGGACAAACTTTTTAGCTGGGCCTGTTGAAACAGGACAAGGGGTAATGGGTTTAAACTGAAAAAAAAACAAAACAAAACAAAACAAAAAAACAACAACAGTCTTTCAGGGCAGGAGAGACCGTGTGTAGTATTGGATTGTTGCCTGCTGATGACATTGCTGAGCTCGTCTGGTTTCGCCAAAGTTCATACTTTGGTGAGGTGATGATTGGAGGGAAGTCGGGGTCAGTCAATGGTGACCTGAGGACAGTTTTGCTGCTGCTGGCATTTCCCACGACTTTATTCTCTGCTGATGATCGTGACAGCACATATCTTCTTTTCAAAGCTCAGAGTGGCAGAGATGGGCATCTAGCTGATGGGGTATAGAAGTGTTGTATAGCAGGCAACAGCATATAGTTGAGTTCATTGGCTGTTTTCCCCCAAAATTAAATCCCCTTGAGGTACACACTGTACTTCCCCATCTTCCCACACTACCAGCCACATATATCCAGGACCCTGAGTAAAAGCAATATCCTGGGTGGGTTTGCCTTTACCTGAAGCAGGAATAACCCATATTGTCTTACCCAGCAAATTTTTTATGTGCACCCCAGGAACTTTATCCCCCTCTACGGTATGTAAAGGTTCTGATTGGCCTGGGCCAGCCCTGTTGGCAGATCCCCTTGTGTTGACCAACCAGGTGGCTTTTGGTAAATGTGTATCCCAATGTTTGAAAGTCCCACCACCACTTTTTCTCTCAATGTAGTTTTTAACAGCTCATTGTACCATTTGATTTTCCCAGAGGCTGGTGCATGATAGGGGATGGGATATACCCACTCAATGCCATGCTCTTTGGCCCAAGTGTCTATAAGGTTGTTCCAGAAATGAGTCCTATTGTCTGACTCAGTTCTTTCCTTGGTGTGGGTGTTGTGGTTGTGTCGCTATAAGACATATTTCTCAAGGTCCAGGATAGTGCTCTTGGCAGTGGCGTGGGGCACAGTGTATGTTTCCAGCCACCTGGTGGTTGCTTCTACCATAGTAAGCACATGGCGCTTGCCTTGGGGGTTGGTGGGAGTGTGACATAGTCAGTCTTTCAGGCCTCCCCATATTTGTCCTTCAGTCATCGTCCTCCATACCAGATATTCTTTAACCACTTTGCTTGCTTAATTGCAGCACATGTCTCACACTCCTGAATAACCTGGGCGATAGTGTCCATTGTTAAGTCCATCCCTCTATCACGAACCCATCTGTATGTTGCATCTCTGCCCTGATAGCCTGAAGTGTCATGGGCCCACCAGGCTAAAAATAATTCAGCCTTATGTTGCCAATCTAAATCCATCTGAGCCACTTCAGTCTTATCAGCTTTATCCAACTGTTGGTTGTTCTGGTGTTCCTCAGTGGCCCCACTCTTAGTTACATGAGCATCTACATGGCGTACCTTCACCACCAGGTTCTGCACCTGAGCAGCAATATCTTGCCACAGTGCAAGCCCAGATGGGTTTACCTCTGCGTTGCCAGTTGCTCTGCTTCCATTGCTGCAACCACCCCCACAGGGCATTTGCCCCCATCCATGGGTCAGTATAAAGTACTGGCCGCTTCTCTCATTCAGCAATGTCCAGGGCCAGCTGGATGGCTTTCACCTCTGCAAACTGACTCGATTCACCCTCTCCTTTGATTCGGAGAAAACTCCAGGAACAAACTTGCCAACAAAGTTTTCAAGCTGACAAGCAGGAATTCTTTAATGCAGTGTTGGGAGACACGGGGGATAACTCCTCCTAACGTGTGTCTCTCTATCGCTACACAAGCCATCCTTATATAGTCCCTGGGCACACATACATATTCATGAGGCTACATGTGGATTACATCACTTTCCAGAAAGTTCCCCGCATGCGTACAGAATTGTAGTGGTGGTCTCTGAGGGTCGTTTACTTCTTCCAACAATCTTCATCACTTCTGGCAGCCTTTGAAGCACGCGCAGTAGATGCTTATACCAGTTTAATTGGTTCGTTAGCACCAGAGACATAATAATCCTCCTATCCTCCTACTTATCAGTTAGTTTAACTGTAGCCTATCCTGGACACCTGCTATTCCCAGATACTCCTTATCCCTGTGTCCTGTTCTTCTAGACTGTTTTTCTTAAGACTACATCAACTATAACGATTTATCTTGTGTCAGTATGTTCTCTAGCTGTACTCTATTTTTTTTCTATGTATTATGCACCTCAGTAATTTTCCACTGCTACTGTTAAAAAGTCATCGAACTTAACATTGTTTAAAACTAATTCTAAATGTTTATTTATTCCATTTTGTGTTCCCCTTGTTTCAATTCCCCCTTTTTCTGCCCTTTTGCAAATTCTTTTGCAACATTTTATATATTGCCTTTACCATCAAAAGTCCTTTGAAATAATTTCCCATTTCTACTTGGTGCTTAATTTCATTCCTTTTCCAATCTTCATAATTTATCATAGTTTACAACACCAGAGGGAACATTGTATCATACCACAAGTAATCAATTTTAAAATAATTAACATCAGTATTCTTGCAACCAGTTGCCTCAACCAGGAGACATTAGGTAACCATGAAGTTAACTTTTTTCATATTTCTTTGAAACCCTAGGAGGTGTCATCCACAGCCATCTCATGAAATATCTTCATTTGTTTCCAAATTTCCTCCAGATCTGTTTCAATTCTGCCACTTTGGTCTATGTAGGAATAACAACTTTCACTGGTTATGGAACAAACTCCTCCTTGTGATGCCAATAACATGTCTGGAGCCATTCGGTTTTATACCACTTTAGATAGGCTGGTTATGTCTTGTTGTTCTGCCTGTATTATATCAATGTCTTTACTTTCCATTTCCTCTATGGTTGCTGAGATAATTACAATTGCTTTCTCTAATTCACTTACTCCCAAAGATGGAATTAGCCCTCTCACAAAACTATGAAATGCAGTGTGCCATTCTATAATAGGGTTAAACCTTCGTTTAATCCGTTTAACAAAACTTCTAATCCAGGATCCGGAAGGATACCTGTCGAAAATAGTAAAATTGGGTATTACAGCACCTAAGGTGCATGCCCCCTTCCAGTTGGGGGGTAAAGTCTTATAAGCATTTTCTCCACATAACCAATACCATCCTTTCCCTTTAGGAACGGGCCACCAGTGAACTACGATACCATCTATATTAATGGTGTAATTGCAATTTGAATGGTGACCTACATCTGTGGCATTTAAGCAAGTATAGTCTCCTACCCTGGTTCCTGGTGTAATACATCTTTGTGCACAGGTGTAATATTTATTGCCTGGATTAGGATTAACTATTCCAAATCTTAACCTTCCCTTTGAATACAAATTGCTAGTGTTCACCCACAGGTTTGTCCATGAGACAGTGTTAGGAATTGGAACTCCAATTAATGGGAGTTCCAGGCTTTCTCCTGATTTAGGCAACTGTGCACACACCCGACAGTCACTACGATTAAAAACTTCAGTAACATTTTGCATTAATTTCAGGTATAAATTCTGGTCTCAAACTTGTGCACCAGTTATCATATGAGTCCAAATTATGACTGTCGCAATTTCATAAGTAAGCGTCCTGAAGGTTCCATCTGCCATGTCTTCTCTGGTTCTAGTGCTTTCTTTATTCTTGAATAATGTATCCAAGCAGGTTGTTCCTTTATCTTCACTGCTGTAAAGGTGGTCAGTAATATCTGGTACGGTCCGCTCCACTTTTCCTGTAGAGAATCTCCTGAAAAATTCTTAACATAAACCCAGTCTCCAGATCTGAAAGGGTGAATGGGATAATCCAAACCTCTTGCTCTTGTCCCTGCTACTCTCTTATTTATCTCCTCCAATTGTTTTCCCAGATGGATCAAAAACTGTTGGAGATAGCTTTCCCCCACTTCCTGAAGACTTTCTCCTTTAAACTGGGACTGTTATGGTCTTCCATATAAAATTTCAAATAGGCTAACCTCTTCTTTCGACCGAGGTTTAGTTCGAATTCTTAATAGAGCCAGTGGTAAGGCTTGGTACCAATATAATTTCATTTCCTGACATATTTTCCTAATTTGTTGTTTGATCAGATGGTTTCTCTTTTCTATGTGCCCACTGGCCTGAGGCCTGTATGGAACATGTAGTTGCCAATCAATTTCCAATTTTTGCTAATTTCTTGTAACAAGTTTGCACTAAACTGCAAACCTCGGTTGGAAGAAATTGCTGCTGGTACTCCAAAGCAAGGTATTATCTCGTTAAATAATGTTTTAATCAGTTGTCTTGCATTATTTATCCTACAAGGGAATGCTTCTGGCCAGTCAGAAAAAGTATCTGTTAACCCCAACAAATATCGATAATCCCCTTTTCTTGATAATTCAGAAAAATCTATTTGCCAGTGCTGTCCCAGGAAACTTCTTCTCACAATTGTCCCGATTTGATTTCTATTTTCAGTTTTATGCTTATTCTTAAGACATAGCTGACATTATTTTGTCATTAATTGAACTGTGGTGTATAGATTTCTTCCCACAATTTGTTTGTCTAAATATTTATATAAAGAGTTGCTACCCCAATGAGTTTTATTATGTTCTCCCTGAACTAACTTCCAGAGTTGGTTATAGGGGATTACAATTCGCCCATCAGATATCTGAAACCAATCCTCTTTATTTTCCTGTCCTTTTAGATCCTCAATCAATTTTTATCCTCTTTTGAATACCTAGGTTTAGATTTTTCAATTGTTAGTTTGCCATCACGGATTAAGGACATGATTTGTGATTGTTCAGCTGCTCGTTTGGCTTCACAATTGGCCAAATTATTTCCAATTTCCTGATCAGAGTCACCTTGTTGATGTCCTTTCCAGTACATAACAGCTACTTCTTCAGGTAGCTGAACAGCCTCCAGTAATTGTAGAATTTCTGCAGCATGTTTGTTCAAAAGTCCTCATTCTTTTCAGATAACACCATGTACATAATCAGTCCAAATATTTATCCTTTTGTCTTTAGCCAATTCCAGGGCTCTCATTAATGCTATTATTTCTGCCTTCTGGGCAGAAGTGTTAGAGGGTAAAGGTTTAGCCCCTGTTACCTGTGAAGTGGCGTTAATGGCATATCCTGCCTTTCGTTTACCATTCTTCATGAAGCTACTACCATCAGTAAACCAAGAATCAGCATCTTCCAGAGGTCTTTCTTTTAAGTCTGGTCAGCTCAAATATACAGTCTCTATGGTGGCCAAGCAGTCTTGTGTTAGTGGTTCTGTCGATTGTTCCTGCAAAAGGATGCTGGATTGACAACATTAGTGACCACACTTTCTATATCATCTTGTTCCACAAGGGTGGCCTGGTATTTAAAAAACATGAAGGAGACAACCAGTGGTCTACTTTCTGTTCCAGGACTGCTGATACAACATGGGACATTAGCACAGTAATTTTTGTCCCAAGGTGAATTTGCGAGCTTCTTCAATATTCATGACAACTGCTGCCACAGCCCTTAGGCATCTGGGCCATCCTTTGCTCGCTTCATCCAGCTGTTTTGAAAAACATGTCACTGCCCTTCTGTAGGGTCCTAGTTTTTGAGCAAGGACTCCCAAAGCAATTCCCTGTTCTTCATAGGAATATAGCCAAAAGGATTTATTTCCATCTGGAAGTCACAGATCTGCAGCTCTCATTAGCTCTATGTTTAAATTTCTAAAAGACCCCTCTGCTGAATTAATCCATTCTAAAGAGGGAGGTTTTCCCTTCAACAGTTCATATAGTGGTCTTACCAGAACACCATAATCGTGGATCCAAAGTCTGCACCATCCAGTCATTCCCAGTAATGTCCGGAGCTCCTTGCCGGTTGAGTTGGCTTCTTTTCTAGCAGCCCCAGGTTCTCTCTGTCCTCCTGTTATTTCATATCCTAGGTAGGACACTTGGGTTTGGATTAGTTGAGCCTTTTGTTTGGATACCCGATAACCATTCAGTCCCAGAAAAGTTAATAATTCCACTGTCCACTGGATGCATTCTTCCTTTATTTCTGTAGCAATTAATAGGTCATCCACATATTGTAACAGAGTCCCCATCTGAGCAGGTGGCTTCCATGATTCTAGTTCTCATGCTGATTTCCAGAAATTGCTGGACTGTTTTAAACCCTTTAGGTAATACTGTCCAAGTTAATTGAGTTTCCCTTCCTGTGTCAGTATTTTCCCATTCAAAAGCAAATAAATTTTGGCTTTCTTTGGCCAATGGTAAGCAAAAGAAAGCATCCCTTAAATCCAAGATGGCAAAACATTTCTGATTATTATTCAGTTTAGTCAATAAATCATACAAATTTGCTACTACTGGACAAATATCCTCTGCAGTTTTGTTGACTGCTCTGAGATCTTGAATCAATCTGCAACTTTTATCATCCTATTTCTTTACTGTCCAGAATATTATATTCAAATTCACATTCAATGAATAATATATATTTTAAAATTTATCGATGACTTTTTATTATTCCCTTTGATCTTCTAATTTTCAGGGATATTGTTTTATTCTAATCGGGCAGGCCCCCCTTTTTACTTCCACTTTAACAGGCGAAGCATTTTTCACCTTACCTGGAACTCCAGATGCCCATACTCCCAGATATACCTGATTAAGGATTTCTTCTGTTTCAGGGAGGTCCTCCTGTTTGCTTTTCTGTTCAATTAAAGATAAACTCAAAACTGCAATTAACTGTTTGTTTTTTAACTCTAAATTCCATTCTGCCTTCTTTAAATGTTGTTTCTCACCCTAAGAAAGATTTTAGAGAATTTGGCATGCATAAAAATTTATGCATTCCTATTTGTTTTCCCAATTTGTACTTTAAGGGTTTCAGAAAGAATGCCTCAGGTTGGTTGTTTGGTTTTTTTTTTCCTCTTATTCTTGGTGGCCAGTAGCTCCCACATCTGTAACAAATTCTTTTCTCTCAGATTTAACACTGAATAAGTTGCTCCTCTCTCCCCTAAAATTCCACTTTATTTCCTCTAGTTCCTACTTTTAATTTAACCAGTGGATCTGCTAGGGTAGATTCCCCAGGTCCCTGTCAGTCTGGTTCCAATTCAGTCGCTGGAGCCACACCATGGCACTACCCCCCCCAAGGGCAGTCTCACTTCCAGTGTCTGAACTCTCCCCCCCCCAGTTTGAAAGCAACCACCGCAGCTGTGGCTGTAGCACGACCCAGCTTTTTCTTTTCTATCTGTTCCCAATTCCTATACGCTCTCCATGCTTCCTCCTGTCCACATTTATTCAAAAACCCCTCAGACCCGTCCGTGAACATGTCTTTTCCCAGTTGCCTGCCCCAGCACCCATCCCATGCTCAAACACAGGAGCTGCATGAGCTCCCCTCCTTTCCCCCTTGGGTTTCCTTTTTTTTTCTCCTCACAGTTGCTCACCCTGCTCTGCAGGGGCTGCAGATGCCTCTGCAACAGCACTGCTGGTTTAACCCTTTCTGAACTCGGAATGTGCATCTGCCGCTTGTTGACAGTGACAGCGATCTCTTGCTCCTTATCAATATCAGATAGGACACATGCAGAGGGTGCTCCTCTTGGAGGTACCTGTGAGAATTTTCCAGCCTATCTTCCTGATTACTGTTTTTTAACTTTAAACATCTTTCCCCAGTATCACAGGCTGAACAACATCTCTCCATCTTAACTTTCAGTTTTTCCCTGTCCTTTTCCAAAGCCAAAATCAAGGGATCTGGCGGAGCTATATTAATTCTGCATTGCATCTGTCACTCCACGTGCTCTCTTAAAGTGAAGAACATATCGGCATACATTACTTCATGCCATTTTCCTTGCAGCCTCAAAACAACATTAATTGTAACAATGTATTATATTTCAGGTTCCATTTTTAGGCCATTTTTCCTGATCTTCCAAAGTATACAAAGGCCACCATTGGTTACAGTATTTTACCAACATTTTCTTATTTACCAAGCCCAAAGAAGACCTTCCAAGTTCTTTCCAGTGTGCCAAAATGCACCCTAAAGGACTCTTTTGCATGATCTCTTCACTCTGCTGATTTTCCATTATCAATCTCTCACACACACTAGGGATCCCACAGACACACTCCACACAGTTACAACACTTGAAACAGACAGAGACTAAAATTCTATGAAACAAACCACAATTAATAACACAGTTATAACATCCTGTCACCAATACCAAAATCACAAGACCAAAATCCTTAATGTAAAAAGCCACAGCAAGATCCAAAACCATTTCCACGAGACACCCCCTTCATCTTGCAGGACCCAAACCACAAGAAGACCTCTGCTTCTTGAGGGTGTATACCAGTAAAATCCAAAACCTTTTCTACAAGACTCCCACTGCGTCTTGCAGGACCCAAACCACAAGAAGCCCCCTGCTTCTTGTGGGTGTATACCAAACGGACACTGGCAGCTGGGTATACGCCTTTACCTACGAGATTTCTTATCTTGATTTACGGAAGGCTTCCAAACCTTGCGTACGCTTACCAAACCAACCCAATGACCAATGTAGTCTTTATGCAAGATGCCCCCTGCACCTTACAGACTATAGAAAAGAAAAGAATACCTTTTATGAAGATGGTCCTTGTCTGCTCCCGCAGTGATCCGAATGAGTCGAGGGGTCCCGCCGGGAAAAATTCCCGAGGGCCCTAGGGAGCCCTGTCCTCAGCGGGTCCTGCAGCCGAGCAGAGAGGGTCCCATCTGAGGTGCCAAATCGATTCGGAGAAAACTCCAGGAACAAACTTGCCAACAAAGTTTTCAAGCTGACAAGCAGGTATTCTTTATTGTGGCGCCGGGAGACACGGGGGATAACTCCTCCTAACGTGTGTCTCCCCTGTTGCTTCACAAGCCGTCCTTATATAGCCCCTGAGCATACATACATATTCATGAGGCTACGTATGGATTACATCATTTTCCTGAAAGCTCCCCTCATGCGTACAAAATTGTGGTGGTGGTCTCTGAGGGTCGTTTACTTCTTCCAACAATCTTAATCACTCCTGGCAGCCTCTGAAGCATGGGCAGTAGATGCTTATACCAGTGTAATTGGTTCGTTAGCACCAGAGACATAATAACCCTCCTATCCTCCTACTTATCAGTTAGTTTACCTGTAGCCTATCCTGGACACCTGCTATTCCCAGATACTCCTTATCCATGCGTCTGTTTTTCTAGACTGTTTTTCTTAAGAGTACATCAACTATAACAATTTATCTTGTGCCAGTATGTTCTCTATCTGTACTCTATTTTTTTTCTATGTATTATGGACCTTAGTAATTTTCCACCGCTACTGTTACAAAGCCATTGAACTTAACATTGCTTAAAACTAATTCTAAAGGTTTATATATTCCATTTTGTGATTTTGTGTTCCCCTTGTTTCACCTTCAGCAGTTTCTGCAACTTGTTGTAGGGGACTCCATACATCTACCTTCCATCTCCGATGCATTCCCCCAGTACGACAGGACCCAGCAGTAAACAAGGCATATTGCTTCTCACTTTGTCCTGGGTTCAGCTATATCAGTCATTTTTCTCCTTGTTATATAATAAGAGGAGGGCATATTGCCATCAATGACCAGCTGGAGTGCACAGAGGATGGATGAGGAGCTGACAGAGTTTATGGGTCAGGATTAAAGAGAGGGCAGGGAGAGGGGTCATTATGGTGTGGGAATGCTATATGCTACCAGACCAGAAAGACTGAGAGAATGAGGCCCTCTGTAGACAGATAGGTGTGGCCTCAAATGCATAAATCCTGAACCTCATAGTGAACTGATATCTGTTGGAGGGACAACACAGCAAGGCAGAAGCAGTTCAGGATGTTCCTGGAATGCATTGATGACAGTTTCCTTCTCCAACTGATAGAGGAGATATTGTCCCCTGGGAAGATCATGGAGCAGATCCTCATGGAAAATATGGTAAGGCACATGGACAATAAGGGGGTGATTGGTGACAACTCACCTTCACTAAGGTCAAATCACGCCTGACAAATTTGGTAGCCTTCTACGATGGGGCCACAGCACTGGTGGATAAGGAAAGAGCAAGTGACATCATCTACTTGGACTTGTGCAAGGCATTTGATACTGTCCCACACTGCATGAATTTGATGGATGGTCGCGCTCACAGAATCACAGAATCATTAGGGCTGGAAGGGATCTCTGGAGATCATTTAGTCCAACCCCCCGCCAGTGTAGGGCCACCTAGAGCAGGTTGCACAGAAACATGTCCAGGCGAGTTTTGAATGTCTCCAGAGGAGACTCCAAAACACCCTGGGCAGTCTGTTCCAATTCTCTGCTACCCTCAACATAAAGTTCTTCCTCATGTTGAGGTGAAACTGCCCGTGTTTTAGTTTATGGCCATTGCTCCTCATTCTGTTGCTGGGTGCCACTGAAAAGAGTCTGGCACCATCCTCCTGGAACCCACCTTTGAGTCATTCATGAGATCCCCTCTCAGTCTTCTCTAGACTACACAGGCCCAGCTCCTGCAATCTGTCCTCATAAGAAAGATGCTTCAGACCCCTGATCATCCTTGTGGCCTTCCCTTGGACCGTCTCCAGTAGCTCCTTGTCTTTCTTGTACTGAGGAGCCCAGAACTGGATGCAATACCACTCAGCACAGTCAAGTAGAGGGGGAGGGTCACCTCCCTTGATCTGCTGGCCACACTTCTGAGGCACCCCAGAATACTATTGGACCTCCTGGCTGCAAGGGCACACTGCCAGCTCATAGTGAACTTATCATCTACCAATACTTCCTGGTCCTTCTCAGCAGAACTGCTCTCTAGTAGGTCAGACCCCAACCTGTACTGGTACTTGGGGTTCTTCTTCCCCAGGTGCAGTACCCTATGCTTGCCCTTGTTGAACCTCATGAAGTTTCTCCCCACCCAATTCTCCAGCCTATAAAGGTCCCACTGAATGGCAGCACAGCCTTCAGGTGTATCAGCCACTCCCCCCAGCTTCATATCATCAGCAAACTTGCTGATGATACACTCTATCCCTTTATCCAGGTTATTGATAAACAAGTTAAATAAGACTGGACCCAGTATTGATCCCTGGGGAACACCACTGACTACAGGCTTCCAATTGGATTCTACTCCACTGATCACAGCCCTTTGAACTCTGCCATTCATCCAATTCTCAATCCACTTCACTGTCCATTCACCTAAGCCACATTTCCTAAGCTTACCTATGAGGTTGTGGTCAACAGCTCAATGTCCAAGTGGAGACCAGTGACGAGTGGTGTTCTCAGGGGTTGGTATTGGGACTGGCACTGTTCAACATTTTTGTCTTTAGCATGTGAAAGTGATGTGTGCTATGTATGCATTATGTGCAAATTCCATACCTGGGACAGCATGAGAACAAGTGAGGATCAGAAAATAATCAGGAGAAATTGAATGATTTAGAAGATAAGGGGATTATTTAGGGTGAAAATAAAAAGGAATAGAAGACTGCATTTAAGGACTAAGGAATATAATTTCTGCTTTTTGTTAGAGAGGGCAGATAGTTGGTTCACTACTAAAAAGGAGAAGATATATTGACAACAGTACGGATGTAGTGGGAGTGACACACTTCTGTAGACACGAGGAGGTGCTGTGGTCACCAAGTGCTGGCAGGAGGCAGCAACATCTTGAGAAGGTGTAGGACAAAGAGAATGAATGGTGGAATAAGGGAAATGTAAAAAAGTCCAGAATAAGTACTTGACTGAAGTGTCAGCCAAAGCTGAGGTGGACAGATTGCTCTCTGCCTGCCCTTTTTTGTTTGCTCTTGCCATATCAGGTCAAGGACAGATAGATCAAGTCTATTATCCTTCTCACCAGTGTGGGAAAATATGGAAGCAAAAGCTACAGGACAGAATGTCAAACACTTTTTAGTAAAAAAAAAAAAAAGCCTATTTTCAGTTGCTTCTTTTTTGTCCTGGATTATTTTTTAGTTTCTGTATTTTTTATTTTTATTTTTTTAATCTCAGCATGAAAATGCTTTTCTTCTTAACACTGAAATTAAGGTGAAAGTAGATATTTTGCTAGTGGATTGTAGTCTGTGTCCCTGCTAAGAGTTTCATTGTTAAGTTAAATGGTAGATTTTGTGCCATGGATTGAAATAGTTTTTAATACCACCCCTGCTGATAATCCATGCAGATGCTAATATGGAGTATTGGATCATATGTTTTGATTTGCTTTTGGATTACTGAATGAAACAAACAAGACCGCCAGAATGTTAGATGTGTAGATAATAGAATTCAGGAATGTTTGATGTATTTATAAAGTTTGCTTTTATTTGTGATATCTGTTTTCAGAGTTCTACAGGAAGACTTTTTAGTGAAGCTAGGCTGATAACTGCTCACTTCTGGAATTTTGGATTCCTTCATGTTGTATGTGAAGCATTTCTCTAGGGAGTCTGAAGAGGAAAGCTGAAAGCTAGTAAAAAGAGTGCTGCCTTGATGACACAGTCTGTTAGCTTCTTATAGAATAAGAGAAGGTGGTACTATGGAAAAAATGAAAGATAGCATGTTTCATCTTTGGTACTAAAAATAGGATATAATAGGAGAAAATGTCAAATTTCTATATACTTTTAGTAGTTACTTAGCTGTGGGCTAAAATTACAAAGTGTATACATGTTTTAATTTTTAAAAAAGGGTCTGGAACAGAGAATATTAACACTAACTTCAGGGTTTGCTTATAGTAATTGTTTTCTTCTTTTCATTCACTGTTTTATGTTCATTAGGAAAGTTGGGAAAGCAATTCATAACAGGAGGCTTTATTCAGTAAATTCACCCCTTCCAGTCTGTTAGGAAGCATTTAGCTAGGCAGCCAGTAATTCTTGACAAGATTTTATCCTAAGCTTTTCCTATAGAATCATAGAATAGTTTGGGTTGGAAGGGACCTTCAGAAGTCATCTAGTCCAACCCCCTGCAATGAGCAGGGACATCTTGAACTAGATCAGGTTGCCCAGAACCACATCCAGCCTGGCCTTGAATGTCTCCAGGGTTGGCGTATCTACCACCCCTCTGGGCAACCTGTTCCAGTATTTTACAACCTGCACAGTAAAGTTTTTAAGGTCAGGTTGAACAGGGCTTTGAGCAACCTGGTTTAGTGGAAGGTGCCCCTGCCTATGGCAGGGGGGTTGGACATTAAATGAACAGATTAAAAATAACCAGCCGCCTTACATGTGATGTCACCATTTAAAAAAACAAACACATAGTAATAAAAAGATATTACAACAAAATAAAATTTACAAGTTTTATACTAATTCTTGTGCTGTATTAACTCTAGGCTGCTGACCGGATTCCGGGGCTCAGCTGTAGGAGCGGGTGCCGGGCAAGCGCTTCACCAGATGCATGCACAGCCTGCACTCCTGGCACCAAGCAGCCAGGAGTCTTGGGTAACATGGTTATGTGAGGTGTCCCTGCCCATGGCAGGGGGATTGTAACTAAATGATCTTAAAGTCCTTTCCAACCCTAACCATTCTATGATTTTATGATCTAGTTAGTGCTGAACTAACATAAATCCATGAAAGGGATCTTCCAGTAACACCATCAGGGATTCATTGCAGTTCCTTATGGCCTGGCCTGGATTTGAGGAAGGAGTATATTTTCTGCGTGGAAAAAATGTGCACACTTAGTGGCCGCGTTTGGTGGAGCCAGAATGCCTGTTTAAGATACACATGCTAGATTGCACACTGCATTCTAGGACAAAGGTGTATAATCTGTTAAACTAAATCAGTACCCAAAAAAGCAAAGAAGGATGTACCACTACACCCTAACATCTGACCAACTCCAGCAGATCCGAGCAGAGGAAAGGGAAAGAGAGTCTTAGGGATGATAAAAATAGGAGGATATACCCCTCCAGCTTAGGGAGTACTTTCAATACTCTTGAGTCATTCATATGTGTGTAATATATTCCAAGACCTCATCATACACAGGGCCATCTCTCTCAAGCTGTCTAACACAGAACTGATATTCTCCAGCGGAATTCCCAGTTCTCTGTTTCCAGAGTGCCTGAGACAAAGCCCCAAGCAACTGGAATTCAGAACATACACTATTTCACAGCACTGTCAGTTCAACTTCCACATTGCCTTTAACTGGTGATTTTTTTTTTTTAAATTTGTGTAAACTATGCTCATGGACAGGGAAGCTTTCCCTACATTTTGTTGTCATTGTGCCTCACCCTACTCTTGATAGGGATGTCTGTTGTTTCCATGGACTGAAGTCCTGGCATGTTTGAGGACATTTATTTAATAATATTAAAATTTACCATTATTTTTAAATTATTTAATAATAAATATTTTAATTTATCTTAATTTAAAAAATATTTAATAATTAATATTTAAATTTACCATAATTTTTAAATTATCCTAAATATTTAATCCCTAAGGGGAAGGACCCATTTCATACCCATTTCACATAAGCAGCAGTTTTAGAAGTTTTTACTGACTTTATTTTGCATTGAGAGCTTTCTTTGTCCAAGTAGAGGTCTTTTTATTCACCATAATTCATGCAGAAAGAGTTAAAATAAAATATTTGTATTAAATTATCATATTACCTGGTCAGCTTGTAGGATCATAATGCTTTGTTTCTATATAGAATCATAGAATAGTTAGGGTTGGAAAGGACCTTAAAATCATCTAGTTCCAACCCCCCTGCCATGGGCAGGGACACCTCACACTAAACCATATCACCCAAGGCTTCATCCAACCTGGCCTTGAACACTGGCAGGGATGGAGCATTCACTACCTCCCTGGGCAACCCATTCCAGTGTCTCACCACACCGAAAGTAAAGAATTTCTTCCTTAGATCCAATCTAAACCTCTGGTGCTTAAGTTTCAAACTGTTACCCCTTGTCCTATCACTACAGTCCCTAATGAATAGTCCCTCACCAGCAACCCTGTAGGCCCCCTTCAGATACTGGAAGGCTGCTATGAGGTCTCCACGCAGCCTTCTCTTCTCCAGGCTGAACAGCCCCAACTTTCTCAGCCTGTCTTCATATGGGAAGTGCTCCAGTCCCCTGATCATCCTCGTGGCCCTCCTCTGGACTTGTTCTAACAGTACTATGTCCTTTTTATGTCGAGGACACCAGAACTGCACACAGTACTCCAAGTGAGGTCTCACGAGAGCAGAGTAGAGGGGCAGGATCACCTCCTTTGACCTGCTGGTCACGCTTCTTTTGATGTAGCCCAGAATACGGTTGGCTTTCTGGGCTGTGAGCCCACACTGCTGGCTCATGTTCATTTTCTCATCAACCAACACCCCAAGTCCTTCTCCGCAGGGCTGCACTGAATTTCCTTATTGCCCAACCTGTAGCTGTGCCTGGGATTGCTCTGACCCAGGTGTAGGACCTTGCACTTGGCATGGTTAAACTTCATGAGGTTGGCATCAGCCCACCTGACAAGTGTGTCAAGGTCCCTCTGGATGGCATTCCTTCCCTCCAGCATATCAACCGAACCACACAGCTTGGTGTCATTGGCAAACTTGCTGAGGGTGCACTCAATCCCACTGCCCATGTTGGCGACAAAGATGTTAAACAAGACCGGTCCCAACACCGATCCCTGAGGGACACCACTCGTGACTGGTTTCCTGCTGGACATTGAACTGTTGACCACAACTCTTTGCATGCAGCCATCCAGCCAGTTCTTTATCCACTGAGTGGTCCACCTATCAAATTGATGTCTCTCCAATTTAGAGACAAGGATGTCATGTGGGACAGTGTCGAACGCTTTGCACAAGTCCAGGTAGATGACATCAACTGCTCCACCCCGTCCATCTTTGTAGCCCCGTCATAGAAGGCCACCACATTCAAGAAGATACATAAAAGGAATAATTTTACTAGGGACTTAATTGTCCCTTCTTCACAGTATCTAGGTTGTGTAAAAAAAAAACAAACAACCCCAGATCTTGAATTAACATTTATGAACTGGAAAAATAAGTTATACAACAATAAGTATTTAGCAGTTGGGGATGACAGGCTATAATGAGGTAGAGCACACAAATGTGATTGCACTTGATGGATTGATTAAAATTCAAGTAGGAATAAAAATTGTTCTGTAACTGATTTTTGAGACCATTACATTCTTCACACCACACATTTTAAATTAATTATTTGTTATTATTAGAATAATAATTTACACATGTGCAATTCATCTATTAATTTTTTTTGTTCTATAGAGATACTTCCAATCCATTTTGACAGTGATTGCAAATCACTATTTATGAACTAGCACATTCAGACATTTTTCCAGCTTTTGTGCATAATGTTCTGAGGAGTTCAAGGGAAAGTTCAAAGAGGGGAAGATGGGCCTCTCACCAGGAAATAGGAAACTCTTGTAATGCTGGGAGCTGGTCACTAATACTGATAGATCTCACACCTAGTTCCTGGAGAAACTTTGAATCACTACAGTAAGCACTCACAGGCAGCAATTAAATGCAAAGGTGAAGGATGCTGTGTGACGACAGATGAGCTCAAAGGAGACTATGCGTGCAAACAGTTTAAGAAACATGAAATTAGATTTACAGACCCTGACAATGTATGAGTACAAGTCAGAAAGAGCAAAGATAGCTAAGTTCAAACCCAAACACAGCAGTCCTATAAAATCGTGGGTCTGTTTCTTCACTCTGCAGGAACTTTTGTCATACCACTTACTGCTATTGTGGAGTGCATGCTATGTGGGTGTATGACTACTCCAGCAACTTGCTTCTCTGATAACTACAGCAGTTTGATGGTGACAGAAACTCAGAAACAGTAAACATAAGCTGCGTCAGGACCAGTAAAAATCAGCATATTAATATTTGGATGCACCCTTTAGCTCCATAACTTCCATGAACTTATGTTTAATAATCTCCTAAGCAGCTCTCACCTGCATCCTGTAGTATATTCTCTCCTAAACACAGTGTCAGTTGTTAATGTTTTTTTTCCTTTCCTTTTTAGTTTTATATTCTCTTCCCTTGTTATTTCCCTTATCATTATTATTAGTGGTGGTAGTAGTAGTAGTTTTGTATTATACTTTAGTTACTGGACTGTTCTTATCTCAACCTGTGGGATTTACATTCTTTTGATTCTTCTCCCTATCCCTCCGGGAGCAGGGTGGGGGGGAAAAAGAGGGGACACTAAGCAAGCAGCTATGTAGTTCTGAGTTACTGACTGGGCTTAAACCACAACAAGAAGGCTTCTGAAAGACAGAGTTGCTAGAATAAAAGAAAGGGCACATTTATGAAAAACCTCAATTTCCAATTTTTAAAGTGGATTATTGGGAACATTAGAAAAAGAGGAAGTAAGGCTGGTAAAGATCACGTGGATCACCAAACCTAGACTCACTATCTCAGACAAACTGAAATACAGACCTCATTGTCTTTCTTGGGCTTAGGTGACATAATTCCAAACAGAATCCTACTCAGCCTTGAACAATTACTTCAATGCTTCCCTGAGCTCTGCTCAAAATATTTCACCTGGCTGAAGCAAGGATCTCTATTGCTTTTCACTACTGGATCCCATACTGATTTCTTTTAGTAAATAGAGCAAACTATTGCCGATTAAAAAAATAAACTGGCATTTGTGATATGTGGTTAATAAATATTCCATGTCAAAATGAAAATGGGGAGAGCTATACTGTTGCTCCTAGAAACAGCTCAAACCTTCAGAAATAATTAGAAAACCAAACTTTTGGATTTAGAATACCACTAATCACAAATATTTCATCATATTGAGAACAAAAAAGAATCAAATGCAATTTTCCTCTTCTGCCTGTCTAGATTGGCATTTAATATAATTCAATAGTTATTAACCATTAAAAAAAAAGAAAAAAGAGAAGCAATGGACATGTTGTAAGTCTCCTCTTTTCCTCTGTTTTTACACACTTCTCTTCAGCAAAGGTTTTTCTCTTTCCCCTGGTTTAATGATCCAAATCCGCTTGGTAAACAATGAGTGTCATAGCCACCATAAATGAGAAGCAGGATTGCAAAGGCAGGGTAAGGGTAGGGAAGAAGTGGGGATGAATGTAGATAGGTGAGCCAACTTTATCAGTGATAGCTGTGAGATCAGCCCTTTGGACCAAATCTAGCTGATTAGCAGCATGGAACTTGTTGCTCAAGAGAAGGAAAGCTAGATGGAGATGCTGTTTCAGAGATTACATGACCTTCTTATCCTCAGTACAGTTAATTCTGCTTCAGGTGCCAGAAAGAAAAAGGTAAAAGGACAGATAAGGTAGAGTGAGAGCATAAGCATGTCTCTGCATGTATCAGTCATTTCACAAGCATGAAGGGGTGAAAAGTAAAGCCCAGCTGGTAAGTTGTAATGGCTTGAATAGAACTCATCATGGCTTGACTTCGCGAATGAAGATTTGGGAAGGGTTTTACCCACACTTACTACAAGCACGTTGATGGCTAAAAAGGCCAATGTGGAGCACATGAAAAACAACAAGGTGCTTGGTGACAGCCAGCATGGCTTTACTAGGGGAAAATCCTGCCTGACCAATTTGGTGGCCTATGACGGGGCTACAAAAGTGATGGACAGGGGTGGAGCAGTTGACATCATCTATCTGGACTTGTGCAAAGCGTTCGACACTGTCCCACATGACATCCTTGTCTCTAAATTGGAGTGTCATCAATTTGATAGGTGGACCACTCGGTGGATAAAGAACTGGCTGGATGGTCGCACTCAAAGAGTTGTGGTCAATGGTTCAATGTCTGGCTGGAGACCAGTAACAAGTGGTGTCCCTCAGGGATCGGTGTTGGGACCGGTCTTGTTTAATATCTTTGTCACTGACATGGACAATGGAATTGAGTGTGCCCTCAGGAAGTTTGCCGATGACACCAAGCTGTGTGGTTCTGGTGATACGCTAGAGGGAAGGAATGCCATTCAGAGGGACCTTGACAGGCTTGTGAGGTGGGCTGATGCCAACCTCATGAAGTTTAACCATGACAAGTGCAAGGTCCTACACCTGGGTCGGAGCAATCCTAGGCACAGCTACAGGTTGGGCAATAAGGAAATTCATGGTAGTCCTGTGGAGAAGGACTTGGGGGTGTTAGTCAATGAGAAAATGAACGTGAGCCAGCAGTGTGTGCTTACAGCCCAGAAAGCCAACCATATCCTGGGCTGCATCAAGAGGAGCGTGACCAGCAGGTCAAAGGAGGTGATCCTGCCCCTCTACTCTGCTCTCGTGAGACCTCACTTGGAGTACTGTGTGCAGTTCTGGTGTCCTCGACATAAAAAGGACATAGTACTGTTAGAACAAGTCCAGAGGAGGGCCACGAGGATGATCAGGGGACCGGAGCACCTCCCATATGAAGACAGGCTGAGAAAGTTGGGGCTGTTCAGCTTGGAGAAGAGAAGGCTGCGTGGAGACCTCATAGCAGCCTTCCAGTATCTGAAGGGGGCCTACAGGGTTGCTGGTGAGGGACTATTCATTAGGGACTATAGTGATAAGTCAAGGAGTAACGGTTTGAAACTTAAACAGCAGGGGTTTAGACTGGATATAAGGAAGAAAACCTTTACTGTAAGGGTGGTGAAGTACTGGAATGGGTTGCCCAGGGAGGTTGTGAATGCTCCATCCCTGGCGGTGTTCAAGACCAGGTTGGATGAAGCCTTGGGTGATATGGTTTAGTGTGAGGTGTCCCTGCCCATGGCAGGGGGGTTGGAACTAGATGATCTTGAGGTCCTTTCCAATCCTAACTATTCTATGATTCTATAGGCAAATCTGGTTGCAAAAAGCACAACGAAAGGTCTTCTTGGGTGTTATAGGCGGGGTGTGATTCTTTCTTACGTTGTCTTTTCTCCTCGAGACTAGATTTGCGTGTGTTCTCAAAGGAGACAACGGCGTTATGTATAGTGTCTCCAAGTCTCCCGATTGGAGGCCAAGGTACCACTGATGGTAGTCAATATGGCCAAGGCTAAGGTATTGTTTCAGGGAGTCCTTATGTCTCTTCTTTGGGGCACTTCTTTTGCGGCAACCAGTGGCAAGCTCACCGTAAAGCACAATCTTAGGGAGGCGATGATCCTTCATCCTAGAAACGTGCCCTCCCCAGTGCAGCTGCAATTTCAGCAATATGGCCTCAATACCGGTGACCCCTGCCTGTTTAAGGACAGTAATGGTTGACACATAGTCCAATGGATGTTTAGAATTGTACAGAGGCAGCACTGATGAAAGCATTTGAGGAGTCGCAGGTGATGGTGGTAGATAACCCATGATTCAGACCCATATAAAACAGTAGACAGTACAATGGTTCTATAGACACTAATCTTTGTACTTTTCTTCAGGTGTTTATTGCACCAGACTCTTTTATGGAGATTTCCGAAGGCTCTATAGGCCTTTGCTATTCTGTTGTCTATCTCTTTGTCAATTGTGGCATCCGAGGAAATAATGCTTCCCAGATAGCTGAACTGCTGAACTGACTTAAGCTCTGACTCACCAATGGTAATGTGAGGATGATGATAATCTCGTGGTGCAGGTTGGTAGAGAACTACTGTCTTCTTCAAGGTGGATTCCAGCCCAAAAAGCTTAGCCGCCTTCGCAAAGCAAGATGTTAAATGCTGCAGAGCTGCTTCTGTGTGGGCAACAAGGGTGGCATCATCAGCAAAAAGGAGTTAACGGACAAGATTATTTAAGGTCTTAGTGTGGGCCTTCGGTCGCCTTAGATTGAATAGGCTCCCATCAGTACGAAATCGAATATAAATGCTGTTTTGTTTGTCAAGGTCTACTATAGCCCTTCAAAGCATCATGCTGAAGAAGACTGTGAATAAAGTTGGTGCGAGAACGCAATCTTGTTTCACACCATTGGTTATTGGGAAGGGTTCAGAGAGTGCATCGCCATATCTGACTTGGCTTTGCTGATCCCCATGTAACAGAATAATAATTTTGAGGAACTTGGGGGGACAACCTAATCGTTCCAAGATCAGCCACAGGCCTTTTCTATTCACAATGTCAAAAGCTTTGGTGAGGTCAATGAAAGTTACACAGAGACCGTTATTCTGTTCGCTACACTTTTCTTGCAGTTGTCTGAGAACAAATACCATATCTGTGGTACTTCTATTAGATCTGAAACCACACTGCCTTTCAGGTAGAAGTTCTACTTTGATAGCAGGTACTAATCTGTTCAACAGTATTCTTGCAAGAATTTTTCCAGCAATGGAGAGCAAAGTTATACCTGGGTAACTTGAGCAGTCTGACTTTACACCTTTTTTCTTATACAGAGTGATGATGATTGCATCACGAAAATCTGATGGTAATTTACCTTGTTCCCAACAGTGCACAACTAGCTTATGAAATTTAGCATGAAGTGCTTGGCCTCCGTGCTTCCAGATTTTGGGTGGGATTCCGTCGGCCCCAGCTGCCTTGCCAGTTTTCACCTGCTGTATAGCCTTAAGAGTCTCTCCCATGGTAGGGGCTATATCCAGTTCATTTTTACCAGATGTTGTAAAATGTGCTGGATTCCTTTGTCTTGGACTACACGTTTAGCACTAAAGAGTGTTTGAAAATGTTCAGACCAATGATTCAGGATGGAGATTTTATCTGTAAGAAGCATTTGGCCATCTGCACTAAGTAAGGGGCTTTGAACCTGGTATGTGGGTCCATACAATGCTTTCAGAGCCTCATAGAATCCTGTGGTCACCCAAATCTGCACATATTTGAGTCTTTTCTGCTAGGCTGAGCCACCACTTGTTCTGGATGTCTCAAAGTTTCTGCTGGAGTTTACTACATGCAAGACGAAAGGCTGCTTTTTTTACATGGCAAAGTGGCTGTGCAAGGTGTGCTTGATGGGCAGATCTCTTCTTTGTCAGCAATTCCTGGACCTCCTGATTGTTATCATCAAACCAGTCTTTGTTTTTCTTTAAGGAGAACCCAAAAGATTCTACAGAGGACTGCAGGATGCTATTTTTAATATGTTGCCAAAGTGCTTCAGGAGAAGAATCTATAAGGTGGTCTTCAAGCCTAGTTTGAAGGTTAGCCTGAAAGCTGTCCCTCACTGCAGCTATTTGAAGATTATTATTCCTCCTTGGAATGCTGCCCCTCTTAGGTTTGGGCTTGAAGTGGAAGTTAAGTTTGCAATGCACAAGGCGGTGGTCTGTTTGACATTCTGCACTAGGCATCACTCAGGCGTGACAGACAACACAAACATTTCTTTGGCGCACTAAGACATAATCAATAAGGTGCCAATGTTTAGATTGATGATTCATCCAGGTTGTCTTCCGGCTGTCTTTCTGCTGGGAAATAGTGTTGGTGATGGTAAGCTGCTGCTCTGCACAAAACTCTAGTAAGAGGCGACCATTATCATTGCACCTACCAACACCGTGCTTGCCTAGTACTCCTCTCCAGGCTTCAAAGTTCTTACCCGCTCGGGCGTTGAAGTCACCAAGGATAATGATCTTATCATCTATAGGAACCTTTTGAGTGAGGCAACACAGATCGGAGTAGAATTTGTTGTTTTCTGCAGGGTCATCTTGCAGAGTTGGAGCATATATGCTGAAAAGAACAACATGTTGCTTATAGTGTAGTGGAAGATGTAAGGAGATAATACAATCAGAATGACCTATCGGCAAATTTTCAAGTTTAGAGACGATGGAGTTTTAATCATTAAGCCAACTCCAGAAAGATGACTTTCAGTTTTGGATTTGCCTGACCAGTAGAGTGTATAGCCAGCACCATGTTCTTTAAGCCTACCTTCCTCATGAAGTCTAACTTTACTGAGAGCAGCAATATCGATGTTGAGTCGAGACAGTTCGTGGGCAATTAGCGTAGAACGGCGCTCAGGACATCCACTGTTCGCTGTATCAAGCATGGTTCTGATGTTCCAACATGTGAGTGTAAAACTGGACACACCTTTGGAGGCAGGTGTATGCCTTTGTCTCTTTGTCTTTAATCAACTGCAACAGAAGATGCCTGTTGGCCGTGGCTAGCCAACCAGGTGGAGGGGGAGATGAGCTTTGGTTAGGCCACCTTTTCTAGGCCTCTCTCCATATGGACCAAGCAGTGCTCTCCTTGAGAAAAAGGCTGCTTGGTCATTCGGGATGCTGCCAAACAAGACTGTCATCTCCTGGGTCAGTCTCGAGTGACCAATGTCCTGAACTGCCTGCATGCAGGATTGGGTCTGTGACTTCCAGTGCACCTTATCATCTGCCATTTCGTCCCTTGCCTTTTGCTACAGGGCTTTGCAAGTGTGGGTAGACCCTTTGGGCCTGCGCAGTGGATTTTTTAGGTGAGGCACAGCATGTGCAAAAGTGGCCCCACCCTTTACACCTGAGGTTTATCAGACAGGGCCTAGCAGGCTTGGGCAGTGGCAGCAAAGTTCTCAAGTCATAGGTTTGATTAGAGTATCCTTCTCTTAGATGGATGGCCTTACAGGGCTAAGCGAGCTCCATCTGCCCGTGTTTGAAGTTAGAGTCATCCTTCTCCTACGATGGTTGCCCAAAGGCTAGTGAGCCCATCCTGCCCATGGACATACTTTGTCTGACCCTTCAGCTGAGACCTGTCTGGCATGGTGTCGTGGTTTAAACTAAATCTGCACAGTTCCCCCTTTGTTTCCCCTCCCCCCCTGTCATGGGTTCAGCAGTAGCTCATGCTCTGCCAGGGAGGAGGGAGAGATAGGGCGCCTGGTCTGGGCTAGTCGGGGAGGTATTCCATACCACAGCACGTCCTGCTCGGGGAGGGGACTGGAAGCTGGCCGGGAGGGAAGGGGTTAACACGCCGGGCTGGGCTCGGGGAGGCAACTGGAAGCTGGCTAGGAGGGGAGGGGGGAAGCTCTCTCGATTTTTCGGGGCTGGCCTTGTGGGGGTGGGGGTGGGTGGTATCGTATTCTCTCTCCCTGTTTGTCTCCTCTAACATTGATTTGTTATTGGTACCGGTAGTAATTTGTGTTATACCTTAATTGCTGGACTGATTTTACCTCGATCCGTGGGAGTTGTATTCCTCTGGCTCTCCTTCCCATCCCTCCGGGAGTGGGAGGGTGAGGGGGTGTCCTGGTTTAAACTAAATCTGCACAGTTCCCCCTTTGTTTCCCCTCCCCCCCCCTCACTTTCCCACTCCCAGAGGGATGGGAAGGAGAGCCAGAGGAATACAACTCCCACGGATTGAGGTAAAATCAGTCCAGCAATTAAGGTATAACACAAATTACTACCGGTACCAATAACAAATCAATGTTAGAGGAGACAAACAGGGAGAGAGAATACGATACCACCCACCCCCACGAGGCCAGCCCCGAAAAATCGAGAGAGCTTCCCCCCTCCCCTCCTAGCCAGCTTCCAGTTGCCTCCCCGAGCCCAGCCCGGCGTGTTAACCCCTTCCCTCCCGGCCAGCTTCCAGTCCCCTCCCCGAGCAGGACGTGCTGTGGTATGGAATACCTCCCCGACTAGCCCAGACCAGGCGCCCTA
The DNA here is from genome assembly GCF_012275295.1 of Melopsittacus undulatus. Taxonomy (NCBI): domain Eukaryota; kingdom Metazoa; phylum Chordata; class Aves; order Psittaciformes; family Psittaculidae; genus Melopsittacus; species Melopsittacus undulatus. The sequence goes on from NW_022993944.1 coordinate 325,060, forward strand.
TCTCTCCCTCCTCCCTGGCAGAGCATGAGCTACTGCTGAACCCATGACATTATCCACCCCTTATTCCATACCATTCACGTCATGCTTAGATCCCACATTTTCAATATACCATCATATAGATACATATATATATATATACATCTGTGTACACCCAGACAGATAGAAAGAAATCATTTCTTAATACATGGACCAATCCCTATAATGCAATTGAGTCCATTTGGTCCATGATGTTAAGTTTGTAATAGTCTTTTGTAGCAGGAAAGTCTGTGTGCAGTGCTGGATTGTTGCCTGCCGATGTTGATCATCCCTTTACTGCAGAACTCATCTGGTTCTATCAAAGTTCATTCTCTGTTGGGACGATGGTTAGAGGGAAGTCAGGGCCAGTCGCTGGTGACCTGAAGACATCTAGTTGATGGACTATAAAAATATTACACAGCAAGCAACAATGTATAATTAAGTTCATTGGCTGTTTTCCCCTAAAATCAAATCCCCTTGAGGTATACATCGGACTTCCCCATCTTCCTGCATTACCCACCAAGTATATCCAGGTCCTTGAGCAAAAGCAATCCCACGAGTGGGTTTGCCTTGGCCTGAAACAGGAGTAACCCAGACTTTCTTCCCTAGCAAATTTCTCATGTGCACTACAGGGACCTTGTCCCCCTCTACAATATGTAAAAGTTCTGACTGGGCTGGGCCAGCCCTGTTAGCAGATCCTCTGGTGTTGACCAACCAGGTGGCCTTTGGTAAATGTGTGTCCCAATGCTTGAAAGTTCCCCCACCCATTGCTCTCAGTGTAGTTTTTAACAGCCCATTGTACCGTTCAATTTTCCCAGAGGCTGGTGCATGGTAGGGGATGTGATATACCCACTCAATGCCATGTTCTTTGGCCCAAGTGCCTATAAGGTTGTTCCGAAAATGAGTCCCATTGTCTGACTCAATTCTCTCTGGGGTGCCATGTCGCCACAAAATCTGGTTCTCAAGGCCCAGGATAGTGTTCCGGGCAGTGGCGTGGGGCACAGCATATGTTTCCAGCCATCCTGTGGTTGTTTCCACCATGGTAAGCACATAGCGCTTGCCTTGGCGGGTTGGTGGGAGTGTGATATAGTCAATTTGCCAGGCCTCCCCATATTTATACTTCAGCCATCGTCCTCCATACCAAAGAGGTTTTAACCGTTTAGCTTGTTTAATTGCAGCACATGTCTCACACTCATGAATAACCTGGGCGATAGTGTCCATTGTTAAGTCCACCCCTCGATCACGAGCCCATTTGTATGTTGCGTCTCTGCCCTGATGGCCTGAAGTGTCATGGGCCCACTGGGCCAAAAATAATTCACCTTTATGTTGCCAATCTAAGTCCATCTGAGCTACTTCAATCTTAGCAGCTTTATCCACTTGTTGGTTATTGTGGTGTTCCTCAGTGGCCCGACTCTTAGGTATGTGGGCATCTACATGGCGTACTCTCACCACCAGCTTCTGCACCCGGGCAGCGATATCTTGCCATAATGCAGCAGCCCAGATGGGTTTACCTCTGCGTTGCCAGTTGCTCTGCTTCCATTGCTGCAACCACCCCCACAGGGCATTTGCCACCATCCATGAGTCAGTATAAAGATAGAGTACTGGCCACCTTTCTTGCTCAGCAATGTCCAGGGCCAGCTGGATGGCTTTCACCTCTGCAAACTGACTCGATTCACCCTCTCCTTCAGCAGTTTCAGCAACTTGTCGCTGAGGACTCCATACAGCTGCCTTCCATCTCCGATGCTTTCCCACAATACGGCAGGACCCATCAGTGAACAAGGCATACTGCTTTTCACTTTCTGACAATTATATGGTGGTGCCTCTTTGGCACGCATCACCTCCTCCTCTGGTGACATTCCAAAATCTTTCTCCTCTGGCCAGTCCATGATGACTTCTAGAATGCCTGGACGACTGGGATTTCCTATCCGAGCTCGTTGTGTAATTAGTGCAGCCCATTCACTCCAAGTAGCATCAGTTGCATGATGTGTGGAGGAGACCCTGCCTTTGAACATCCAGCCCAGCACTGGCAAGCGGGGTGCCAAAAGGAGCTGTGCATCAGTGCCAGTCACCTCCGAAGCAGCTCGAACTTCTTCATAAGCTGCCAATATCTCTTTCTCCGTTGGGGTATAGCTGGCCTCCGAGCCTTTGTATCCCCGACTCCAAAAACCAAGGGGTTGACCTTGAGTCTCCCCTGGAGTTTTCTGCCAGAGGCTCCAGGTAGGACCATTCTCCCCAGCTGCGGTGTACAGTACATTTTTCACATCTGGACCGGTCCGGACTGGTCCAAGGGCCACTGCCTGAAATATCTCGCGTTTAATTTGCTCGAAGGCTTGTTGTTGCTCAGGACCCCATTTGAAACCATTCTTTTTCCGGGTCACATGATAGAGAGGGCTTACGATTGAACTGTAATTTGGAATGTGCATTCTCCAGAACCCCACAGCACCCAAGAAAGCTTGTGTTTCTTTCTTATCAGTTGGTGGAGACATTGCTGTTATCTTATTGATTACTTCTGTAGGGATATGTCTACGTCCATCTTGCCATTTTATTCCCAAAAATTGAATTTCCCGTGCAGGTCCCTTGAATTTATTCCGTTTTATGGCAAAACCAGCTTTCAGCAGGATTTGGATTATTTCCCTCCCTTTCTCAAAAACTTCTTCAGCTGTATCACCCCACACAATAATGTCATCGATGTATTGCAAGTGTTCTGGAGCTTGCCCCTGTTCCAGTGCAGTCTGGATCAGTCCGTGGCAGATGGTGGGGCTGTGTTTCCACCCCTGGGGCAGTCGGTTCCAAGTGAACTGGACACCCCTCCAAGTAAAAGCGAACTGTGGCCTGCACTCTGCCGACAAAGGAATTGAGAAAAATGCATTGGCAATATCAATCTTGGCATACCACTTGGCTGCCTTTGACTCTAATTCATACTGCAGCTCTAACATATCCGGCACGGCAGCACTCAATGGTGGTGTGACTTCATTCAGGCCACAATAGTCTACTGTTAGTCTCCACTCTCCATTAGACTTTTGCACTGGCCATATGGGGCTATTAAAAGGTGATCGGGTCCTGCTGATCACTCCCTGCCTTTCCAGTCTACGGATCAGATTATGGATGGGAATCAGGGAGTCTCGATTGGTGCGATATTGCCGCCGGTGCACTGTTGTGGTCGCAATTGGCACTTGTTGTTCTTTGACTTTCAGCAACCCCACAACAGAAGGATCCTCTGAGAGACCAGGCAAGGTGGACAGCTGCTCAATTTCCTCAGTCTCCAAAGCAGCAATACCAAAAGCCCACCGGTACCCTTTTGGGACTTTGAAGTACCCTCTCCTGAGGTAATCCATGCCGAGGATGCATGGAGCCTCTGGACCAGTCACAATGGGGTGCTTTTGCCATTTCCTCCCAGTCAGGCTGATTTCAGCCTCCAGTACAGTCAACTCTTGGGACCCTCCTGTCACTCCAGAAATATAGATGGGTTCCACCCCTTGACAGTTCGATGGCATCAGGGTACACTGTGCATCGGTGTCAACTAGAGCCTTATACTTCTGTGGGGCTGATGTGCCAGGCCATTTGATCCAAACAGTCCAGTAAATACGATTGTCCCCTACCTCCACCTGGCTGGAGGCAGGGCCCCTCTAATAGTCATCGTCATCACAATCTTGGACACCTAAGTCGTGTTGAAAGGGATTATTCTTCTTTATCACAGGAGCTGGAGTAAAATCAGCTCTTCCGCTCCATCTGGGAACCTGTTCACCAGAGACTGAAGCTGCAGCTCTCATGGGGCGATCAGTCATGGCCCTTGCTCCTCTCTTAAATTCCCTCACACGTTCCTCCAAGGCTGAAGTAGGTTGTCCATCCCACTTTGTCATGTCTTCTCCGTGATCCCGCAGGTAAAACCATAGGGTGGCCCGTGGTGTGTATCTTATATATTTTCTCTCTCGAGCAATAGGACGCCTTTTGTTAATAGCTGAAACGCGTGTTGGCACACGTGAGGAGCTAGATAAATCAGACAGATCGTCCCTCAACTGTTTGAGATCATGAGACAGTTTTTCCACAGCTGAGATGATGGAAGGGGTAAGATTGTCTTCGAATTCTCGGAGTTTATGAATCATTTCATCCACTGTTAGTGGTGCTATGTCATTCCAGGTTACCATTGCCAATGGATGGGCATATGACGACGGTGCGTTTCGTGTAAGCTTTCGCCACATGGGTCGTGTGCATTCGACTTCATCTGGGTCTATGGGTACATTCCCATTATTCGGCTTGGTGTGGTAGATCATCTCTACGATAGCTGATTCCCTCAGGGACTGGATGCCTTTGTCTATAGTAGTCCACTTGGCCGAACAACTCATAACATCATCCTTGTATGGGAACCTCTCTTTCACAGCTGCCAAAAGCCGCCTCCAAAGACCGAGGGACTTTTTCTCTCTTGCAATTGCTTTGTCAATTCCCCCTTCTCTAGCAAGTGACCTCAGCTGCTTGGCTTCTGTACCTGCTAGTTCGTGACCATCGGCCCCATTATCCCAACATCGGAGCAGCCAGGTGATGATGTGCTCCCCTGATTGACGGGTGAAATCTTTTCGCATATTCCGCAGCTCAGTTGAGGTCCGAGATCGGGAAGTCACCTCTTCTTCTTCGTCGTGTGATGATGACCCCTGATCAGATACTAGACCAGGTAGTGGATGCATAGTTTCTTCATCCTGCCTCTTCCTTCTTGCCTCCTTTCTGTTTTTTCTCTTGTGTACAGGAGCAACCGATATTGGTACGAATTGGTCCTATAGTTCAGATGCAGTGATTATCACTGTAGTTTGAGTAGCAACTGTACTTGTTGCTGAGGTAGCTGCACTTTCTGTCACAGTCGAGGGTTGAATAGCCGCTGTACTCGTTACTGGGGTAGCTGCACTGTCTGTCACAGCTGAAGTTTGGGTAGCAACTGTACTTGCCGCTGGGGATGGTGTAGCTGCTGTACTTGGAGTTGGAACAGCTGTGCTGACTTCTGTGTTGCTCTCAGATCCAGGGACATTTGTTTCCTTTTGAAGGTGTTGAACAGTGTCGATCAAGGCCCTATAAGCATAGGCCAAGCCCCAGCACGTTGCTGTAATTTGTCCATCTCTGGTATGGCCAGGACGACAACACACCTCATTTAGCTGTTTTACTAATTCTTCCGGATTCTTCACTTGTTCGGGAGTTAAATTCCAAAGTACTGGAGGGGCCCACTGACCTAGATGCTTGCCCATACTATCCCACACACCCTGCCACTCATGACTGTCCAGCCTCTGGGAAGATCTCCTGGTCCTCCTATATCGTCGTTTAACCCCAATACAGGACCAGACCTGACTCCGCTTAACTCTTGAAATCAGATGAAATAACTGTGAGCAAAACACACTCTGTATGCGTGCTACTATGGTGTTCCCCATCACAATCAGCACACAAGTCTCAACAGTATTAAAAGGCCATTCAAAAACTTCAAAACCCTCAAATGATGTTGTAGACCATCTGGAGAGAACACTGGGAGGATAGAATGTCTCCTTCACAGGTTGACCACCCGAGAAGGAGAAAAAAGATGTGAAATTCCTAAGCCCTTCTATTATATACCTCCCAAAATATAAAGTTGGTGACCATACCGGGAGCATAAACCAGATCAGTTTTATGATCAATGCTTCTATTGTATTACAAGTCATTAACATAAAGTACAATGAGACCAGAACCTTAGCCCAAACCCCATACTTGATAAACACTAACACAGCTAATATATATGAAAAGTAATTGGTAAAATCCTGAAACCATGAGATCAAGAGAAAAAACTGTGAGAGCCAATAAATCAGCATTGTGACAAATTACTATAAATCCTGTCAGATTTGTTGTTATTTCGTGGGTTTGTGCCCCACGTTGGGCGCCAAAAACTGTCGTGGTTTAAACTAAATCTGCACAGTTCCCCCTTTGTTTCCCCTCCCCCCCTCACTTTCCCACTCCCGGAGGGATGGGAAGGAGAGCCAGAGGAATACAACTCCCACGGATCGAGGTAAAATCAGTCCAGCAATCAAGGTATAACAGAAATAACTACCGGTACCAATAACAAATCAATGTTAGAGGAGACAAACAGGGAGAGAGAATACGATACCACCCGCCGCCAGGAGGCCAGCCCGGAAGAGAGAGAGAGCTCCCCCTCTCCCCTCCTGGCCAGCTTCTAGTTGCCTCCCCGAGCCCAGCCCGGCGTGTTAACCCCTTCCCTCCCGGCCAGCTTCCAGTCCCCTCCCCGAGCAGGATGTGCTGTGGTATGGAATACCTCCCCGACTAGCCCAGACCAGGCGCCCTATCTCTCCCTCCTCCCTGGCAGAGCATGAGCTACTGCTGAACCCATGACACATGGGAGACCCTACAGGAGGCATATGCCACCACCAGCATAGCTCCCAACCTCACAAGGGTTCACAAGCTCTTTCCTCACAAGAGTTTGAATAGAATATTCCACCAGGAAGTCACTGACTTCAGGCCAAAATGTGACTTCATAACAATTTATTCCATATTAGTATGTGCTATATAGTATTTAATTTTAATAGCACATTTGAAAATTGCTTGGGAAATCCACCACCTTCATTGCAGCCCTACTGCTGACCCATTGTAACTACAGGGAAAAATCTTCTCTACAGCTAACAAACCTAAACTTATCCCTTTTGTGAAGGACTTCTCCATTTCAGTCTTGAGCATCACTGTTTAAAAAAGATGTTGTTATTCATTACAAACAAAATGTGTTTACACTTACATATTTCTCACATACTCTTTTGAAAGCTTTGAAGAAACCATAACATTTTTCTCAAAGTAGAAAAAGGAAAAATAAAAATTAGCAGTTAATAAAGTTGTCACCTAATTTTTAAAGGATACAGTTTTAAACACTTTTTACAGCAAAATGAATTTAATAAAAATAACTTCATAACCAATATTAACTAATATTTTCTTACTGAAACTTTTATCACTCTCCATCCTCAAGTATCTTGACTGTATGATTTTTTTTTTCTGAAACTTAATCTGCAATTTTCTTATAGTTCATTTATCTGTAAAGACTTCAGAGCAGTTTGCTGATATATGATAAAACCATTCCTTAAAGAGCAAAGGATCCACTACCTCTCTGGGCAACCTGTTCCAGTATTTTACAGCTACATAGTAAAGGATTTCTTCTTTACATGCAGCCTGGATCTCCCCTCTTTTAGTTTAAAACCATTACCCCTCATCCTATTGCAACAGGCCCTGTTCAAAAAGTCTCTCTCCCCCTTTTAAGGACTGAGACCATAACAAGGTCTCCCTGGAGTCTTCTCCAGGCTGAACAACCCAAACTCTCTTAGCCTTTCCTCATAGGAGAGGTGCCACATCCCTCTGATCATTTTTGTGGCCCTTCTCTGGACCCTCTCCAACAGGTCCATGTCTTTCCTGTATTGAGGACTCCAGAGCTGTACACAGGACTCCAGGTGGAGTCTCACCAGAGCAGAACAGAGGGGCAGAATCACCTCCCTTGACCTGCTGGCTATACTCCTTTGGTTGCAGCCCAAGATACAATTTGCCTTCTGGGCTGCAAGCACACATTGCCTGCTCATAGAGTCATAGAATCATAGAAACGTAGAATAGTTAGGGTTGGAAAGGACCTTAACATCATCTAGTTCCAACCCCCCTACCATGGGCAGGGACACCTCACACTAAACCATGTCACCCAAGGCTTCGTCCAACCTGGCCTTGAACACTGCCAGGGATGGAGCATTCATAACCTCCCTGGGCAACCCATTCCAGCACCTCACCACCCTTACAGTAAAGGTTTTCTTCCTTATATCCTGTCTAAACCTCTGCTGTTTAAGTTTCAACCCGTTACCCCTTCTCCTATCACTACAGTCCCTAATGAATAGTCCCTCACCAGCAACCCTGTAGGCCCCCTTCAGATACTGGAAGGCTGCTATGAGGTCTCCACACAGCATGTCCAATCTTTCATCCACCTGTACCCCCAAGTCCTGCTTCTCTGGGGTACTCTCAATCCCTCCATCCCCCAGCCTGTATTGATACTGAGAGTTGCCCTGACCCAGGTGCTGGAGTCTGCTCTGGGCCCTGCTGAACCTCATGAAGTTTGCATGCGCCCACCTCTCAAGCCTGTCCAAGTCCTTCTGGATAGCTTCCTGTCCCTCAGGCATTTCAACTTCACCACTCAGCTTCATGTCATCTGCAAACTTGCTGATGGCACACTCAATCCCACTATGTCGCTGATGAAGATATTAGAGTACTGGTCCCAATCTGGACCCCTGAAGGAGGCCACTTGTCTCTGGTGTTCATCCAGACACTGAGCCATTGACCACTACCTTCTGAATGTGACCATCTGGCCAATTCCTCATTGAGGTGCCTGAATAGGAATGAAAGACAATGGATCAGATTATTTTAATAACAAATTTACTTGCCCCACAGAAGACTTACTTTGTCTCTAACCTTCAGTGCAAAATTTTTCCTACTGGTTACAAGCCAGGGTGTTAATCTCCACTATCTAAAATAGAACTGGTGTTGTATTTAGTTTGGATTATAGCATAGGTTCAATTCTTGGTTTATAAGAAGTAGAAGAGAGTTTTGTGGTGGGGTGTGTATGTACATGTGTGTGGTGACTTGTTTTTTTTTTCTCTCCCACACCCATCCTTGAGGAGGTTAGCTTCAGATTGTGATCTGTTTTAAGTATTTTTCTTCCACCTTTCACCTCTCATTAATTACGTCTCTCCATATTTCTAGATTAATTTAAATGAATTTGAAATAAGTTTGTCTTAATTAGCTTAATTAGAATTCAGTAAATATTCTGTGGGGAAGTTATTGCCTCAAGGTGTTTTTAAGTTAAAACCAAACAAAAAACACTTTGGAAAAGTGAAGAAAAAAAAATCTTCAGTATTTTTCTGCAGAAAGAAAAATGCTCTGAGATCAGTTAACCTTCTGTGTATCAGTAGTTGGGAGGATTCGGACACTTGGTTTGTTTCATTGGATAGAAATTTGCATTAGACCAAGGGACTGTTGACTTCGCATGATGAGTATTTAGCCATTTTCACAACTATACTGAGAGACTATCACAAATTAGTGTTGCAGCCTGAGTTTTACATAGCAGGTCTTGGTACTTAATTTTCTGCTGAGTTTTTAAGTCTGGGGGCAGCACCATTGTCCCTTAAACTGAAACAAACTGTAGAACTTCTTGTCAATAAGGTGCTTATTAGCAATGACTTGCACGCAGGGCATGAAGACTAGTTAATAAGTTTACCAGAATCACCAGTGAGGTCGGTGAAAATACACATGGATTAAACGTGTATTTAATGCAGGCAGCATGCACAATGTGTGTGATGGTGTTTGGGATGCTTGAGAACGAAGTAGAGATGAGGGGATAGAAAGTTCTGTGATGTCAATACCACTTTCATAAGATAACTGAAAATTGGATATTTGCTGATGTTACTCAAATCATCAGCTGGAACTTTGGGGTAATAATAATTCCATATTTTAAAATTAAGATTATTTAAATAACTTCCCTACAACTGATTTCATTTGTTATGTTGGCATCTACGTACACAATTGCAGCTTTGGACCTGTTTCATATTCTCTATCATCTTGCTTGCTGCTTGTTGCTCAGTTATTTACCTGGCTTTGCTCACCAGTCTTAGTGACTGAATAAGAGATGTCATGGCCCCTCAAATCCTGGTTATGCATGTCTCTTTAATGCCTTGTTCTTCAATAGTGGAGAAGGTTTGCTGTTGAGTCTAGGTTGGCCTTAGATAGCAGTCAGTTTAAACTTTGCATGCAGTCCTTCCATTTGTGCAGAGGGTTCCACACTTGGCCATAGCCTGACATTTGTACTTCTTATACTGAAATTTGGTTTAGCTGTCCTGCTAACCCAGCTTCCCAAGGTGTAGTGTATCCTAGCATCCAACAGCCTGACACAGAAATTAAATCCTGTGCAAAGGATGGGAGTGGATATGGGCAGGTATACCATCACTAATCAACACATCACTGAACATGCCACACAGAATAAAGGTAATAGAAACTTTTTAGATATTTAACAAGGTATAAAGCCTGTTGAAATAAGTCAAGGTTGTATCCTTTTGTACAACAAAACATACTAAAGTGTTTTCTTCTTTTTAGTCCAAGTGGTAAGAAGTTCAGAAGCAAGCCTCAGTTGGCAAGATACTTGGGAAACACTGTTGATCTCAGCAGTTTTGACTTCAGAACGGGAAAGATGATGCCCAGTAAATTGCAGAAGAACAAACAGAGACTAAGGAATGATTCTCTCAATCAAAATAAGGTTTGTTAATAAATACTCTGTTTAAGGATATCCTAAGAATTTATTTTCCTGTAGTTCATTTAGCAATTTCTTTTCTGCTTAAAGCAGTCTGCTTCTAAGATGTACATGTATGTTTAATTTTTAGTAGTGGTAGAGACATAAATTTATAAACAGAAGGAATACTCTGCTACTACCAGGAAAAAATATCAAGGTAAGGTTAAGTATGAGTCAGAAGTGTGAGGAAATCAGGTAATGGCTTGGGACTAAGAAACTCAGTGCTAGTCATCTACCTGAACTATATTCTTAAAAATGGGAGAAGTTAGGACTCCAAGAGCTTCTCTTGTGCAAGGCTTCAAATTGTTATGTTCATCTTCCTGTTCTGAGATGAAATAGTTAACATTTTTATTTTTAATGCATTCAGTATGTGCCAGGAAGCTTGTTTTCTGAGGCAAATGCATCAATCTGTACAAATCTGGATGTCTGTGTACAGCTATGTAGCTTAACAAGGCCAAGTGTTTTTCTGTTTAAGATTGAGGCTTTTGGTTGGTATTGATCTGATTGTGCTTATTGTCTGTTTCTTTTTGAACAGCAGTGTATCTTTTTGAGTACTGAAGAAAATGTGTATGGTAGATTAAAAATAAAAGGCCAAAGCATACAGAAGTGAAATAACTGTTGTTGCATGACAAGTAAATTTAGCTGACTCTCAGATAGCATGTTCCTGGACTTTAGAAACCTCATACAACATTTTGAAAGGATTTCTGTAACAACCTACACTGTTTTCTTTTTAAGTGTTTTATTCTTCAGGATTTCATAACATTACTTAGGTATTAAAATACCTAACGAGTTACAGCTATGCTTTCTGCACTGATGTTTTTTGTCGTCTGCCGTTTGTAAAGCATGAACCACACATTTCATGCCAATTTCTTTTTATTTAAAGCATGTGTTCAAATTATTTAATATTTTCTTCCTACAGACATGAGGCTTTCAAATAATATAACATTTGGGGTAGTCCAAGGAAAGGGTTTGGTTAGACTTTTTGCATGAGCAGAAATTACAAAATTTGGTATATAAAATCTGAGTTTGTGCTCACTTTGTATTCCTATGATCTTAGATTACTTGAATGTTGCTCACAGTAGCTCTGTTAAATACAAGATTAGAAAAAAATGCTTTTACATAAATAATATTTATTATTTCTAAGTGACTGAATCTGAAACTCATGAGCTTTCAAGAATTTCTGCAGTATTCTTGTGATAGTTAAAAAGGAGATCTCAACTTATTCCTGAAGTTTATTGTTTTCTTCCACAGACACCAAGAGAGATTGGTTGTGGTTGCCTTCTAGTCCACCTTGCCAGCTGTGCTGCCGGGGTCCATAAAAGACAGACTTGCATAGGCAACTTTGTGTGTAAACTTGCTCATATTTTACGGGTTGCTTGTTTTCGTACAAACAATTTACAACAAATGCTTCTAAATTCTTTGGCTCCCCTTAGGTTTCAAGATGAAATATCAAAATACTCTTGAGTTTTCTTTCTCTGACATGTTGAGCCAGTTAGATTTCTGCAGCTACTCGATGGAAATGCTGTCTTGCCATACTTCTCATTTTTTAGATTCATATCCTTAGCAGGTTAGAACTCAGAGTTAAGACTGACATACTAATGCCACCTGGCTTAAAATGAGACTGAGAATATTATACGCTAATGAATGCTCTCAATTTTGGGATGTTAATGTATAACAGTGTAAACAACAGAGAAATATTCTTCTAGAAAAATATTTATCTCCAACCTTAGAATTGTGCATTCTTGCCAATCTTTCATTATGGTCAATAAAAGTGTATATTTGATAGGTTTATTTACAGTAGAGCTGCAGGAGGAGTTTTGCTTCAGTCTTTACTAATCTTGCCATTGTTGTCTGTGTGGCCATTTTTACATTACATTTGCAAATTAAGTTTATTTATTTGAAGTGCTTTTGAAGAGACAATGAAATAAGGGATACAAATGAATACAAATCCAGTATATACATCACACTGATGTGCTTATAAAAATATGCTTATCAATTCTTTTTTTTTTTTAAAGAAAACATAATAGAGGGTACTGGCTAAACATGCTGTTTAATTATAAGTGACTTCTTAGGTAAAAGGATTTGAAAGGCCTGGAAAAACATTGCTGAGTTTTTAAAATGCTTTTATGTCTGGGGAAAATTGATGCTTCTGGAACTGGAATCCTAGAATCATAGAATAGTTAGAGTTGGAAAGGACCTTAAGAACATACAGTTCCAACCCCCCTGCTATGGACAGGAACACCTCGCACTAAAAGATGCCACCCAAGACTCCATCCAACCTGGCAATGAACGCTGCCAGGGATGGAGCATTCACAACTTCCCTGGGCAACCTGTTCCAGTGCTTCACCAAAACCATAGTAAACAAATTCTTCCTTATATCTAACTTAAACTTCCCCTGTTTATGTTTGAACCCATTGCTCCTTGTCCTATCACTACAGTCCCTAATGAAGAGTCCCATCCCCCTGTCGACGCAGGAGTCATGGACAACGTGGAGACAATCAATGTGATCAAGCGATTGCCAAACTTTATTAGATACAGTGCTCTTATACCCTTACACCATTATGTAACAGCCTTGGATATTGAGCCCCAGCTTTCTCAGCCTGTCTTCATATGGGAGGTACTCTATCCTTCATATCACCCTTGCAGCCCTCCTCTGGACTTGCTCCAACAGTTCCATGTCCTTTTTATGTTGAGGACACCAGAACTGTACACAGTACTCCAAGTGAGGTCTCACAAGAGCAGAGTAGAGGGGTAGGATGGTCCTTTGACCATTATTTTTCTTCTGTCACAGCCCAGGATGCGGTTGGCTTTCTGGGCTGCAAGCACACACTGCCAGCTCATGTTAAGTTTCTAATCAACCAACACCCCCAAATACTTCGCCGGAGGGCTGCTCTGAATCTCTTTTCCACCCAACCTGTAGCCATGCCTGGGACTGCCCCGATCCAGATGTAGGACCTTGCACTTGGCTTAGCTGAACTTCATGAGGTTGGCACTGGTACACCTCACAAACGTGACAGGGTCTCTGTGGATGGCATCTCTTCCATCCAGCGTATCAAGTGGACCATGCAGCTTGGTGTCATCATCAAACTTGCTGAGGGCACACCCAATCCCACTGTCCATGTTGCCAACAAAGACATTGAACAGGATCGATCCCAACACCCATCCCTGAGGAAAACCACTCACTACTGGTCTCCAATTGGACACTGAGACAATGACCACAACTCTTTTTGTGCTGGCAACTGACTGGGTGTGTTGGGATGGAATGATGCCCCCCTCCCCCAACACATCTAGTTCAAAGCATCCTTGGCAAGTCTGGCAAGCCTCCCAGCAAAACCACTCTTCCCTTTCTTTATCAGAGCAGCTCCACCAGCCCCCAGTAGGCCTGGCCTACAAATTTGAGCCCCATGTTCAAGACACCCAAACCCTTGACTATGACACCACCCTTTTAACCATTTATTAACCTGTCCAATCCTCCTAACCTTTGGAAGGTCCTTCCCTGTGTCTTGGAGAATTGTCGAAAAGACTATCTGCGCTCCAGAGCCCCTAGCCACCTCTCCCAGGGCTCTTTAGTCCTTCTTTATACTCCTCAGGTTACTACTATCTATATCCCTAAGACCCACATGTATTACTAGAAGCGTGTAATAGTCCGTGGGACTTCCTAGAGCAGACAGCCTCTCCGGAACATCCCTGATCCATGCCCCAGGTAGGCAACACACCTCCCTTGCGACCGGGTAAGGCTGACAGATGAGCGCTTCTGTCCCTTTCAAGGCAGAGTCCCCTACTACTACAACCAGCCGCTTTTTCCTGGTGGCACCAGTAGAGATCTTCTGTACTAGTGCACCAGCCGGCTGTTTCTGATGCAAGTGCATTTCCTCATCAGCCCCCTGCAGGACAGCAAAGTGGTTCCGGGTGGATACAGAGCATTTAGGAGGAAGCCCCTTGCTTTTAATTGCTCTCTTCCTCCTTTGGTTGTTTTTTTTTTTTTGTTACTAATTCTCAGCTTCCCTGATCAACAGCCTCCTTCTTTCCTCCCTGAGTTAAAGGAGAAGCTTGAGGTCCCTACACTGCCTGGTCCTGGAGCAAGCAGTCCTGCTTTCTCTCAGCTTCCCTAACTTCTTACAGCTTACTGATAGCATCTTGCAGCTCAGTCACCTGCTGGAGGAAGACCTCCATCAGGGAGCAGCGAGTTTAGCCCTGCCCATTCTACCCCTTTCCCTCACAAGAGCAGTGCAGGCACTCTGTACACTCGGAGCTCTGAACCGCAGCCTTTCCTCTTACTGGCTCTGTTTGGGTGTCTACACTGGCTGCCGTTGGGGAAGCCAGGGCAGATCTCCCAGACAGGGCCCTGGTCATTCGGTGAGTGCTTACCACCCCACTTGCCTTCTTGCGCAAACTGCCTCAACCCACTCTGTTTGCCAGCTTTGTTCGCGGTGCTCCTGGTCTCTGTGCTCCCTGGGTAGGTTTTTAACCACTCACAGCTGGTGTCATTCCTCCTGGCTCCACCCCCGGTGAGTCAGCTCCTCGCGGGAGCTGAGCTGCTGGCTCCTGGGTAAGTCCTGTTGAGGACTTAAGGCTTTCTCCTCCGTGGTTGTTGTCATTCTGAGGTGCGGCTCCTGGATGCTGATCTTCTTCCGCTCTGCTCAGGTGTTGTAGGTGTCCTCTCTCAAGCTACTCACCTCAGCAACTGACTGAGAAAGACCAATGATGGCCGGTTTGAATCTTCCACCGAGCCTCCTGGCTTTGTCAAAAGACTTTTTAAAGTTGATATAGTTTTACTTTCTTTCTGGAATAACTTGCTGCACTTAATTAAGGATTGTTTGATGTAGGGATTGCTTAGGAAATTAGTGACCAAAGTTATGTAGGAAGTTGTTGTCCTCTAAGACTTGGAATTTTATATATTCATGGAGCTTTGGAGATTTTGTTTTGCCATCTGATCGTAAAGTTTTATTGTTTCAGAATGTAAGTCACTCGAACAATTAATATATATATTTTAACAAAAGATGGATTTTCAAGCAGTTTGATTCTTCCCAAGAAGGTGAAAATCTGTGGACCTAATTGTGTGTTACTTTTTTTTTCTCTTTTCTTAAAAATGGGTGACTGGCAAAGGTTAGTTAAGTACAGCATTTATTGGAAAGAAAACCTCCTTGTTTTGCACATCAGTAGAAGAGGGGGAATCCAACATTAATTTTTATACTTTTTATGTATAAGTTTTCTTAACTCACTTTTTCTTTTTCTTTCATTATTTTGTTTTTAACAGGGAAAACCAGACTTAAATACAGCTTTACCAATCAGGCAAACTGCATCAATTTTCAAACAACCAGTCACCAAAGTTACTAATCATCCTAGTAACAAAGTACGGTCTGACTCACAGCCAGTGATGGAGCAGCCACAACAGGTAAGAATATATCTATTTCCATTGTTAGTGCTCAGAAGGTTGAAACAAGCTGAAAATGTGTTTGTTTTCAGCTGTGAAATTCTGGTAAGAATTCTTGTCTTGAAGATTATTTATAGAAATGTGTGTAATACATAGAATTTAAAAAAAATAGAGAAACAACAGTAATTTTATATGGAGATTAATATTTCCTAATCCAAATCTTCATTCATATTTCGTTGCCACATTCCTCTTGAAATTCAGGTATGTTCTGAAATTCAGATATGTTGCAATTGGACATCAAATATTAAAAAAATTTAATGTGCAGCTTGTTAATAGAAGTTTCTATAAAACACATGGTTCTCATCAAGAAGTAAACTCTCTTTTATAAAGAATAACTTAGTGCAAAATCAATGAAAAAAAAGTATTTTAAATCCCTCTTTTTCACTCTGCTACTACTGTAAGTACAAACCACAGTAACATGAACTCATCTTGCACAAATTATCCTTTACCTGCTTTTCTTTATATTAATGACAGATTGCCTGTTCACACAGTGCTTTTTTTGTTTGGGTTTTGTTGTTTTTTTTTATAGGGAGGAGGGAGCTGAGAAAAATTCAGGGGAAAAAGAGGCTTATAAAAGGTGGAAGCAAGGACAGGCAGCCTGGGATGAATACAGGGATGTTGTCTGGGAAGTTAGGGACCAAGTTAGGAAAGCTACGGCCCAGTTAGAGCTAAACGTGGCAAGGGATGTTAAAGATAACAGGAAGGGATTTTATAGGTATGTAGCAGCTAAAAAAACAGACTAAGGACAATGTAGGCCCCCTCCAGAAGCTTTCAGGAGAACTGGCTACACAGGATTTGGAGAAGGTTGAGGTTCTGAATGGCTTCTTTACCTCTCTCTTCACTGACAAAGGCTCTGACCGCACCACTCAGGTCTTGGAAGGTGGACGCAGGGACTGTGAAAACCTACACCTTGGGCCCACTGTACATGAGAATGTGGTTTGAGACCATCTTAAGAATCTGAACGTACACAAGTCCATGGGCCCTGATGAAATCCATCCGCGGGTCCTGAAGGAGCTGGCGAATGAAGTTGAAAAGCCACTGGCCATCATATTTGAAAAATCATGGCAGACAGGTGAAGTTCCTGATGACTGGAAAAACGGAAATAAAACCCCCATTTTCAAGAAGGGGAAAATGGATGACCCAGGGAATTACAGACCAGTCAGTCTCACCTCTGTGCCTGGCAAAATCTGTGAGCAGATTCTCTTGGAAGGCATGCTAGGGCACATGAAAAACAAGGTGCTTGGTGACAGCCAGCATGGCTTCACTAGGGGAAAATCCTGCCTGACCAATTTGGTGGCCTTTTATGACGGGGTTACAAAAATGATGGACAGGGGTGGAGCAGTTGACGTCATCTACCTGGACGTGTGCAAAGCATTTGATACTGTCCCACATGACATCCTTGTCTCTAAATTGGAGTGTTATCAATTTGAGAGGTGGACCACTCGGTGGATAAAGAACTGGCTGGATGGTTGCACTCAAAGATTTGTGGTCAACGGTTCAGTGTCCAGCTGGAGACCAGTAACGAGTGGTGTCCCTCAGGGATCGGTGTTGGGACCGGTCTTGTTTAACATCTTTGTCAGTGACATGGAATGTGTGATTGGGTGTGCCCTCAGCAAGTTTGCCGATGACACCAAGCTGTGTGGTTCCGTTGATACACTGGAGGGAAGGAGTGCCATCCAGAGGGTCCTTGACATGCTTGTGAGGTGGGCTGATACCAATCTCATGAAGTTTAACCATGCCAAGTGTAAGGTCCTACACCTGGGTCGGAGCAATCCCAGGCACAGCTACAGGTTGGGCAAAAAGGAAATTCAGGGCAGCCCTATGGAGAAGGACTTATGGGTGTTAGTAAATTAGAAAATGAACATGAGCAGGCTTCAGTGTGTGCTTACAGCCCAGAAACCCAACCGTATTCTGAGGCGCATCAAAAGAAGCGTGACCAGCAGGTCAAAGGAGGTGATCCTGCCCCTCTACTCTGCTCTCGTCAGATCTCACTTGGAGTACTGTGAGCATTTCTGGTGCCCTCAATTTAAAAAGGACATGGAACTGTTAGAACATGTCCAGCGGAGGGCCACGAGGATGATAAGGGACTGGAGCACTTCCCATATGAAGACAGGCTGAGAAAGTTGTGTCTGTTCAGCCTGGAGAAGAGAAGGCTGCGTGGAGACCTCATAGCAGCCTTCCAGTATTTGAAGGCGGCCTACAGTGATGCTGGTGAGGGACTATTCATTAGGGACTGTAGTGATAAGTCAAGGGGTAATGGGTTGAAACTTAAACAGCAGAGGTTTAGCCTGGGTATAAGGAAGAAATTCTTTACTGTTAGGGTAGTGAGGTGCTGGAATGGTTTGCCCAGGGAGGTAGTGAATGCTCCATCCCTGGCAGTGTTCAAGGCCAGGTTGGACAGAGCCTTGGGTGATATGGTTTAGTGTGAGGTGTCCCTGCCCATGGTAGGGGGGTTGGAACTAGATGATCTTAAGGTCCTTTCCAACCCTAACTATTCTATGATTCTATGAAAGCTAGTTTTTATCAGGTTTGTGAAGTGATGATTGGATATAACTTTACCAGTACTGTCTTGTCACACATGATACCCTTAGGCCTTTGAAGATATTAGTGCCTGAACCCTTCTCCATAGCAAAAACTCCAGAAACATTTAATGATGATCTTAAGGACCTTTCCAACCCTAACTATTCTATGATATGATTCTAAGAAACATGAACCTAGTTAATGAATGAGTGATCAGGTAGGTAATGTAGTGTATACTGGACTGAGTTATTGTTTTTAAGTCTGACTTGTATTTTTTGAGTCAATTTGAAACATCTTATTCTATTTGAGGAATGCAGGGATGAGAGGAAAATGCATAAGCATGTTAAAATTTTTGTATACTCATATGTCCTAACAACATTTCCTTTGAAATTCAATCTGTCTCTAATACTGCACTTTCAAACATATTGAATACTGTGCTTGTAAGAAATAACATAAGGAATTTAGAGTCAGCATCTTCTAAATTCAGGTGTGAAAGAAAAAGAACTATTGAGCTGTATTGAATCATTTTGTTGAGATATTTTAGCAAGATTTGAAGGCCTCAGCTAACCTCATTGTTGATCCCATGAAGTTCAACAGGGGCCATGTAAGTGTATCACGTTCAGATCTAAAGATGCATAACTGCATGTGTCTATTTATTCTCTTCACATTCTTGGGGTTTTCCTTTTGAACTACTACAGTTGGTGTGTCAGGAATTTCCTTTTGGACATGTCTGCTGAACCAGTAATAATCACCAAAGCATATGAAAGTTACGGCACTTTTGTGGCAAGAGAAATGGTTGTCTGGCTATTCATATGTTAATGGATTCGAAACCCTTTTGTGCTGAGAATCATAGAATCATAGAATAGTTAGGGTTGTAAAGGACCTTAAGATCATCTACTTCCAAACCCCCTGCCATGGGGTCACGCTTCTTTTGATGCGGCCCAGACTACAGTTGGCATTCTGGGCTGTAAGCGCACACTGCTGGCTCATGTTCATTTTCTCATTGACCAACACCCCCAAGTCCTTCAAAGGAGGTGATCCTGCCCCTCTGCTCTCATGAGACCTCACTTTGAGTACTGTGCACAGTTCTGGTGTCCTCAACATAAAAAGGACATGGAACTTTTGGAACAAGTCCAGAGGACGGACAAGAGGATCATCGGGGACTGGAGCACCTCCCATATGAAGACAGGCTGAGAAAGCTGGAGCTGTTCAGCCTGGAGAAGAGAAGGCTGCGTGGAGACCTCATAGCAGCTTTCCAGTATCTGAAGGAGGCCTAGAAGGATGCTGTGGAGGGACTCTTCATTAGGGACTGTAGTGATAGGACAAGGGGTAATGGGTTAAAACTTAAACAGGGGAAGTTTAGGCTGTATATAAGGAAGATATTCTTTACTGTGAGGGTGGTGAGGCAGTGGAATGGGTTGCCCAGAGAGTTTGTGAATGCTCCATCCCTGGCAATGTTCAAGGCCAGATTGGACAGAGCCTTGGGTGACATGGTTTAGTGCAAGTTGTCCCTGCCCATGGCAGGGGGGTTGGAACTAGATGATCTTAAGGTCCTTTCCAACCCTAACTATTCTATGATTCTATTGTTAGTTTAAACCTATAATTTAAGCCTATATGCCTATGATCTTCATATAGGTAAATCTGTCAATTGGAACAACAGATCTTTGTGGCAACTGCTGTTTCCATATATTTGGGGTGCTTGTTCATTGCACACAAGAAGTGTCATGAGGTTGTCTAAGCCTTTTTCAATCAACAGCTCTGCAAGACAGTATCTTAAAGCTTTCAAAACCATTCTTAAAGGTTTTATATGATTATCAGAGTAGTCAACTTTACCCAAGAAAAATTGGTAATGTTTTGGAGAATCCTGGAAATAGATAGTGTCAGAACATGAGCTGTGCCTGTATGCATGCATGCTCTGATGGGGTCTTCTGGTACTCACTAGGTTTCTCTTAACTATCCAGTCTTCTTCCTCTGCTTGGCTTTTCTTCAAGTAACAGTAGCAGTCATTCCATGGAGATTTCTTGAATTCTTATATCTAATCAAATGATAGAAATATCTGTAAGATCCTAAACAGCAAATCTAATAGCCTTAATTTCAGTTTTCTTCAGAGTGCTTTAGCATCTCTTTTTTAATTATCAACCTGTTCAAAATGTTTCGACTCCATAAACTTACTTAAGATAGGTTTTATTACTATTCCTGTGGCTTTTGGGGTTTTTTCCTCCTCGCAGAGTCAACTGATAAATCAGTGTAAGAAAAGATATCCTGAAAGATTGCTAGTGGGCCCTGCAAGAAAAAAAAATAACAAAACAAAAAAACCTCCAAACAACAAGCCTTTTTGTTTTAGCCTGCTCTACACTGTTAGACTCTAGTAGGTTTTGATAAGATATGAGACATTCTTGAGGAATTTTAGGGTAGTGGTTTAGATTTTACAAAGTCAGATTAGCATTGCTGAAATTGAAATTAACGATTAATCAAAAAATCATACACATGTATCTATCATCTTCCTCTTAGCTGGTGTTGCTTACTGTTTTAAAATCACATTGTTTTCTCCCTCCCTCTATTTAGCAAAAAGGCCACTAGCTCTAGCAGCACTTCATGGAGCATTAATGCTCCACTTGTGCTCCTGGATTTGAACATTTATCAATGAGAAGAATGAATGTGAAGCAGATGAAGTCCTGTAACTATCTGAAATTATTATAGGCAGTAAATATTTTATGCAGTCACTTAAACTTGAGTTATTTGTCTATCAAGTATTCTGTACCTAACTGGATCAAATGTAATGGTGCTGCAAATCAATCTTTTTATGGATCGCTTCCCCTTGTACCTGCACTTACTCCGTGACAGGAGAACACTGTGGGAGAGAGTGTCAAATGCTTTATTAAAGTCCAAATAGACAATGTCCACAGCCTTTCCCTCATCAACCAGGCAGGTCACCTTGTCATAAAAGGAAATCAGGTTGGTCAAGCAGGACCTGTCCTTCATAAAACCATGCTGACTGGGCCTGATCTCTCCATTTTCCCACATGTGCTTTATGATCTCACATAGGATCATCTGCTCCATGACCTTACCTGGCACTAAGGTCAGACTGACAGGCCTGTAGTTTCCAGGGTCTTCATTCCTGCCCTTTTTGTAGAGAGGCGCCACATTGGCCAACCTCCAATCCTCTGGGACCTGCCCACTAGACCAGGACTGCTGATAGATGATGGAGAGTGGCTTAGCAAGCTCCTTGGAGGGAGGTTGCACTCTTGGGTGGAACCCATCCAGCCCCATAGACTTGTATATGTCTAAGTGGAGCAGGAGATGGCTAACCATTTCTTTCTGAATTATGGGTACTTCAATCAGCTCCCCAGCTCTGCCATCCAACTCGGGCAACTGAGTACCCTGAGGATGGCTGGTGTGACTATTAAAGACTGAGGCAAAGGCAGCATGAAGTATCTCAGCCTTTTCCTCATCCTCAGTCATTAGGTTTTCCTTAGTATCCAGTACACGATGGAGGTTCTTCTTGGCCCTCCTTTTTTTGCTAATAAATTTGAGAAAGTACTTTTTATTATCTTTAATGGCAGTGGCCAGATTTAGTTCCAGCTGTGCCTTTGCCTTTCTAACTTTCTCCCTACATAACCGAACATCATCCTTGTACTTCTCATGGGTTAACTGTTCCTTCTTCCACAGATGATAGATTCTCTTTCTTTTTCATGACTTCCAGTAATATTTCCCTGTTCAGCCAGGCTGGTCTCTTCCACGCCAGTTTGATTTATGACACATAGGGACTGCCCACTCCTGTGACTTGAGGATTTCATTCTTGTAGAGTGTCCAGCCTTCCTGGACCCCTTTGTCCTTCAGTAACATTTCCCAAGCAATTCTGCCAACCAGTGTCCTAAACAGGACAAAGTCAGCACTCCGAATGTCTAAGGTGGAGGTTTTGCTGACTTTCATCCTGACTTCTCCAAAGATTGAAAATTCAATCATTTTGTGATCACTTTGCCCAAGACGCCTCCAACTATCACGTCATCCACTAGTCTTTTTCTGTGAACAGCAAATCTAGCCAGGCATGTCATCTAGTTGGCTCACTAACCAGCTGGGTTAGGAAGTTATCATCTTCCACACTCTCCAAGAACCTCCTGGTTTGTTTCTTCTCTGCGGTGTTGTACTTCCAGCAGACATCTGGTAGGTTGAAGTCTCCCATGAGAACAAGGGCAAGCAATCATGAAACTTCTCCCAGTTTGAAGAACACTTCATCTGTAGCATTCATCCAGGCTGAGTGGTCTGTAACAGACTCCTACCAGGATATCTGCTTGGTTGGCCTTCCCCCTGATCTTCACTCACAAACACTCAGCCTTCTCATTCACAACACTGAGTTCAAGGCAGTGGATGCAGTCCCTGACATACAATGCAACCTCATTTCCTTGCCTGTCCCTTCTGAAGAGCCTGTAGCCATCCATTGCAGCACTCCAATCATGCAAATCATTCCACCATGTTTCTGTGATGGTGACTATGTCACAATTTCCCTGCTGCACTATGATTTCCAGCTCCTTCTGTTTGTTGCCCATGCTGCAGGCATTGGTATAAATCCATTTAAATTACAGGCCTGGTGCTGTACAAACTGACACACGGTCAAAAAAAACCCAAATTCTGGCACTGAAAATGGTCAAATCCCTTATTTCAAATATTCAAGTCTCCAGAGACTTGCACAAAATGGACTTCAGCTGAAGTCTTTTATTGCACAATATACAAGCGTGTGGCAGATAAAAGTTCAGAGAATGCAAATTATAAGATACCGTCTGCAAAAACAAGCTTGAAGTGATACACAACCAGACTAAATAGTTACTCTAGTGTGCATAAGATCAAGTTATTATCCAGTAGGCATCCTATGGGGGAGAAGATAGGTTCAGCCCATCGACTGATCCCAGAAGTTGCAATGGCATATTCCCTGCTTTCCCTTTCCTAATTTCACATATTTAGACAATTTGATGGAGCTTAGTAACTCCCCATAACACTCCCACCATTTATGAACTGGTCAGTTAATTTACTGACGTGGTTTAAACCCAGATGGTAACTCAGAACTATGCAGCTGCTTGCTCACTTGCCCCCGTCTTCCTCCCCCAGTTCCAGGAGGCATGGGAAGGAGAATCCATAGAAAGTAACTCCCATGGGTTGAGATACGAACAGTCCAGTAACGAAGGTATAATACAAAACTACTACTGCTACCACTAATAATAATAATGATAAGGGAAATAACAAGGGGAGAGAATACAAGTGCTCACCACCTCCTGACCAACATGCTGCCGGACTCAAGAAGCGATCTGGATCTTCTGGGTAACTCCCCCAAGTTTATATACTGGGCATGATGTGCTGTGGTATGGAATACCCCTTTGGCTAGTTTTGGGTCAGGTGTCCTGTCTCTGTCTTCTCACTGGCAGAGCACGAGACTGAAGAAGTCCTTGATTGGAATAAACATTACTTGGCAACAACTAAAAACAGCAGTGTGTTATCAGCATTGTTCCCAGGCTGAAAGTCAAAAACACAGCACTGCACCAGCTACTAAAAAGTAGAAAAAATGACTGCTACTGCTGAACCCAGGACAGTATATATCTTTTCTTCCATACCATTCACGTCATGCTCAGATCCCACATTTTGAAATTTACTATCACTATTTGTCTCATATACATATATATGCATGTCATGGTTTAAACCCAACCACAGAGTTCGTTCACTCACTCTCCCCCTTTCTCCCCCAACTCCTGGAGAGCTGGGGAGGAGAATCCAAAAATGTAGCTCCCACGGGTTGAGATAAGAACAGTTTAATAACTAAGGTATAACACATATCACTACTGCTACTACTACTACTGCTACTAATAATGATGATAAAGGAAATAACAAGTGAAGAGCTGAGGGGGGTGGCTTGAGAAAGGACGCCTGTGGCACTGGAGTGGAGCCGGGGGAGATCAGCGTCCAGAAGCCTCACCACAGAGCGACAAGAGCCACTGAGGAGGGAGCCTCAAGTCCTCGACAAGACTTGCAAAGAGCTCAGCTCCCGCGAGGAGGTGACTCACCGGGGGTGGAGACAGGAGGAGGGGCACCAACTGTGAGTGGTTAAAAATCTGCCCAGGGAGCGCGGCGAACAGAGCAGGCAAACAGAGCGGGTCGAGGCAGTTTGCACGGCAGTTTGCGTGGGTAGGCGAGCGGGATGGTGAGCACTCGGCGTACGACCAGGGTCCGGTCTGGGAGCAGGGGATGCTGTCAGTAAGCTGCAAGATGTCAGGGAAGCAGGACTGCTTGCTCCAGGACCAAACAGCACAGGGGCCTCAAGATTCCCCTCTAACTCATGGAGGAAAGAAGGGGGCTGCTGATCAGGGAAGCTGGGAATTAGTAACAAAAAAAACAACCAAAGGAGGAAGAGAGCAATTAAAAGCAAGGGGCTTCCTCCTAAATCTACTGTACCCACCCAGAACCACTTTGCTGTCCTGCAGGGGGCTGATGAGGAAATGCACTTGCATCAGAAACAGCCGGCTGGTGCACTGGTACAGAAGATCTCTTGCTGCTGCCGCCAGGAAAAAGCGGCTGGTTGTAGTAGTAGGGGACTCTGCCTTGAACGGGACAGAAGCGTTCATCTGTTGGCCTGACCCGGTCGCAAGGGAGGTGTGTTGCCTACATGGGGCACGGATCAGGGATGTTGTGAAGAGGCTGCCTGCTCTAGTAAGTCCCACGGACTATTACCCGCTTCTAGTGATACATGTGGGTGCTAGGGATATAGATAGTAGTAGCCTGAGGAGTATAAAGAAGGACTACAGAGCCCTGGGAGAGGGTCAGGGGTTCTGGAGCTCAGATAGTCTTTTTGACAATTCTCCAAGACACAGGGGAGGACCTTCCAAAGGCAAGGAGGATTGGACAGGTTAATAAATGGTTAAAAGGGTGGTGTCATAGTCAAGGGTTTGGGTGTCTTGAACATGGGGCCTACTGGGAGCTGATGGAGCTGCTCTGATAAAGAAAGGGAAGAGTGGTTTTGCTGGGAGGCTTGCCAGA
Source organism: Melopsittacus undulatus (assembly GCF_012275295.1). NCBI lineage: Eukaryota > Metazoa > Chordata > Aves > Psittaciformes > Psittaculidae > Melopsittacus > Melopsittacus undulatus. Next base: position 350,367 of record NW_022993944.1, read on the forward strand.
CTTGTCAAGGATGCTTTGAACTACATGTGTTGGGGGAGGGGAGCATCTTTCCATCCCAACACACCCAGTCAGTTGCCAGCACCTACTCTGAGCAATGTAGTAATATTCTAGCCGCTCCACCCAATGAGCTGGCATCATTTGGAGCTCGGCTCAGATGCCTCTATACAAAAGCCCGTAGCATGGGGAATAAACAAGAGGAAATAGAGATGTGGGCACATCTACAGGGCTATGATATGATAGGCATCACTGAAACATGGTGGGATGGCTCCTTTGACTGGAGTGTTGGAATGGAAGGTTACAGGCTTTTTAGAAAAGACAGGCCTGGTAGGAGGGGAGGGGGAGTTGCCCTTTATGTTAGGGATAGGCTGGAGAGTAAGGAACTATCTCTGGGGACAGGTGATCAGTTTAAAGAGAGTTTGTGGGTCAGGGTTAAGGGGAAATCATTGATGGGAGACATTACTGTGGGGATCTGTTACAGACCACCTGATCAAGAGGAATCTGTGGATGAAGAACTCTACAGACAAATAGGAAAAGCGTCACACTCGCAGGCCCTTGTTCTCATGGGGGACTTCAACCACCCTGACATCAGTTGGAGCGACCAAGACTCTTGGTTAGTATTCAAGGATCACCTGCTACAAGCTCAGGAGTGTTGCATCCTAACTGGAAGGAAATGCAGCAGGAGGGCCAGGAGACCCCCTTGGATGGATAAGGAGCTGCTGAGAAAAATTCACAAAGTCCTTGATCAGAGTAAACATTTGAGCAGTAACTACAAACATAAGTGCTATGAGCACCGTTCCCAGCCTGAAAGTCAAAACACAGCACTGCACCAGCTACCAAGAAGGAGAAAAAATGACTGCTACTGCTGAACCCAGGACAATACATATATACACACACACACATAAAAAGAGAGATATTATTGACCAATCTCTATAAAGTTGCTGAATTCATCCAGTCATCAGCATGCTCTGCTCGCTTCCTGGTATGCCTGTAAACCAATGCACGCAGCATGGGAAATAAACAGGAGGAGTTAGAAGTCTGTGTGCGGTCTAAAGGTTATGATCTGGCGGCAATTACAGAGACATGGTGGGACAGCTCACATGACTGGAATGTGGTCATGGATGGCTATGTCCTTTTTAGGAAAGATGGGTCAGCAAAGTGAGGTGGTGGAGTTGCTCTTTATGTGAGAGAGCGACTAGAATGTATTGAGTTCTGTCCGGGGGCAGATGAGGAGCAAGTGGAATGTCTGTGGGCATGAAATAAGGGACAGGCTGGTACAGGTGATACAGTTGTGGGGGTCTATTATAGGCCTCCTGATCAAGATGAAGGAGTTGATGAGGCTTTTTACAGGCAACTGAAAGCAGCCTCACGACTAAATGCCTTGGTCCTTATGGGGGATTTTAACTACCCTGATATTTGCTAGAAGACTCACACAGCCAGTCATTCACAGTCTAGGAGGTTCCTCCAGTGCATTGATGAAAACTTCTTAATGTAAATGGTGGACAAACTGTTGATGCAGGAGTCATGGACAACACGGAGATGATCAATGTGATCAAGCGATTGCCAAAGTTTATTCAAATAGTGCTCCTTTTATACCCTTACACCCTTAGGTTTCTTATGTAACAGCCTTGGATACTGAGCTCTAATTGGTTAGTCTAGAGGTTACTACCGTTTACAAAGCTAATGTTTATAACTTGTTATAATTGCAATTAAATAACTTACTCTAAAAATACAGTGGGAAACTACAACCTTGGCAGAGATCATTCTCTGCACGTTTTCAGTGGAAAATTACAGAGGCCTAACAAGACAATTGACCTTGCTTATGCCTGCAAAAATCTTCTTACTTTACAGTAACAAGGCTCAGGGTATTGGAATCGCTTACTACGTGGCCTTGGCTCTTTAAGAATTCCCACAGACAAAGCAACTAGGAGAGGAGCACTGCTAGATTTAGTACTCACCAACAAGGAGGGTTTGGTTGAAATGGTGATGGTCAGTGGCAGCCTTGGCTGCAGTGACCATGACATGGTGGAGTTTAGGATCCTGTGTGGGAGGAATAGAATACCTAGCAAGGCCACAGTTCTGGATTTCCAAAGGGCCAACTTTGGCCTGTTCAATCAACTGCTAAGGGAAGTCTCATGGGAAAGGGTACTAAGTGGTAAAGGGGCTCAAGATAGTTGGTCAGCATTCAAGGACCACTTCTTCCAAGCTCAGGATCAGAGCGTCCCAGTGGGTAGGAAATCAAGTAAGGGATCTAGGAGACCAGTGTGGTTAAACAAGGAGCTGCTGGGCAAACTCAAGTGGAAAAGGAGAATCTATGGATTATGGAAAGAGGGGCTGGCCACTTGGGAGGAATATAGGACAGTTGTTAGAGGATGTAGGGAGGCAATTAGGACAGCTAAGGCCTCCTTGGAAATTAATCTTGCTAGTTGGATTAAGGACAATAGAAAGGGCTTCTTCAAATACATAGCAGATAAAACTAACACAAGAGGCAATACAGGCCCACTGCTGAAAGAGGTGGGTGCCCTGGAGACAGAGGATATAAAGAAGGAAGAGGTGCTGAATGCTTTATTTGCCTCTGTCTTTACTCCTGCAGACTCTCCCCAGGGGCCCCAGATTCCTATAGCCCCAGAAGGAGTCAGGACAAAGGAGGAGTTTGCTTTGGTAGATGAGGATTGGGTTAGGGATCAGCTATGCAATCTGGACATCTATAAATCAATGGGTCCGGATGGAATACACCCACGGGTGCTGAGGGAGCTGGCGGAGGTCATTGTTAGGCCACTCTCCACCATCTTTGATAAGTCGTGGGAAACGGTAGAGGTGCCTGAGGATTGGAGGATGGCAAATGTCACACCAGCTTATAAGAAGGGCAAGAAGGAGGACCTGGGTAATTATAGACCGGTCAGCCTTACCTCCATCCCTGGAAAGGTGATGGAACAACTTATTCTTGACTCCATCTCTAGACATATCAAGGATGAGGGGGTTATTAAGAACAGCCAACATGGTTTTATGAGGGGGAAGTCATGTTTGACCAACCTTATAGCCTTCTATGAGGAAGTGACTAGGTGGAGGGATGATGGTAGAATGGTAGATGTGTTTTTTCTTGATTTCAGTAAGGCATTTGATACTGTCTCCCACAGCATCCTCATAGATAAGCTAAGGAAGTGTGGGCTTGATGACCAGGTAGTGAGGTGGATCGAGAACTGGTTGAAAGGAAGAAGGCAGAGAGTTGTGGTCAATGGGGCAGAATCTAGCTGGAGGTCTGTGACTAGTGGAGTCCCTCGGGGGTCGGTGCTGGGACCGGTGCTGTTTAATATTTTCATCAATGACCTGAATGAGGGAACTGAGTGTACCCTCAGCAAGTTTGCTGATGACACTAAATTGGGAGGAGTGGCTGACACACCAGAAGGCTGTGTTGCCATTCAGCGAGACCTGGACAGGCTGGAGAGTTGGGCAGGGAGAAACTTGATGAAATTCAACAAGGGCAAGTGTAGAGTCTTGCATCTGGGGAAGAACAACCCCATGTACCAGTACAGGTTGGGGGTTGACCTACTGGAAAGTAGTGAAGGGGAAAGGGACCTGGGGGTCCTGGTGGATGGGAGGATGACCATGAGCCAGTGTCGTAGTTTAAACTAAGCCACACAGAGCTCGTGCACTCACTCCCCCTCCCCTTGCTCCCCCCAACTCCCAGAGAGCTGGGAAGGAGAATCCAAAGAATGTAGCCCCCACGGGATTAGATATGAACAGTTCAATAACCAAGGAATAACACAAATCACTACTGCTACTACCAATAATAATAATAATGATAAAGGAAATAACAAGTGAAGATAATACAACACCTCACCAGCCGCTGACCCACAACTCACCCCAACACTGCCCAACCGAGCACCGACCGATACCTCCTCCAACTCTCAGAGCATTAACCTTTCAGTGTAACTCTCGGTTACATCCTGGGCATGACGTGCTATGGTATGGAATACCTCTTTCTCTAGCCTGGGTCAGGTGTCCTGTCTCTCCTTCCTCCTGGCCTCCCCCCCTCCCTGACAGAGCATGAGGCTCAGAAAGTCCTTGGAGAAACCAAACATTTGAGCAGTAACTCAAAACATACATGCTATCAGCACCGTTCCCATCTCGGAACTCAAAAAAAATCACTGCACCAGCTACCAAGAAGTTGAAAAATGACTGCTACTGCTGAACCCAGGACAGCCAGCAATGTGCCCTTGTGGCCAAGAAGGCAAATGGCATCCTAGGGTGCATTAGAAAGGGTGTGGTTAGTAGGGCAAGAGAGGTTCTCCTCCCCCTCTACACTGCCTTGAGGAGGCCGCATCTGGAATATTGCATCCAGTTCTGGGCCCCTCAGTTCAAGAAGGACAGGGAACTGCTTGAAAGAGTCCAGCGCAGAGCCACAAAGATGATTAAGGAACTAGAACATCTCCCTTATGAGGAGAGGCTGAGGGAGCTGGGTCTCTTTAGCTTGGAGAAGAGGAGACTGAGGGGTGACCTCATCAGTGTTTACAAATATGTAACGGGTGGGTGTCAGGATGATGGAGCTAGGCTTTTTTTTCAATGATATCCAGTGATAGGACAAGGGGCAATGGGTGTAAACTAGAGCATAGGAGGTACCACGTGAATATCAGGAAGAACTTCTTTACTGTAAGAGTGACAGAGCACTGGAACAGGTTGCCCAGGGGAGTTGCGGAGTTTCCTACGTTGGAGATATTCAAGGCCCAACTGGACAAGTTCTTGTGTGATGTATTCTAGGTTTCCCTGATCTTGCAGGGGGGGTGGACTAGATGATCTTTTGAGGTCGCTTTCCTACCCTTGGGATTCTGTAATTCTGTAGTGAATAGTCCCTCACCAGCATCCCTGTAGGCGCCTTCAGATACTGGAAGGCCTCTATCAGGTCTCCATGCAGCCTTCTCTTCTCTAGGTGGAACAGCCCCAACTTTCTCAGCCTGTCTTCATATGAGGGGTGCTCTGGTCCCCTGATCATCCTTGTAGCCCTCCTCTGGACTTGTTCCAACAGTTCCATGTCCTTTTCATATTGAGGACACCAGAACTGCACAGAGTACTCCAAGTGAGGTCTCACGAGAGCAGAGTAGAGGGGCAGGATCACCTCCTTTGATCTGCTGGTCACGCTTCTTTTGATGCAGGCCAGCATACGGTTGACTTTCTGTGCTGCAAGCGCACACTGCCGGCTCATGTAAATTTTCTCACCTACCAGGACATTCAAGTCCTTCTCCACAGGACTACCATGAATTTCCTTTTTGCCCAACCTGTAGATGTGCCTAGGATTACTCCGACCCCGGTATAGGACCTTGCACTTGTCATGGTTAAACTTCATGAGATTGGCATCAGCCCACCTCACAAGCGTGTCAAGGTCCGTCTAGATGGCATTCCTTGCCTCCAGCATATCAACTGAACCACACAGCTTGGTGTCATATGCAAACTTGCTGAAGGTGCACTCAATCCCACATTCCATGTCACTGACAAAGATGTTAAACAAGACTGGTCCCAACACCGATCCCTGAGGGACACCACTCGTTACTGGTCTCCAGCTGGACATTGAACCGTTGACCACAACTCCTTGCATGAGGCCATCCAGCCAGTTCTTTATTGACCAAGTGGTCCACCTACCAAATTGATGACACTCCAATTTAGGGATAAGGATGTCATGTGGGACAGTGTTGAATGCTTTGCACAAGTCCAGGTAGATGACGTCAACTGCTCCACCCCTGTCCATAATTTCTGTAGCCCTGTCATAAAAGGCCACCAAATTGGTCAGGCAGGATTTCCCCTTAGTGAGGCCATGTTGGCTGTCACCAAGCACCTTGTTATTTTTCATGTGCCCTAGCATGCCTTCTAGGAGAATCTGCTCCCAGATTTTGCCAGGCACAGAGGTGAGACTGACTGGTCTGTAAATCCACGGGTCATCCATTTTCCCCTTCTCGAAAATGGGGATTATTTTTGCCTTTTTCCTGTTGTCGGGAACTTCACCTGACTGCCATGATTTTTCAAATATGATGGCCAGTGAGTTTGCAATATCAGTCGCCAGCTCCTTCAGGACCCACGGATGGATATCATCAGGTCCCATGGACTTGTGTACATTCAGGTTCTTAAAATGGTCTCGAACCAGATCCTCTCCTACAGTGGGCCCAAGGTCTTCATTCTCATAGTCCCTGCATCTGCCTTCCAAGACTTGGGTGGTGCTGTCAGAGCCTTTGCCAGTGAAGACTAAGGCAAAGAAGTCATTTAGAACCCCAGCCTTCTCCAAATCCAGGGAAGCCAGTTCTCCCGAAAGCTTCAGGAGGGGGCCTATGTTGTCTCTAATCTGTTTTTTAGCCGCTACATACGTATCAGCTGTGTTCCCAGGCTGAAAGTCAAAACACAGCACTGTTCCAGCTACTAAGAATCATAGAATCATAGAATAGTTAGGGTTGGAAAGGACCTTAAGATCATCTAGTTCCAACCCCCCTGCCATGGGCAGGGACATCTCACACTAAACCATATCACCCAAGGCTTCATCCAACCTGGTCTTGAACACTGCCAGGGATGGAGCATTCACAGCCTCCCTGGGCAACCCATTCCAGTACCTCACCACCCTCACAGTAAAGAATTTCTTCCTTAGATCCAATCTAAACCTCTGCTGTTTAAGTTTCAACCCATTACCCCTTGACTTATCACTATAGTCCCTAATGAATAGTCCCTCATCAGCATCCCTGTAGGCCCCCTTCAGATCCTGGAAGACCTATGAGGTCTCCACGCAGCCTTCTCTTCTCCAGGCTGAACAACCCCAGCTTTCTCAGCCTGTCTTCATACGGGAGGTGCTCCAGTCCCCTGATCATCTTTGTGGCCCTCCTCTGGACTTGTTTCAACAGTTCCATGTCCTTTTTATGTTGAGGACACCAGGACTGACTGCTACTGCTAAACGTAGGACAGTTTCTTTTTCACTATTTGGTGGAGACATTGCTGTTACCTTGTTTATCACATCTGTGTGAATCTGGTGCCATCCATCATTGCTTTGGCCACACCAGCCTGAGAATGCCTGGCCTCATCTCCTCTCAGGAGCTATGTAGGGTCGGGCTCAGTTAGTATTTGGATGGGAGACTGCCTGGCAATCCTGGCTGCTGGAGGCTATTTTCAAAGAACTGTCATGGTTTAAGCCCAGCCAGCAACTCAGAACCACACAGCCGCTCACTCACTCTCCCACTTCTTGTAACTCTAGCTGGTTAAGAACATTCCAGTAACTAAGGTATAATAGGAAACTACTACTACTACCACCAGTAATAATAATGGTAACGGAAATAACATGGGAAGAGAACAATCCCTCACAACCTGCTGACCAACTCCCAGCCCAAACACAAGCAGCAATTTGGGCCTTCTGGTTAACTCCCCCAGTTTATATATCAGGCATGACGTGTTGTGGTATGTAACACCTCTTTGGCTTCTTTGGGTCAGGTGTCCTTTCCCTGCTTTCTTACAGCTTCCACTCCTCCCTGTCAGAGCATGAGACTCAGAAAGTCAGAAGGTCAGAGTAAACATTACTTAGCAACAACTAAAAACATAGGTTTTATCAGCACTGTTCCCAGACTGAAGTAAAAAACACAGCACTGCAGGAGCTACTAAGAAGGAGAAAAATGACTGCTTCTGCTGAACCTAGGACACATCATTATCATTATGGTAAATTGTAAAGGCCCATTTTAAAGAATAGGTGTGGCTAATCTCCACAGGATAACTTCAGGATGAATCTTCAGACTAGTAAGGTAGTGTCCTCGGTTCAGGAGTGGCAGTCATTTTTCTGTTTCTTAGTAGCTGGTGCAGTGCTGTGTTTTTGACTTTCAGCCTGGGAACAACGCTGATAACACTGATGTTTTTAGTTGTTGCTAAGTAGTGTTTACTCTGACCATGGACTTTCTGAGTTTCCTGCTCTTCCAGGAAGGAGGAGAAGCCAGGAGGAAGCAGAGACAGCATACCTGACACAAACTAGCCAAAGGGGTATTCCATCCCACAGCACATCATGCCCAGTATATAAACTTGGGAGAGTTACCCAGAAGGGGTAGATTGCTGCTCATGTCTGGCTGGGTATCGTTCGGCACGTGATGAGTGGTTGTATTTTCTTCCCTTGTTATTTCTCCTATCATTATTATTACTGGTCCAACACTCCATGATTGCCTAAGCACCCTTTTCAAACCAGATTTGCATATCCCACTCACCCTTGGTCCCTGTGCTTGTAGTAAGCATGGTTAAAGCCGTTCCCAAAATCTTTGCTCGCAAAACCAAGCCGTCAATCAATTGTTATTGGTGGTAGTAGTAGTGGTTTTATATTATACTTTAGTTACTGGATTGTTCTTGTCTCAAACTGCTGGAATTACATTCTCTCAATTCTCCTCCCCATACCTGTGGGACCACAGCTAGGAAGAAGGGGGGTAGTGATTCAGAGAAAACTCCAGGAACAAACTTGCTAACAAAGTTTTCAAGCTGACAAGCAGGTATTCTTTATTGCGGCACTGGGAGACACAGGGGATAGCTCCTCCTAATGTGTGTCCCTGTACTGCTACACAAGCCATCCTTATATAGTCCCTAGGCATACATACATATTCATGAGGCTACGTATGGATTACATCACTTTCCAGAAAGTTCCCCGCATATGTACAAAAATATGGTGGTGGTCTCTGAGGGTCGTTTGCTTCTTCCAACAATCTTCATCACTTCTGGCAGCCTTTGAAGCACGCACAGTAGATGCTTATACCAGTTTAATTGGTTTGTTAGCACCAGAGACATAATAATCCTCCTATCCTCCTACTTATCAGTTAGTTTAACTGTAGCCCATCCTGGACACCTGCCATTCCCAGACATCCCCTGTGTCCTGTTCTTCTAGACTGTTTTTTTTAAACTATATCAACTATAACAATTTATCTTGGACAAGAATTCTCAGTATGTTCTCTATCTGTACTCTATTTTTTTTTCTATGTATCATGCACCTCAGTAAATTTCCATTGCTACTGTTACAAAGCCATCAAATTTAACATTGCTTAAAACTAATTCTAAAGGTTCATATATTCCATTTTGTGATTTTGTGTCTCCTTTGTTTCAGTAGTGAGCAAATGGCTGTGTGGTTCTGAGTTATCTACCACGCTTAAGCCACGACGGGTAGGAGTGAGTAGGGAATTCTGTATCACTGAAGAAAAATCTCTTAGGTCAATAAGTTGGTTTCTGTGAGAAATGGAAACTTATTCCCAGCTAATAAACAAAGCAATAACAAGTAATGTGAATATGAATTTAGTTCATGCATTTTCCTAAAATTGGAAAGATTTCATTCCATTTTCAGATAAGTCAAGAGATAAGTAGAGAGTCAGAGAAGGCCAGGTCATCAAGCCAGCACATATCTGAAGTGGCATAGCTGCACATTGGCATTTGTCTTGGTGCAGCTGTACTGCTCCAAGGTGCAGTGCTGTCTTCAGTGTCTCAATGCACTCTGCATAATTCCATACAAACATGCTCACCATGACTATAACTCTGCCACCAGACTGGATATTACATTTTTGGTAACTTATGTGACTGCTAGTTTGATTATTTTGTAAGGTGCTAGATACTGTTTATCTTTTATTGTTCTGATGCTGTTTTGATCATGTTTATTTCCATTAGCTGTTTTATGGGATTATTATTATTGCAATTTTGAATGAACAATCTTTTTTCTTTTATAGCTTTTCTGGGAGAAGAGGCTACAAGGCCTCAGTGCCTCGGATGTCAGTGAACAAATCATAAAATCCATGGAGCTACCTAAAGGCCTTCAAGGTATTGTGTTCACCTACTACAGTTGCTTCAGATCCATATTTGTGCTTAAAAAGGACAGACTTTTTGGTGCTCTTAATTTTTCAGTTTACAGTCAGATTAAGTATACTTGAAATTGTAAATGTTCTTGCTGGCAAAATGCTTGAGTCATAGGATCATCAAATACCTAGTTAACATTGGAAGGAACCTTAAGATCATAGAGTTCCAACTGCCCTACCATGGGCAGGGACATCTCACACTAAACCATGTCACCCAAGACTCTGTCCAACATGGTCTTGAACACCACCAGGGACGGAGCATTCACAACTTCCCTGAGCAACCTATTCCAGTGTCTCATCATCCTCACAGTTAAGAACTTTGTTCTTATATCTAACCTAAACTTTCATTGTTTAAGTCTGAACCCTTTGCCCCTTGTTCTATCACTACAGTCCTTAATGAAGAGTCCAATCCCTCCAGCATCCTTATAGGCCCCCTTCAGATACTAGAAGGCTGCTATGAGGTCTCCATGCAGCCTTTTCTCTAGGCTGAAAAGCCCGAATTTTCTCAGGCTGTCTTCATATGGGAGGTCCTCTATCCCTCATATCACCCTTGTAGCCCTCCTCTGGACTTGCTCCAACAGTTCCATGTTCTTTTTATGTTGAGGACACCAGAACTGTACACAGTACTCCAAGTGAGGTCCCACTCTGAGGGGCAGGATCACCTCCTTTGACCTGCTGGTCATGCTTCTTCTGTCGCAGCCCAGGATGCGGTTGGCTTTCTGGGCTGCAAGCACACACTGCCAGCTCATCTTAAGTTTCTCATCAACCAACACCCCCAAATCCTTCTCTGCAGGGCTGCTCCAAATGTCCTCTCCACCCAACCTATAGCCGTGCATGGGATTGCCGTGATCCAGATGTAGGACCTTGCACTTGGCTTAGTTGAACTTCATGAGGTTTGCGTTGGTACACCTCACAAACGTGTCAGGGTCTCTCTGGATGGCATTCCTTCCCTCCAGTGTATCAACTGAACCATGCAGCTTGGTGTCGTCGGAAAACTTGCTGAGGGCACACTCAATCCCACTGTCCATGCTGCTGACAAAGATATTGATCAGGATCAGTCCCAACACCCATCCCTGAGGGACACCACTCGTTACTGGTCTCCAGCTGGACATTGAGCAATTGTCCACAACTCTTTGCATGCTTTCCAGGAGAATCTGTTCCAAGATTTTGCCAGGCACAGAGGTGAGACTGACTGGTCTGTAATTCCCCAGGTCATCCATTTTCCCCTTCTTGAAAATGGGGTTATATTTCCCTTTTTCCAGTCGTCAGGAACCTCACCTGACTGACATGATCCTTCAAATATGACCAGTGGCTTAGCAACTTCATTTGCCAGCTCCTTCAGGACCCGTGGATGGATTTCATCAGGGCCCATGGACTTGTGTACATTTAGGTTTTTAAGATGGTCTTGAACCAGATCCTCTTGTACAGTGGGCCCAAGGTGTAGGTTTTCACAGTCCCTGCATTTGCCTTCCAAGACTTGGGTGGTGTTGTCTGAGCCTTTGCCAGTGAAGACCAAGGCAAAGAAATCATTCAGAACCTCAGCCTTCTCCAAATCCAGGGAAGCCAGTTCTCCCGATAGCTTCCAGAGGGGGCCTAAATTGTCCTTAGTCTGTTTTTTGTCTGCTACATACTTATAGAATCCCTTCCTGTTATCTTTAACATCCCTAGCCAAGTTTAATTCTAAATAGGCCTTAGCTTTCCTAACCTGGTCCCTAGCTTCCCATACAACATCCTTGTATTCTTCCCAGAGTGCCTGTTCCTGCTTCCACCTTTTATAAGCTTATTTTTTCCCTTGAATTTCCACCAAACTGGAGCTTTCTATTAATAGAAAAGTTTCTGAGCATGTATAACCATGTTATTTTCCAATTAAATTCTCAGGAAAGAATGAGGTTGCTTAAATCCTTAAAGATTCAGTTACTACACTCAGGTGCCTTTGAAAATCACATTTTTATTTAGCAGTACTGTGAGTTTTCTGATTTTTTCAGTCTACCCTGACCCACACATTAGCACACATGAATCCCCAGCACAGACAGTCTGGTTTAGGTTTAGGTTTTTAAGATGGTCTCGAACGAGATCCTCTCCTACAGTGGGGCCAAGGTCTTCATTCTCACAGTCCCTGAGTCTGCCTTCCAAGACTTGGGTGGTGTGGTCAGAGAATTTGCCATTGAAGACCAAGGAAAAGAAGTCATTAAGAACCTCAGCCTCCTCCAAATCCAGAGTAGCCAGTTCTCCTGATACCTTTTGGAGGAGGCTGACATTGTCCTACTCTCTGTCTTTTATTTGCTATTTACCTATAGAAGCCGTTCCTCCTATCTTTCACATCCCTTGCCAGATTTAATTCTAATTAAGCCTTAGCTTTCCTGACATGGTCCCCAGCTTCCCCACCAATGTCCCTATATTCTTCCCAGGCCAACAGTTCTCATTTCCACCTATTTTAAGCTTCTTTTTTCCCTCTGAGTTTCCTCAGCAGCTCCTTATCCATCCATGGAGGCCTCCTGTCCTTCCTGCCACATTTCCTTCTATTAATGACACAACTCTCCTGAGCTTGTAGCAGGTGATCAGTGAATATCAACCAGCAGTCTAAGGCCCCCCTGCCCTCTAGGGCTTTATCCTATGAAACCTTACTAAGCAGGTTCCTGAAGAGGCCTAAGCTTGCTCTCTTGAAGTCCAGGGCAATGAGCTTGCTGCACACTCTTCTCACTGTCCTGAGGATCTCGAACTCCACCATCTCATGATTGCTACAGCCAAGGCTTCCATGGAGCGTCACATTCCCAAACAGCCCCTCCTGTTGTTGAGCACGAGGTCAAGCATGGCACTTCTCCTTGTTGGCTCCTCTATTACTTATAAGAGGAAGTTGTCTTCCACACAATCGAGGAACCTCCTGGATTACATGTGCCAGGCCATGTGGCATTTCACAAAACGGACTCAAGTTGATGCTGAGACTCAAATCCAACTTTATTGGAACCAAGCCCTTTTTATTCCCCTTTTCGGTACTTTCCCAACCTGCACCTTCACACAACTTTCAATCTCATTGGCCCCTGTAAAACTCTCCAGGTAAATTTTCCTACCACAGTACTGCAGACCCTATCACAATGCCCACATCCTCTGGCCTGCAATGCCCCAACTCATCGTCCTAGGGCTTCTCAAAGCACCAGTGCCTCAGAGCTCATAGAATCATAGAATAGCTAGGGTTGGAAAGGACCTCAAGATCATCTAGTTCCAGCCCCCCTGCCATGTGCAGGGACACCTCACACTAAACTCTATCACCCAAGGCTTCATCCAACCTGGCCTTGAACACTGCCAGGGATGGAGCATTCACAACCTCCGTGAGCAACCCATTCCAGTACCTCACCACCCTAACAGTAAAGAATGTCTTCCTTAGATCCAAGCTAAACCTCTGCTGTTTAAGTTTCAACCCATTACCCCTCGTCCTATCACTACAGTCCCTAATGCATAGTTCCTCAACAGCATCCCCATAGGCCCCTTCAAATACTGGAAGGCTGCTATGAGGTCTCCACGCAGCCTTCTCTTCTCCAGGCTGAACAGCCCCAACTTTCTCAGCCTGTCTTCATATGGGAGGTGCTCCAGTACCCTGATCATCCTCGTGGCCCTCCTCTGGACTTGTTCCAACAGTTCCATGTCCTTTTTAAATTGAGGGCACCAGAAATGCACACATTACTCAGAGTGAGGTCTCACAAGAGCAGAGTAGAAGGGAAGGATCATCTCCTTTGACCTGCTGGTCACGCCTCTTTTGATGAAGCTCAGAATACGGCTGGCTTTCTGGGCTGTAAGTGCACACTGCTGTCTTATGTTAATTTTCTCCCTGACCAACATCCCCAAGTCCTTCTCCGCAGGGCTGCCCTGAATCTCTTCTTTTCCCAACCTGTAGCTGTGCCTGGGATTGCTCCGACCCAGGTGTAGGACCTTGCACTTGGCATGGTTAAACTTCATGAGGTTGGCATCAGCCCACCTCACAAGTGTGTCAAGGTCCGTCTAGATGGCATTCCTTCCCTCCAGCGTATCAACTGAACCATGCATCTTGGTGTTGTCGGCAAACTTGCTGAGGGCACACTCAATCCCACTGTCCATGGCACCGACAAAGATGTTAAACAAGACTGGTCCCAACACCGATCCCTGAGGGACACCACTCGTTACTGGTCTCCAGCTGGACACTGAACCATTGACCACAACTCTTTGAGTGCGACCATCCAGCCAGTTCTTTATTGACCAAGTGGTCCACCTATCAAATTGATGACACTCCAATTTAGAGACAAGGATGTTGTGTGGGACAGTGACGAATGCTTTGCACAAGTCCAGATGACGTCAACTGCTCCACCCCTGTCCATCACTTTTGTAGCCCCACCATAGAAGGCCACCAAATTGGTCAGGCAGGATTTCCCCTTAGTGAAGCCATGCTGGCTGTCACCAAGCACCTTGTTGTTTTTCATGTGCCCTAGCATGCATTCCAGGGGAATCTGCTCCCAGATTTTGCCAGGCACAGAGGTGAGACTGACTGGTCTGTAATTCCCTGGGTCATCCATTTTCCCCTTCTTGAAAATGGGTTTTATATTTCCCTCTTTCCAGTCATCGGGAACTTCACCTGACTGCCATGATTTTTCAAATATGATGGCCAGTGGCTTTTCAACTTCATTTGCCAGCTCCTTCAGAACCCATGAATGGATTTCATCAGGGCCCATGGACTTGTGTACATTCAGGTTCTTATGATGATCTCAAACCAGATCCTCTCATACAGTGTGCCCAAGGTCTAGATTTTCATAGTCCCTGCATCCACCTTCCAAGACATGAGTGGTGCAGTCAGAGCCTTTGCCAGTGAAGACCGAAGCAATGAAATCATTCAGAACCTCAGCCTTCTCCAAATCCAGGGAAGCCAGTTCTCCCGATAGCTTGCAGAGGGGGCCTACATTGTCCAGTGTCCGTTTTTTAGCTGCTACATACCTATAAAATCCCTTCCTGTTATCTTTAACATCCCTTGCCACGTTTAGCTCTAACTGGGCCTTAGCTTTCCTAACTTGGTCCCTAACTTCCCGCACAACATCCCTGTATTCATCCCAGGCTGCCTGTCCTTGCTTCCACCTTTTATAAGACTCTTTTCTGTGAATTTTTCTCAGCAGCTCCTTATCCATCCAAGGGGATCTCCTGACCCTCCTGCTGCACTTCCTTCTAGTTGGGATGCAACACTCTTGAGCTTGTAGCAGGTGATTCTTGAATATTAACCAAGAGTCTTGTGCCCTCCTGCCCTCTAGGGCTACATCACATGGAACCTTGCTAAGCAGGTTCCTGAAGAGGCCAAAGTCAGCTCTCTTGAAGTCCAGGGCAGTGAGTTTGCTGCACACTCTTCTCACTATCCTGAGGACCTCGAATTCAACCATCTCGTGATCACTGCATCCAAGACTCCCCTGGAGAGTCACATTTCCAACGAGCCCTTCCCTGTTGGTGAGCACAAGGTCAAGCAGGGCACCGCTCCTCGTCGGCTCCTCTATTGCTTGCAGAAGGAAGTTGTCTGCCACACAATCGAGAAACCTCCTGGATTGTTTGTGCCGGGCCGTACCGTCGCCCCAACAGATGTCAGGGTGGTTGAAGTCCCCCATGAGAACAAGAGCTTGTGAGTGTGAGGCTTTTCCTATTTGTCTGTAGAGTTCTTCATCCACAGGTTTCTCTTTATCAGGCAGTCTGTAACAGATCCCCACAGTTATGTCTCCCATCACTGATTTCCCCTTAACCCTGACCCACAATCTTTCTGTTAACTGATCACTTTTAGGGCTGCTTGTTCTGTTTCTGCTGCAATTAAAATGTCATCCATATAATGATAGATTAAAATATTCTCAGTGTATCTCTCGTATAGGGCTCAAAAATGCCGCTATGAATTGCTGGCATAGTGTAGGACTGTTTTTCATGCTTTGGGGCAATACTTTCCAGTGATATGTTTTATGGAGCTCTGCAGCATTGATCGAAGACACAGAATAGGCAAATCACTGTGCATCTCGTGGAGCAAGATGTATCATGAAAAAACAGTCTTTTAAATCAATGACTATGAGAGATTACGTTTGTGGTAACATTGTTGGCTAGGGGAGGCCATGTTGCAAAGCTCCCATATCTTCAATGACCTCATTTATCTTTCTGAAGTCGTGTAAAAGCCTCCAAGCATTATTTTTCTTATGAATCACAAGGACAGATATGGCTGGTTGTGGGTACTATGTGACCAGCTTTCAGCTGTTCATCCACCAATTTGTGTAATTGCTGCAGTTTTTTCTTTTGTGAAGGGCCACTGATCTACCCACACAGGTTCATCCGATTTCCAGGTTAAAGGTGGGATCTGCTGCAAAATAGTGTCCCCTAGGAAAAATCCATACTTAAATGTACTCCCATTGGCTTAAACAGTCTCTGCCCTATAGGGTAGGAGGTCCAGATAACAGAAAAGGCCTAATCAAGGCAGATCTCCCTTCTGGTCCAAAAATAATAACAAGCTCTCTGCTCTGCTTTGGAGAGGTTCAACCACAAATTCCCGATAATGAGGCCTGAGCTTCCATTAAGAGCCAATGATCAGGCCATTGTGATGCAGAAATTACTGTATCATCTGCTCCACTATTCAACAATTCCTTGCAAAGTAATGTTTGTCCCTCATGATTTTAAAGTAAAGGACAACTGGGGTCGGCCCAAAGTTAATTGTTGAATCCTATGAATTTCAGGTATCCCTGTAGAGTCAAAACATCCTGAGCCCCACACAGTGTGGACAGCATCCAGTAACTGGGGTGAAAAATAATGTCTTAAATTATTGTCTTGCCCAAGGTGGCCAGGTCCATTCCAGTGCTGCTGCTTGTGCTGGTGTGCAAACTTCAGCAGCATCCTGAGGGGGCCATTTGGAGGGGTAATTTGTTGTCATGGCACTGTCCCTAAAGTTAAAGGCTGGCCATCCTGATCATATTAGGATTGGCATTGATTTACATAATGACACCCTTTATGACAGGGTGAGCAAATTCCAGGTGCTTCCCTTTTATTATTTGCTTTTGTATTCAGACAGTCCTTTTTCAAATGGCCGTACTAACCGCACAAAAAGCACTGCTGTGACTTAACCGACAATGCCACAAATGCTTCCACAATCAGAGGCAAATTGTGTTGTCTAGACCCGCCATTCATTCAAGCATTTAACATATCATCTATGCTTAGATCTTGTAATGGCCACAATACTTTCTGACAGTCAGGGTTAGCATTCTCAATAGCAAGTTGCTTGAAAATATATTCGTGTGCTTGCTCATTATCAATCCTTTTCTCCAGAGCCTCATTAAGTCGGTCTAAAACCTTCATAAATGGCTCATTTGCCTCTTGTTTTATTTGGACAAAAGGCTGTCTCTGTTTACCAGCTTCAGGGACAGTTTTCAAAGCCCACAGTGCCAATTGTTTAACTTGCTGCAAGCCCGCCTGGCAAATCATATCTTGCCAGGCACTGTTGCCAAAATCAGCTTGTCCAAGCAATACATCAGCAGTAACCACTCACAGTGAGTCACACACCCTCAATGCTAAGTTTTCAGCAGCCTGGGTCCCTGCGAGCTGCCTCATTTTCGATTCCCACATAGTATATTGCATGTCCAGCATTTTCAAATGAAATGACGTTTTGAAATAATTTGGGATAAATATATGAGTATCATAGACAGACTATATCAAATGAATTGTATATGGGGGCCCGAGTCCATGGTTCATCATCATTCGCCTGATGTCTTTGATAAGAGCATATGAGAGACCTTCCCACCGCGGGTCTTGATCCAGCACATACACCACCAGGAAAACACATAATACATCTGCATCCCCCACCTGTCTCGCTTCCCCCTTTACAGCTGCCCATATATCATAAGGGTTTGGGGGGATATAAATCAGGCTCCTTTTCCAGATCCATAGGCCCCGGCTCAAAAGGACCATCCAGGTCATCATAAGAATTATCAGGCAGCAGAACCACAGGAGCAACAACAGCAGACTGATTTTTTGATCTCACAACAGAGTCTGGCAAAGAGGGTGGTGGTAAGGGAGCCAAAGGTGCTGCTTCTGCTTCCTTGTGAGCCGACATGAAATTTTACAGCTTCAGAAATAGTTCGCCAAGGGCTCAATAAAGTGGCGGCAACTTTATCATTGATTGTAACACAGTCCCACAAATTAATACCAATTTTATCCCAAATCTTTGGGGTATAAATATTAGTGGAATTAATAGATGGTTCAACTTTTGATGCCTAGAGAAGGATATGTTTTGATTCTTCCTTATCAACTTTTTTTTCCCATACTGCTTAAGAACTATAGCAAAAACTTTAGAACATTTCCTTGTTCTTTTGTTAAAGCAGACCCCATAATTCTCAGCCACTTACCCCCGTCCTGCGAGAGGCAATCCACGCGGTTTGAATTTGCATCCTTTCAGTGTACACCTTTGCTTACTTTCAGCAAGCAGTTCGACTGAGCCACACCACCAGATCGATGACTAGTCGCTTTTCATGCCCCATGTGGTGGGCGCTGTTTGTGGCATTTCATGACACAGACTCAAGTTGATGCAGAGACTCAAATCCCACTTTATTACAACCAAGCCCTTTTTATTCCCCTGTTCGATACTTTCCCAACCTGCACATACATACAGTGTTCAATCTCATTATTAACCTGCCAAATCCACATGGCCTTTATAATGTCCTCCCCTTTGACCTGGAGAACTGATGAAAAAACTCTCTGAGCTCCAGAGCCCCTAACCACCTCTTTTAGGGCTCTGTAGTCCTTCTTAATGTTCTCCAGGCTACTGCTGTCTATGTCACTAGCACCCACATGGACCCCAAGAAGTGGGTAATAGTCAACAGGACTCTACTAGGCCAAGTAGCCTCTCAGCAACATCCCTGATCTGAGCCCCTGGTAGGCAACACACCTCCCTCGAGACTGGGTCAGGCCAACAGATGTCATGCCAGATGTCATGGCAGAAAAGTGCCTTTGTGCCTTTCAAAGTAGAGTCCCCTACTACTATGACCTGCCACTTTTTCCTGGAGGCACTAGTACTGATACTCTTTACTGGTGCATCAGCTGGTTACGCATTTGATGAGGTGTGCCTTTCCTCCTTAGCCCCCTGCAGAACTGTGAAGCTGTTCTGGTGGGGGACATCAGATTTAGGAGGAAGCCTCTCACTTTTAATTGTCCTCTTCCTCTTTGTTGGCTTTTCTTTGGTACTAGTTCCCAGCTTCCTGGGTTAATGCCCTCATTCTTTTCTGTATGAGCTATGATGGACACTTGTGGCTCCTGCACAGTTTGGGCCTAGGGCAAGCAGTCCAGCTCCCTATCAGCTTCCCTGGTATCTCTTAGCTCACTGACAGTCTCCCTCAGCTCAGACCCCTGCTGCAGGAGGACCTCCACCAGGGCACACTGAGTTGAGCTCTGTACCCCTGCCTCAAGAGACAAGTCAAGGCACATTACACTCTGAGGTCTGCACTGCAGCCTCCCTTTCATCAGTTCTGTCTGGGTGCCAATGCTGGCCACCATTGGGGCAGCCAGAGCAGAGCTCTCAGGCTGGGCCCTGGCCCTGAGGTGAGTGCTCACCATACCGCTTTACTACCCTCTCACCCTGCTATTTGACCTGCCACACCATACCCTGACTAACATCACATTCCTGGTTGCTCACACTCCCTGGGATGGGTTTTTACCTGTTCAGGGCTAGTGCCTTTCCTCCTGGTGCCACGCCCTACAAATCAGCTGCTCGAATCAGCTGCTCACATCAGCTGAGCTGCCAGTTGCTGTGCAAGTCCTGTCAAGGACTTGAGGTTTCCTCGGTGGCTCTTGCCAGTCAGAATTGAGGCGCCTGGACATTGTGTTTCCCCCTACTCTGGTGTTGGAGGTGTCCTCTCTGGAGCTGCTCACCTCGGCAATTTCAGGTCTTGAAAAATATGTTTATTTTTAGTTCATTTCTGTAGTTAATATCAACTGCACTGCAGAACTGCACTCTCCCCCTCTACTCCACTCTTGTGAGACTCCACCTGGAGTACTGCATTCAACTCTGGGGCCCTCTGAGCTGAAATGAGGGGGATGTGGACCTGCTTGAGTGAGTCCAGAGGAGGGCCACAAAGATGGTCAGAGGGCTGGAGCACCTTTCCTGTGGAGACAAGCTGAGAGAATTGGGCTTGTTCAGCCTGGAAAAGAGAAAGCTCTGGAGATACCTTATAACAGTCCTCCAGTACCTAAAGTGAGCCTACAAGAATTCTGGTGAGGGATTTAGACTTGTAGTAACAGGACATGGGGGAATGGCTTTAAGCTGAAAGAGAGTAGGCTTAGATTAGATGTTAGGAAAACATTCTTTATGGTGAGAGTGGTGAGACACTGGAACAAGCTGCCCAAGGAAGCTGTGGCTGCCCTATCCCTGAAAATATTCAAGGCCAGGTTGGATGGGGCTTTGAGTAACCTGATCTAGTGGAAGGTGTCCCTGCCCGTGGCAGGGGGGGTGGAACTAGATGATCTTTAAGGTCCCTTCCAACCCAAACTATTCTACAATTCTATGATTCTATGAAAGTTGATTTAAAATATGTTCAAGTCACAGTTAAAAGTTAATAACTTTGTTCCACTGCTTGGGAGATTTTCTTGCGAATTTGAGTGTTGTAAAATATCTCCAGTGTTTATTTTCCAGAATTAATTTAATACCTTGTAGTGTTGAAGCAAAGACTGTGCTGTTGTGGATTAATACCATGAAACTGCAAAGAAGGTGTTTCAATATGTGAATGATAAATTTATAATAATCTGATCATCTTAATTAAAAAAAATATGATATTGTAATCGTTAGTGTAAGCAAAAAAGCCTAAACAATTTTAAAAACAAGATGACTTTTGAAATGTTAACTTATACTTAAATGAGAACTGTGGTACTACAAATCCATTTTTAAGAACTTGCATTTAACTGTTTAGATTATACAGTCATGTCCAGTGGCAATTATATCATGAGTGTACCTAACCTTACAAACTGAGAAGAGCTCTGCCACTGGAAGTTATATATGAAATGTGAAATTATTCAGTTATCTTTGTTTTAGGAGTTGGGCCAGGTAATAATGACAATACCCTGTTATCAGCTGTTGCTAGTGCTTTGCACACCAGTTCTGCGCCTATCACGGGGCAGCTCTCTGCAGCTGTTGAGAAGAACCCAGCTGTCTGGCTTAATACATCTCAACCCCTCTGCAAAGCTTTCATAGTCATGGATGATGACATTAGGTAAGTTTCGTAAAGTCTTCAGTAAAATGAAAAGCAAGTTCAATTAAAGTAGATTCTTTCCTGGCTCAGTGCAGTCCTAGAAGAGAGGTATGAACATTTTTCTTTTACCTGTTGATTAGTTGATTAGTTCAATAACTTAAAAAATGGATACCTGTTTTTTTTCTTTCTGGTCAAAATAGTAATATCAAATATTCACTAAGATATGAGTCATAATCCATATTTTCTTTCCCAAGAGAGTGCCCTAAACATTAAGCTGTAGTCATGATCAATACTGGCTTTCTTCCTTCCCATTTCTGGTTTGGTCAAGTTAATTTGTTGATCTCAGTTAAAAAGTAAGTAACTTCAACCAAAGAGAATAAGAATGTTCCCCTATAGCATATAGCTTTGTGACTAATATGCTCTCTTAAAGTGGGAGATTGGGATATGATATGAAGAGCACAGATAGATCTGTTTACATATGTGCAAAGATTTTGGTTTACTAATAGCTGCACTGTTAATTTTCTTTAAAAAAAATGACTCATCCGTTATTACAGTACTAAAAGCAAGGGTTTCAGCACTGAATTTCAAGGTTAGGACTGAGTGAAGAGAGAGATTTCTAAAGGATGAGGATTGTGTCTTGCTCAGAGGAAGGCTGAAAAGAGCACGTGGCCAAGGAGCTGCTTAGCAGTGAGTGCTGTGGCAGGGGAGGTGAGAAGGATCAGCATAGTATGCTGCTGTGTGGGAGCTCTATTGCCAGGATGGTGCTGTGGAGCTGAAGGGCTGAGGGCTGGGAGCAAAGAGTGGGCACTCATGGGTCGCATGTTTGCTTTCCCTGGCACCACTGCTAACTCTGCTGACTTAATGGACTACAGTAGCTTTACCTAATACTTCTGTGATAAACTAGCATAAGAAGTCAAATTAATCAAATTGAATGTAGATACTCTTAGGTCCTTGAGTTTTACTTCATGTTAAAGATGAGCACTTTTATTACTAGTGTTTTCTTGCTGTTGGTTCTTAAATATTTGCTCTTGGTAGTTCATGTGCTTTAAAAGTCATATTACTTGTCTAAAAAGAGCTGTGTTTTTAATACTTAAAAGTTCTTTTTGCTAGAAGACCAAACTCTTCAGGACTGGGAGTGCTGGGAGGTATTTTTTGGTTGTTGCTCCCAGGAAGATTAACTAGCTGACTGAAAATTTGGAAATTAAAGCTTTGTCTTCACATGAGTTTGGGAAGCAAGACCCACGAGTATCCTCTGGAGAAAGCCTCGTATGCTGTAAATAGGGAACCTGGGTCCTTAATAACAGTCTGAGATATAGAAAACTGGCTGTCACTTCTGTGTACTGTGATAGTTAAATACTACAGTCATATGTCCGAGATGATAGGAAGGGGCTTGTTACAAATCATATTAATGATAATGATTCTGAAATCTAGCACAGACTAAGGTTATGCTTCAGCATGTTTTTCAAAACTTCATCAACATAGTTAAGTACATTTAAAAGAAGATCTCAAATAAAGGAGCCTAATGAGGTGATAAAGCTTTGTTCTGGGTTCAGCAGTAGCAGTCACTTTTTCTCCTTAGTAGCTGGTGCAGCGCTGTGTTTTTGACTTTCGGCCTGGGAACAGCACTGATAACACTGATGGTTTTAGTTACTGCTCAAAAATTTAGTCTGGCCAAGGACTTTCTGAGCCTCATGCTCGGCCAAGGAGGAGGAGAAGCCGGGAGGAAGCAGAGACAGGACACCTGACCCAAACTGACCAAAGAAGTATTCCATACCACAGCACGTCATCCCCAGGATGTAATTGAGAGTTACCCGGAGGGACTGGGGGGTTGGACTAGGTATCAGTTGGTGCTCGGTCGGGCTGGGTGGGGTGAGTTATTGGTCGGTGGGTGGTGAAGTGCTGTATTCTCTTCCCTTGTTATTTCCTTTATCATTATTATTATTGGTGGTAGCAGTAGTGATTTGTGTTATACCTTAGTTACTAAACTGTTCTTATCTCAACCTGTGGAAATTACATTCTTTTGATTCTCCTTCCCATCCCTCCAGGAGCGAGGGGAGGGCAAGGGGGGGGGGTAGGTGAGTGACTGCGTGGCTGGGTTTAAACCACAACAAGCTTCTGGCTGTATTGTGCCCAGCTCCTCAATATCAAGATACTTGCAGGCCTTTATATTAGATTCCATGTCTGAAAAACAGACTCACTGAAGAGCGAAGCAGGGAAGGACCTCATAGCATCAACAAAGAAAGGATGTTTCAGATTAACTTCTCATGTGCTCTCTGGAAAGTGCATTCTCTGATAAACATTAGTGTTAGGAAGTACTCACATCCTGGAATGGGCCTCCTTTCTCTCCCAGCTCAACTGTTCATGGCTTGATTTAGGTTACTTGCCGCGGTATAGACTCAGAGATCAATATGATCAGACAAAAAGCCATTTATTGCAAAGCGTTAACTCCTTATATACTATTGCTTACACACACCTACAGCAATTTGTTATATAATGACTGGATAATTGTCTAAAAGACCCTTAGTGACTAACATATAATTGGTTAAGTACAGATGTGAGAACTTGACCTCGAACGCTTGCCAACAGTCCACAGTTCTCATAACTCAGTGAATTCCAGCTTCTTCTTACCTTGCTTGCTTAAGCTTCCTCGGGCCTCTCACGGCCTTGCTGTATCTTTCAGAGTTATTCAGAGCTCATGTACCAAATATCCATTCATCCAGTCAGGATGGTCCTGTTGATAGCTGTACACAGCTGGGCCTGCCCTTTTTCTCCTGGATGGCTCTCTGATAACAGCGGAGGTCATCCCTCATATCAAGGTCTGGCATGGCATGTGTCTCCACCGCTTTACGCCTGCTTGGTTGCAGACAAAAGCAGAGTTAAAGTTCTTCTTGGTGGCAAACACAGAGGCCAACCCAGTCTTGCCCTTGACTGTGACAGCAGGCACTTGGTCAACTTCAGTCCTTGCACCTTGTTGTCAATGCAGAGTTTCACCTGCTGCATCCAGTAACAAGTCACTAATATGGCAAAGCACACACAGATTTACATTAGCAGAGTAACTATTACAGAGTGCATCAGCATGTTGAAGGTGCTGATGGCAGCGAGTAGATAACCAAAGAAATTTCTTACAGTGGAGTTCTCCCACCCTCTTAATTTTTTCCATTACCTGCTTTATTACACTGCCATCATATTAGAAACTTTCTAGCTTTTGCCTTAGCATTTTCTAGCAGCTGCTGCAAATTTGCATTCTTTAACATCTCTTTTACAAGTGATAAATCCATACAGTACAAGGTATAGTTTCTTATTAGCAACTGGCTAGGAAATACAGGTGGTTTTATACACAAAATCACAACCTCTAATAATTTACAAGCACGCATATTCAAGTTGTTACTTTTCAGTTGCCCTCAAGTGATATTTTGCAATCATTCGTTTTTCTCTTCCTCTATCTCATTTTGCTTGGGGTATTCACAGTCAGCTCCCGTAGCTGATGCTTCGAGTTCTTCCACTCATCTGTCCAGCTCATGGCAAGGCTTGACAAACTTTGCAGGCAGCCACCATGGACCTGTAGGTAGGAGGGCACAAATATACCTCCTCTCCCAGGTTATAATTTCTTGAGAAGTAAACAGGTTAAAGTGATTCCTTAAAGCAGAAGCATTCTGATGCAAAGGGAATGTGAAGCAGCTGCAGAAATAGACTGCACAGTGTTAACAGTCAAGAAGTTTGCTCCATCATTACCCTTTTTTTTGTTCTCTCTGTCACCATGATGCTGCTTAGGTGATGGCTGATAGAGCTTATGGTTGCATTTCCCCTCTTGCTTTTTCAGTTAGCAGTTCTTGTTTCAACCGAACTGTTCCTCCAAGTCTTGGATTTATCCCCAGGTTACAAACTGCCCCAATACTTCAAAAGATTGAGAGGTTTTGGGATTTTTTGGGTTTGTTTTTTTTTTTTTGACATTAAAGATAGTAAGATTTATTTGTCAGGTAGTACTTTGTTCACATAAAGACAGAAGATGCAATATTATTGATATTATTGTTGTGGTTAATTTGAATGATTTTTCTCTCTGTCACAGATGCAGAATGAAAAGCAATACTTCCTAACCCCTATGGCTTAGACCACATTGTAACATTATAAGGGGGGTTTCCTTCAACCCTTTATATTTGATCAGCCTGTCAATGTCCCAAGAAGGACGGGACCCTTATTTCCGACCAGCCTGTCCGTGTCCCATTGTGGGAACCGTACTGGACAGCCCACTGTATCAGAGTGTGATTCGACTAACCTATTCAGGGACCCACGCTGACAGAGTCACTGAATCAAATCCCTTACGT
Source organism: Melopsittacus undulatus (assembly GCF_012275295.1). NCBI lineage: Eukaryota > Metazoa > Chordata > Aves > Psittaciformes > Psittaculidae > Melopsittacus > Melopsittacus undulatus. The sequence goes on from NW_022993944.1 coordinate 375,714, forward strand.
GCTGTTGATAGTACACTGGCTGGAAAACAAGCTTGAAGCAATACAAAACAAAACTACAGTCACTAATAACAGCTAGAATGAGTTAATTATTTAGCATGCATAAAACTCTTACCCAATAGGTGTCCCTATGGGGAGCAGGCAGGTTCAGCCCATCAACTGATCCCAGAAGTTCTAATTAAATTCTCCCCTCCTTTTTGTTGTTTTTTTTTCCAGAGTCACTCACCCTGCTTTGCACAGCTACAAGTGCCGCCCTATTGGCAGCAGCAACCATAAAAACCTGCTGCACTTTTGCATTAACCCTTTCTTGCCCAAAATGTTAAAATGCTACCCATTAAAAACTTTTACATGATCCTGACAACAAAAAATATACAGAACACTGTCTGCCCTCATCACAAACATACACACACGCTTGGGATCCCACAAGCACACTCCATACAACTACAATATTTGAAACACAAAATCCAGACAATCATTACTCCCTCTACACAGTCCCACATGCAGAGCATGGCACAAGGACCTTGTGAAGACTATCAGGAAACCAGCTCCTAGAAGCATCTTCACAGTGCAAGGTGGCAGGCTCAAACTTAGTGGGCGTCCCCACAGAGGTTCTGCCTCCCTCACATCGCATGAGGCTTGGGCTTTTATACTGACCAAACTGCACACTCATTCCAACACAGGTGGCCAGCCTATGTTGGAAGAAGTTGCCAGCAATATCTATAAAGGTTTCCAAGGGTTGATAGATACATGAACATACTTATATTTACCAACTTCTACTACATGAGTATCACAGACAGACTGTATCAAAGGAGTTGTATATGGGGTCCCAAGTACACGGTCTGACACATTCTGCCCAATACCCCTGATAAGAGCATACAAGAGATTTTCCCACTGCGGGTTTTGAACCAGCATATACACCACAGGGAAACCGTGCAATACATCTGCATCACCCACCCGTCTCACTTCTCCCTTTATAGCTTCCCATTTATCATGAGGATCTGGGAGATACAAATCAGGCTTCTTTTCCAGATGAATAGGCTCCAGGTCAAAAGGACTATCCAGGTCAGCATCGGCATTATCAGGTGTCAGAATCTCAGGATCAGCAACAGCAGACTGATGAACGTGCACAGGCTCCTTCTCGGGGTCCATAGGGTCTGAGTCAAAAGGATCGTCTTCATCCCCATCCTCAGTCTTCGCAGCCGTGGCGGCAATGTGCGGAGGTTCGGGGGAAGAGCGGGGGGTGAGGGCGCGATGGTCTCCACAATCTAATTTTTTGACTTTAAAGTCTCTAAAACAGTTCTCCAAGTGACTAACAAACATTTCACAGTGTCATTGTCTTTCATGGCTGCATTCCACAGTTTAACTCCTGCCTCATTCCACAAAGAGATCTCAAGTCCGGTAGACTCATCAATCTCTGGGTAATGCATCATCAATCATTTCAGTATTAACTTTAAGTCTGTCTCTGTAAGGGTTGCTCCATTCACCTTAAAAAGGATTGAAAACACCCATAAAAAGGAGGCTTCTTCCTTAGCAATATTTTCCCAAGTCTCGAGATAAAAGGCTTCGCTGACTCCCACAATTAACTCCTTCTCCTTACTCCAGAGCAACAATCCTTTTAGCATAGCTTCATCATAGTCTGTCCCTCTCACAGAGAGGATATATTGGAAGAGCTTAAGTATTACTTCTTCTACTTTACTTAACTGGTTTCCCATCCTTAAGCTCCCTTTCAACTGCCCGGCTGCTCCCCTTATTTGCACTGCGCAGTGTCTTCCGGGCTCACAAGGCTCTGATCCGAGGATTTCACCTCCAAGGCTTCTGCCTCCCGATCTTGGTCCAGCCAGATCAATTCCAGACGATTTCTTTGCGGCCCAGCGATTCACACCCTCTTCCGTTTCAATGTGAACTTATGGAAGGTCCCTGTTTGGGCACCATTTGCCGCGGAATGGACTCAGTCAGAGATCAATATGATTAGACAAAAAGCCATTTATTACAAAGCATTAACTCCTTATATACTGCTGCTTACACACACCTACAGCAATTTGGCATATCATGATTGGATACTTGTCTTGAAGACCCTTAGTGACTAACATATAATTGGTTAAGCACAGGTGTGAGAACTTGACCTCGAGCGCTTGCCAACAGTCCACAGTTCTCATAACTCAGTGAATTTCAGCTTCTTCTTATCTTGCTTGCTTAAGCTTCCTCGGGCCTCTCACGGCCTTGCTGTATCTTTCAGAGTTATTCAGAGCTCATGTACCAAATATCCATTCTCCAGTGAGAACTCTGTCTCCACAGTTACTGAGTTAGCAAGGTTGTGTAAATGCCCTGTGACATTTTTGACAAAGGGAGGTTTGATCATTTCCCATGTCTTTGCTGGATTTGGGGACTCTGCCTTGAAAGGGACAGAAGCGCTCATCTGTCGGCCTGACCCGGTCGCAAGGGAAGTGTGTTGCCTACATGGGGCACAGATCAGGGATGTTGCAGAGAGGCTGCCTGATCTAGGAAGTCCCACGGACTACTACCTGCTTCTAGTGATACATGTGGGTGCTAGGGAAATGGATAGTAGTAGCCTGAGGAGTATAAAGAAGGACTACAGAGCCCTGGGAGAGGTAGATAGGGGCTCTGGAGCTCAGATAGTCTTTTTGACAATTCTCCAGGACACAGGGGAGGACCTTCCAAAGGCAAGGAGGATTGGACAGGTTAATAAATGGTTAAAAGGGTGGTGTCATAGTCAAGGGTTTGGGTGTCTTGAACATGGGGCCCATATTTGTAGGCCAGGCCTACTGGGGGCTGATGGAGCTGCTCTGATAAAGAAAGAGTAGTTTTGCTGGGAGGCTTGCCAGACTTGTCAAGAAGGATGCTTTAAACTAGATGTGTTGGGGGAGGGGGGCATCATTCCACCCCAACACACCCAGTCAGTTGCCAGCACCTATAATAAATGCTCGGAGCAATGTAGTGATATCCTAGCCGCTCCAGCCAATGAGCCAGCTTCATTTGCATCTCGGCTCAGATGCCTCTATACAAATGCCCATAGCATGGGGAAAAAAACAGAGGAATTAGAGAAGTGGGCACTTCTACGGGGCTATGATATAATAGGTATCACAGAAACATGGTGGGATGGCTCCTTTGACTGGACTGTTGGAATGGAAGGTTACAGGCTTTTTAGAAAAGACAGGCCTGGTAGGAAGGGAAGAGGGAGTGGCCCTTTATGGTAGAGATAGTCTGGAGAGTATGGAACTCTCTGGGGACAGGTGATCAGTTAACAGAAAGTTTGTGGGTCAGGGTTAAGGGGAAATCATTGATGGGAGATATTACTGTGGGGATCTGTTACAGACCACCTGATCAAGAGGAATCTGTGGATGAAGAACTCTACAGACAAATAGGAAAAGCGTCACACTCGCAGGCCCTTGTTCTCATAGGGGACTTCAACCACCTTGACATCTGTTGGAGCGACGATACGGCCCGGCACAACCAATCCAGGAGGTTTCTCAATTGTGTGGAAGACAAGTTCCTTCTGCAAGCAGTAGAGGAGCTGATGAGTAGAGGTGCCATGCTTGACCTCATGCTCTACCAACAGGGAAGGGCTCGTTGGAAATGTGACACTCCAGGTGAGCCTTGGATGCAGCGATCACCAGATGGTCGAATTCGAGGTTCTCAGGACAGTGAGAAGAGTGTGCAGCAAACTCACTGCCCTGGACTTCAAGAGAGTAGACTTTGGCCTCTTCAGGATCCTGCTTAGCAGGGTTCCATGGGATACAGCCCTAGAGGGCAGGGGGGGCCAATACTATTGGTTAATATTCCAGAATCACCTGCTACAAGCTCAAGAGTGTTGCATCCCAACTAGAAGGAAGTGCAGCAGGAGGGCCAGGAGCACCCCTTGGATGGATAAGGAGCTGCTGAGAAAAAATTCATAGGAAAAGAGGCTTATAAAAGGTGGAAGCAAGGACAGGTGGCATAGGATGAATACAGGGTTGTTGTCCGGGACATTAGGGACCAAGTTAGGAAAGCTAAGGCCCAGTTAGAGCTAAACGTGTTAAAGATAACAGGAAGGGATTTTATAGGTATGTAGCAGCTAAAAAACGGACACTGGACAATGTAGGCCCCCTCTGGAAGCTATCGGGAGAACTGGCTGCATAGGATTTGAAGAAGGCTGAGGTTCTGAATAATTTCATTGCTTCGGTCTTCACTGGCAAAGGCTCTGACTGCACCACCTAAGTCTTGGGAGGTGGACACAAGGACTGTGAAAATCTAGACCTTGGGCGCACTGTAGGAGAGTAGCTGGTTTGAGATCATCGTAAGAACCTGAATGTACACAAGTCCATGGGCCCTGATGAAATCCATTAATGGGTCCTGAAGGAGCTGGCGAATGAAGTGCAAAGGCACTGTCCATCATATTTGAAAAATCATAGCATTCAGGTGATGATCCCGACGACTGGAAAAAGGGAAATATAATCCCCAGTTTCAAGAAGGGGAAAATTGATGACCCAGGGAATTACAGACCAGTCAGTCTCACCTCTGTGCCTGGCAAAATCTTGGAGCAGATTCTCCTGGAAGGCATGCTAGGGCACATGAAAAACAACAAGGTGCTTGGTGACAGCCAGCATGGCTTCACTAGGGGGAAAACCTGCCTGACCAATTTCGTGGCTTTCTATGACTGGGCTACAAAAATGATGGACAGGGGTGGAGCAGTTGATGTCATCTACCTGTACTTGTGCAAAGCATTCGGCACTGTCCCACATGACATCCTTGTCTCTGAATTGGAGAGACATCAATTTGATAGGTGGACCACTCGGTGGATAAAGAAATGGCTGGATGGTTGCACTCAAAGTATTGCGGTCAACGGTTCAATGTCCGGCTGGAGACCAGTAACGAGTGGTGTCCCTCAGGGATTGGTGTTGGGACCGGTCTTGTTTAACATCTTTGTTGGTGACATGGACAGTGGGATTGAGTTCGCTTTCAGCAAGTTTGCCGATGACACCAAGCTGTGTGGTTTTGTTGATACACTGGAGGTAGGAATGCCATTCAGAGGGACCTTGACACGCTTGTGAGGTGGGCTGATGCCAACCTCATGAAGTTTTGCCATGCCAAGTTGTCCTGGGTTCAGCAGTAGCAGCCATTTTTTTCTCCTTCTTGGTTGCTGGTGCAGTGCTGTGTTTTGACTTTCGGGCTGGGAGCGGTTGCTGATAGCAAGTATGTTTTGAGTTACTGCTCAAATGTTTGGTTTGCCCAAAGCCTTTTCTGAGCTCATGCTCTGTCAGGGAGGGGGGGAGGCCGGGAGGAAGGAGAGACAGGACACCTGACCCAGGCTAGCCAATGAGGTATTCCATACCATAGCATGTCATACCATGGCTCAAACCATGACACCCAGGATGTAACCGGGAGATACCCGGAAGGGCTGGAGCTCTGGGGGGATGGAGGAGGTATCGGTCGGTGCTTCGTCGGGCAGGGTGGGGTGAGTTATTGGTCAGTGGCTGGTGAGATGTTGTATTCTCTTCACTTGTTATTTCCTTTATCATTATTGTTTGTAGTAGTGTCGTGGTTTAAACCAAGTCCCCCAACTCCCGGAGAGTTAGGAAGGAGAATCCTAGGAATGTAGCCCCCAGGGGTTGAGATAAGAACGGTTTAATAGCTAAGGCATAACACAGTAATAATGATACAGCCAAAAAGCGAAAAGAATACAACACCCCACCAGCCACCGACCCATAACTCACTCCATCACGTGATACGGTATGGAATACCTCATTGGCTAGCCTGGGTCAGGTATCCTGTCTCTCCTTCCTCCCAGCCTCCCCTCCTCCCTGGCAGAACATGTGCCTTGAACAAAAGGCACTTGAACAAAAACAAAGGCCTTGAACAAAAACACCTTCAAAACATGCTCACTATCAAGCAACTATTCCCAGCCCAGAAGTCAAAACACAGCACTGCACCAGCTACAAGATGGAGAAAAATGACTGCCATGGCTGAACCCATGACAAGTAGCAATAGCAGTAGTGATTTGCGTTATACCTTAGCTATTAAACTGTTCTTATGTCAACCTGTGGGGGCTACGTTCTTTGGATTCTCCTTCCTAACTCTCTGGGAGTTTCGGGAGCAATGGGGGGGCGTAGTGAGTGAACAAGCTGTGCGGATTGGTTTAAACCACGACACAAGTATAAGGTCCTACACCTGGGTCGGAGCAATCCCAGGCACAGCTACAGGTTGGGCAAAAAGGAAATTCATGGTAGTTCTGCGGAGAAGGACTTGGGGATTTTGGTCAGTGAGAAAATGAACATAAGCCAGCAGTGTGCGCTTACAGCCCAGAAAGCCAACCGTATTCTGGGCTGCATCAAAAGAAGCGTGACCAGCAGGTCAAAGGAGATGATCCTGCCCCTCTACTCTGCTCTTGTGAGACCTCACTTGGAGTATTGTTTGCAGTTTTCGTGTCCTCAAGAAAAAAAAGGACATGGAACTGTTAGAACAAGTCCAGAGGAGGGCCACAAGGATGATCAGGGTACTGGAGCACCTCCCATATGAAGACAGGCTGAGAAAGTTGGGGCTGTGCAGCCTGGAGAAGAGAAGGCTGCGGGGAGACCTCATAGCAGCCTTCCAGTATCTGAAGGGGGCCTATAAGGATGCTGGTGAGGGAGTATTCATTAGGGACTGTAGTGGCAGGCCAGGGGGTAATGGGTTGAAACTTAAATAGCAGAGTTTTAGATTGGACATAAGGAAGAAATTCTTTACTGTTAGGGTGGTGAGGTGCTGGGATGAGTTGCTCAGGAAGGTAGTGAATGCTCCATCCCTGGCAGTGTTCAAGGCCAGGTTGGATGAAGCCTTGGGTGATATGGTTTAGTGTGAGGTGTCCCTGCCCATGGCAGGAGGGTTGGAACTTGATGATCTTGAGGTCCTTTCCAACCCTAACTATTCTATGATTTATGTAATGCTTCAGGGCTTTGCCAAGACATATACTTAAAATGCCTTGTGACTAGAACCATGATCAAGGAACTCTTATATTTCAGTCTTGATCCATTCTTTGTGGGAGTAGGGAAGTGTCCTTACTGTGTTTTGTTTAGTTCATTGGAATTTTCTTTGCATTCTGAAGGGGAGCTTTATAAAGATATTCCAGCAGCTTTCTTCTCTCTGATTTGATCCTTCAGATGCTTTTTTAAAAATGATGTAATTAAGTGTCATCATAGCCTAAATTACTCTGAGTAAGGAAACCCCAGCAATCTCGGGAAGGGATCTGCTGGTGTAAATAGCTACTGACTTTAGTTTGAAGCATGTTGTAATGGAGTTTTTAGGCTGTGGGTTGTGGAAAGACCCCACTGTCTTAAAGTCAAAATTCTAAAGCCAGAAAGAGGAAAAGATAAATATACTTCAACTATTTTTCATAACCTTTGGCCAGTTCACAGTGTATTCCAACAGCGAGATGGTAACAGTGTTTTATTTTTTATTTTTTATTTTTTTTTAAAGTATTTCATCTTATGTGTGCTCTTGGGATCATTTTCATTCCATTAACAGATACTGAATTTGCTACTCTTATTTCTCCTTTGTCACAGGTTCTGCAAAAGATAAGGCGTCTTTGGTTTTGTTTGGTTCTGTGCCATGGGGTTTGAAAGATCACTCTCTAGACATTGAAAGTTAACAGCTCTAGGACAGTAAGCTGTATACTGAAATAAAAATCAAAGATAGAAAACAGCTGGAAGACAGAAAACATGTTCTTACTGAATTGCTAGCTTGTTCTTTTGGTGTTTTTTTTTTTCTTCATTTTGATATCTCTGTAAGCAGACAGCCTAATAGATAAGGTTGTATAGATAGGTAGGAGTAATTAAATAAAAAATTGAAATGGTGAAGTTCCTTGAGGTTCTTCCACTGCACATGCATTGTGTAGGACTTGGAGTTGATTCTTTGAGTATTTAGAAACCTACTCAGTGCCCCATCATCCTGTAGAAGTGCTCCTGGTGTACACAGCCTTACTCAAGGAAAGAGGGAGATTGCCTCAGGTCTCCTTTACAATGCTTGTGACAGGAATCTCCTGCTGTGATTTTCAGTGATCTACTCTAAAGTGTTTCTGCCAAAAAAAATTAAAAAGGAAAAAGAAAAAAGCCAGTCTAATAAAGATAGCCCAGTGGGAAACTGCTCCATTAACTTTATGTTTGGTCTTTTCAAGTATCTAATCTGGGAGTGGAAGATCATACATCACATTCAATACTTCTGTCACTGTGTGAGGGAAAGGAAACTATGCATGCTAAACCAGAATGGGTTTTGACTCAGAGTGCTCTCATTTTAGTGCCTGAATATGTGCAAAAGTAACAGAAATAGTCAGTAATGGTTTAAAGAGGTGTTTGATGCATTTGGACAATGCCACTAATAATATGCTTTAACTTTTGGTGAGCCTTGGAGGGGTCAGGCAGTTGGACTAGATAATCATTGTAGGTCCCTTCCAATTAGAACTATCATATTCTGTTCTCAGTTAAAATAAGAGTTGAGAAACCAGTCCTGAGTCATTGTTGGACGTATTATGCTCTCAACCTACTAGTACACTTGAAGGACTGACATTTCTGCCCCTTCTTCCCTTATCTCCCTTCAGAAAACAAGAAGAGCGGGTGCAACAAGTGCGTAAAAAGCTGGAGGAAGCACTAATGGCAGACATTTTGTCACGAGCAGCTGATACAACAAAAGATATAGATGTAAAAATGGATAATAGAGATGAAGTGTAAAAAGAAATCAGGTGAGTCCAATCTCTAAGATTTAGCTGTCTCAGCAGTCAGTTGGTGGACAGCAGTGTATCACACATAAGCAATCCTGCTTTCTCCCCACACACATTAGCTGACATGCCCTCTATCAGCAGAACACAAGGGTGAATTTGCAGATACAGATGTGAAGAACCTCACATTAAATGATACACAGATCACTAGGGAGGGAAAAACAGTGATTTTAATCCTTTACAGCAAAGACCTAGTCTCTAGAAACTACTGTAGGTATCTTTTCTGGCACTTAGTACTTGAAACTGATTTAAAGCAATCAAAGTAACTGGCCTTTTTCTGTTCTTCAAATTTAATTTAGTAAAATTACATAACGAGTTCTGAAACTTTTCTGTTTATTTTTAAATGAGCAATACCTCTACAAATTTATTTTCCAAGGTATATTCTTGTATCTGCATCAAAAGAAGAGAGACCAGCAGGTCAAAAGAGGTGATCCTGCCCCTCTACTCTGCTCTTGTGAGACCTCTGTGTACCGTTCTGGTGTCCTCAACATAAAAAGGACATGGAACTGTTGGAACAATTCCAGAGGAGGGCCACGAGTATGATCAGGGGGTTGGAGCACCTCCCATATGAAGACAGGCTGAGAAAGTTGGGGCTGTTCAGCCTGGAGAAGAGAAGGCTGCATGGAGACATCATAGCAGCCTTCCAGTATCTGAAGGGGGCTTATAAGGATGCTGGTGAGGGAGTATTCATTAGGGACTGTAGTGATAGGAGAAGGGGTAATGGATTGAAACTCAAACAACAGAGGTTTAGACTGAATATAAGGAAGAAATTCTTTACTATAAGGGTGGTGAGGTACTGGAATAGGTTGCCCAGGGGAGGTAGTGAATGCTCCATCCCTGGCAGTGTTCAAGGCCAGGTTGGACGAAGCTTTGGGTGATATGGTTTAGTGTGAGGTGTCCCTGCCCATGGCAGGGGGGTTGGAACTAGATGATCTTAAGGTCCTTTCCAACCCTAACTATTCTATGATTCTATGATCTTATACCTCTTTACAGTACCGATCTGTGGATTTGCCAAACACTTTGTTAATTTTTTTCTTTTAAAATCACCCACAGAAGAATGATAATTCATTCTCTTGTTTCTATTAAGCACACAGTGCTCATTTATGAAAGTGCACAACTTTGAGATCTGAACTTTTTATAAAGAGTTAACTGAAATTTTAACAACTAAGAATTGTGTTTGGAGATGGTTGTGTAATTTTAAATGAATTCATTTCTTCTTTTTTTTTTTTCTTCTGTTTTTACTAGCCATAAGGGGAAATAATATATATACTTCTTATTTGACAGGTAAAGTGGAGATAACTTTTACACAACTATGAATACTTTGTTCAGGTAACTCAGACGTAAGATGGAAGTTTCCAGGCTGTGACCTGTTTATCAAGGCTGTTGAACATTCAAACCAGTATTCAACCCATAGCATAGAGGGGTAATTCCATGGCATTTTGGTTCCCTGATATAAGAAGAATATAAGCCTGGTGCACCCAACAGCCAGATGTTGTTTTTGCACTCAGTATCGGGACTGTGCACTAGGTTACCGCTTCAGATACAAGGGTGTGTTGCTTGAGTAAATTCTTATAACTAGAAACAAAATGTGTTTAAAATGTACAGTCACTTTTATTACTTATAGTGTCAGTGCCACATAAAGGAAAACTTGGTCTTTATAAATGAACAAAAGCTATTTCCCAGTGTTGTTTGCTGGCAACTTAACAGGCCAGAAATCTTGATGATTTCTGGGCTACTGGATTCTTTTAATTACTTTCTAACAGCTATTTACTATTAAACTCCTAATCCATGAGTATTTCTCCTATAAAACTAATTATGGATAACTTTAAAGGAAGCTAAGAAAGAATATTAGTTTAAGATTTGACATTTCAAATATTTGCCATTTTAGAATCAAATTTTCATTTTGCTTTTTTTTAATTTTTAATAAAATAATTATTTTCTAATGGAGTCATAAATCTGTATAAGTGGTTATTTCTGCACTGGTACTGTGGTTCTCTGCAAGAATCAGTTGGATCAGTAGAACTTGAGTTTTGTCAACTTGTAAGCTCATTACCTTTTTACATGTGTGTAGCCAGTGTACATGTAGACATTAATGTATTGGCTGTGTTCTGTAAAACTGTTTTGGTTTTTTTTTCCTTAGTGGTTTTAATTATTGACTTGAACAAGATTTTTGAGTAAGTGGATTAATTAATGTAAAATATCTTGAAATATTCAAGTTTTTGTTTCCTTTTTACAGACTAATGTTCCAGTAAGATCTTTTTATATTAAGAAACTTTTCACATACACATTGTGCTGTACTTAAACCCCAAGAATTCAGAAAGGGATTTAAGGCTGTAATACAGTACTGCAGAAGCCTGGGTGATGTGCCAGGAAGGTGTGTGGTGAAAGAGGCTGGATGGTGAAAGCATGTTATATATGTGCAGGTTGTGCTTAATGAAAAAGTAACTATGCACCTGCAGGACTCTTAACAACAGAGCAGCTACTTACATTGTATTGTTTGTTACCCACTTACGAACTATTTATGGTGTGCTCTTAGTATGGGACTGAAACACACCTAAAACTGCTCCAACTAAGTAATTCTAATTGATGTCACCATCATCCTTTACTTTTCCACAAGGGGTTGTTTCTGTCTCTTTTACAGGTACTTTTAACTGACTTATCCCAGGAAGAACTTCCTAAAAGACAGAGGCACTTTCTCCTTCAGTCTTTTGTTATAAGAATAAATAGACCCATGCACATTTTTATAGCTTTCTAATATCATTAAAACCAATGCTTTTTTTAGACTTCTATTTTTGATGCAAGTATCTTATTTGAAAAGTAACTTTGTGTCCTATGACTTAAAGTCCTTTTTTAAGTATCGAATGTTAACCTTGATCTAAAGCTGAGCTTTTGATGCCAGGTTGTAAACTTACTGGAATTATATTGCCTGTACTAAATATTTGTTTTTCCTGTGGTTTTTAGTAAGAATAGATCAGAAGAACCAAATAATTTCCTAATTAAAGATTATTGTGACTCTGTATATAAACATATTTTTATACCTATGGCTGAAAACACCTGTACATTCTTCTGTCATCACTGTAAAGATAAATAAATTATTATAATCTAGCAGTTGAAAATTTGTTCTGTTGTGGATAGATTAAGCAAAGATTGTCCCTGCTCATATTTCAGTGTTCCCTTGGCCAGATACGGCATGACTTCCAGAGTTCTGCTTTGAGGTCAAGGTGAGATAATAAGGAAAGTGTCTTTGGTGCAGAATGCAGCATGGGCCAAAACTTGGTCTTGTTTCTGTCTATCCAGACAAAGCAAGTAGGATGTCAGGGCGGCCTACAACACTGCAAAGATTTACATGATACGAGCTGGGTCTGTCACAGTTAATTAGAAAACCCAGAAATAATCAAAAAACTGAACAGGTTTGCTTAACTTCTCTGGGGGCTTAAAGACTAAATTGCCTAGCAGGTCAGAGTACTTCCAAGGTTAGAATAACATCTGCTTCTCCAGGCCTAGTAAGGTATTGTCCTGCATTGCAGCCCGTGCTGGGGGAGCTTTGCTATAGCCTTTGGAGTCTCTTTTCTGCACAAAGACGTGAAAGTGGGGAGACAGGTGATCTTACTGCAGGATTTCCTGGGATAGGTGTGGACTAGGACACAATATTGTATTATTTCAACCAACAATATTAATAATTGGGGACTCAAACCCCTTCCCACTGCCATTTGAACCATTTCATAGAACTTGCACCAGGGCAGTGGATTATGATAGGTCTCCCAGGCCACATTCATTATTTTTCCCAAATCACATTGGTCCTTTCCCTTAAGCTTTTGTACCTTTTTCCTTATATCTTCCATGGATTGACCTTTTATTAAATGGCCTAATTCTCTCCTTCCTTCCTCCAATTCAGGATCAATAGTAGTATATTTATGCATCGCCTCTTTTAATCTTTCCACAAACCCAGAAGGCAATTCTTTTATATCTTGCCTTATTTTGTTGCCCACAGCTTGTCTTAAAGGTACAATTACAGTTTCCCCTAATTTTCCCCTAGTTCACAATGCTATAGGGCTAAATCCTTCAGCTCCCTTTAACGTCTCCCTTTCTGGTGCCTGTGCTTGTGCTTATGCTTGATTCTCATTTTCAACACCTTCTGCCTCAGTATTCACAATACTCCTTCTCCAAGGGGCTACCATTGAATCCTAATCCTCCTTCTTTGGATTCCTCACACATTTAGTGCATAACTGTCCTATGTTGCACAAAGAGCAATAGCGTTTAAACAAATTTTACTGTCTTTCTCCAAGGACAATACTAACGGGTCCTGGGGTGCAAGATTAAAACCACAACCCTTTCACCATTCCAGATGATTTCTCAAAGTGAAAAACATTTCCACATAAGCTACTTCATCCCACTTTCCTTCTCATCTCAAGAATAGCATCAATTGTAACAAAGTATTATAATTAATTGTGTTGTTCACAGGCCACTTTTCCCCAAAATCCATTTGCACAACAGCCACCATTGATTACAGTATTTTACCAGAGTCTTCTGAGTAACTGAACCACCCAGGGGTCCACCAATTTGTTTCTAGTGTTGTAAAAGGCAACCCTGCAGGGACCATTTCAGTACTCCCCCCATGGAGTCAGTGGTACCCATGATCCTGACCTCCACACAGATACCAGTATCCGGACAACCAGAATCAGACTACCTTACCCACTGCACAGAGCACCCCCTGCGACAAAGGGGGATAAGGGATGAGAAAGAATACATTTTTAAAGAAATAAACCCAAGGGTGTTGGCGGTCGAGCATGGGCGCTTTAACAGGCTTGCAGCAAGCTGTGAGAAAGTGAGCCTCTGACCCCAGGCTGGAAGAGGAAGCATCAAGGTCAGCAAAACAGGAGAGCAATAACAAGATGCCAGAAGCATGATGTAACGCTAAGCTGAAGCGAAGGTGTGAAACCAATCAGGAGAGGCAAAGTGGAGCGTGTACCTCTCGCGGGCAGAGTGAAGTAGCCAATCAAGTAGTGCGTGATTGCGTGTGGGACAGTATATTAAGAGCAGCCTTGTAATCAATAAACGGAGCATTTTGTGAATCTACATCGTGTCGGTGTTTTCTCCCCTCCACCTGGCCGCGGCACAAGGGTCTTACTGAGGTCCTTAGTTGGTCCAGGGATACGTGGTTGCTTTCAGGGAAATTCCCCATGAAGGTCCCAGAGACTCCCTGTATCCATGGGAAACACGGCAGAAGGTCCCTGTTTGGGCACCAAATTGTTGACATAAAAGTCAGTCAAAGAAACTCTCCAAGACTCAATTTGGAATTTTAGAAAGCAGCATTCTTTATTGCAATGCTGGGCACACACATGAATAGTTACGCAAGGGTGAGCACACCAGTTACTTGCAAACAGCAAATATATATTTAGCATACTCATGCCTACTTAGAGCTCTTCCAGGAAATAATTTATATATTCATTATATTTCCAGGAACTAATTATAATATCTGCATTCTAATTACGCATGTGCTTTCTTGCTGAGTGGGGGTCTCCGGTGGTTTCCAATAGTCTTCCTCACTGCATTTACATATTTACCTAAGTGCTTGCACATGACTGCAAGGTTCTAGTGCTGAGTTAGCAATGCTATGTCCTTGCTTTTGTTCTGTTCCAGTCTCTGTTATCCTGAAGGTTAGCATCTTTGGTCTTACTTAGTGCCTCCTTAGTTGTTATCAGTCCTGTGATGTTCCTTCCCCCATCAGCCGGATATTATTTACTCCCTACGTGTGTCCTGGTGTGTCAGTGACAATAGATAATGGTCCGTGGTAAAACACACAAAAATGGAATAGTACTGTTTGGCACGGGTTGTGAGAACACAGCCTTGAAAATAAGGGAGTTAACACTGCTGTTAGCGAAAGGGAGCCTTGTACTGGAAAACAACTGTTCCCACACTGGCCACATGTGCGTTGATGTTGCAACTGGTAATTTTCCACTCCAACGCTAGGGGGTTATAAGGACCTGTGCAGGATCGGAAGGGTGAGAAGGGGTTGCCCTTAAAACGCAATGCCTACCACCCCTCCGACTGGGCAATATGTTCCATTTCCTGCTCAGCGGTATCTCATTCAACCAGGGGTCGGTATGTATGTAACCTGCAACACATTAATATTGATTTGGAGAAAACTCCAGGAACTCTTGCTGAGGTGAGTAGCTCGAGAGAGGACGCCTTCACCACCAAAGCGGGGGAAGGTCAGCGCCCAGGAGCCTCAACTCAGAGCGGCAAGAGCCACCGAGGGAGCCTCAAGTCCTCGATAGGACTTGCCCAGGAGCCAGCAGCTCAGATGATGTGAGCAGCTGACACACAGGCGGCAGAGCCAGGAGGAGCGGCATTAGCCGTGAGTGGTTAAAAAGAGCCCCAGGGAGTGCAAGCGACCAGGAGCGCGGCGAACAGAGTGGGTTGAAGCAGTCTGCGCAGCAGTTCATGCGGGGAGGCAAGCAGGATGGTGAGCACTCGCCGTATGACCAGGGCCCTGTCTGGGAGCTCTGCCCTGGCTGTCCTGGCAGTGGCCAGCGTAGGCACCCAGACAGAGCCGGTAAGAGGGGAGGCTGCAGCGCAGAGCTCGGAGTGTAGAGAGTGCCTGCACTGGTCTTGTGAGGGAAAGGTGCAGAATGGGCAGGGCTGCCCTCGGTGCTCCCTGGTGGAGGTCCTCCTCCAGCAGGTGGCTGAGCTGCGGGATGATATCAATAAGCTGCAAGATGTCAGGGAAGCTGAGAGGAAGCAGGAATGCTTGCTCCAGGCTCAAACAGTGCAAGGGCCTCAAGCTTCCCCTCTAGCTCATGGAGGAAAGAAGGAGGCCGTTAACCTGGGAAGCTGGGAATTAGTAACAAAAAAAACAACAAAAGGAGGAAGAGAGGAATTAAAAGCAAGGGGCTTCCTCCTAAATCTACTGTCCCCAAGCTGAACTGCTTTGCTGTCATTCAAGGGGCTAATGAGGAAATGCACTTGCACCAGAAACAGATGGCTAATGCACTGGTACAGAAGATCTCTACCGCTGTCACCAGGAAAAAGCGGCGGGTTGTAGTAGTAGGGGACTCTGCCTTGAAAGGGACAGAAGCATTCATCTGTCGGCCTGACCTGGTCACAAGGGAGGTGTGTTGCCTACCTGGGGCACAGATCAGGGATGTTGCGGAGAGGCTGCCTGCTCTAGTAAGTCCCACGGACTATTACCCGCTTCTAGTGATACATATGGGTGCTAGGGATGTAGATAGTAGTAGCCTGGGGAGTATAAAGAAGGACTACAGAGCCCTTGGAGAGGTAGTTAGGGGCTCTGGAGCTCAGATAGTCTTTTTGTCAAGACTCCAGGATACAGGGGAGGACCCCAAACAGGCTAGGAAGATTGGCCACGTTAATAAATGGTTAGAAGGGTGGTGCCATAGTCAGGGTTTGGGTATCTAGAAAATGGGACTCAATTTAGTAGGCCAGTTCTACTGACGGCTGTTGGAGCTGGTCTGACAAAGAAGAAGAAGAGCAATTTTGGGACGAGGCTTGCCAGACTTGTCAAGGATTATTTAAACTAGATGTGTTGGGGGAGGGGGGCATCATTCCATCCCAACACACCCAGTCAGTAGCCAGAATTTATAATAAAGGCTCGGAGCAATGTAGAGATGTTTCAGCTGCTGCAGCCAATGAGCACATCTATGGGGTTATAATATAATAGGTATCACAAAAACATGATGGGATGTCACCTATGAATGGAGTGTTGGAATGGCAGGTTACAGGCTCTTTAGAAAAGACAGACCCTGCAGGTGGGAAGGGAGAGTTGCCCTTTATGTCAGGGATAGGCTGGAGAGTATGGAACTCTCTGGGGACAGGTGATCAGTCAATAGAGAGTTTGTGGGTCAGGGTTAAAGGGAGAGCAGCGATGGGAGACATTACTGTGGGGATCTGTTACAGACCGCCTGATCAAGAGGAACCCGTGGATGAAGAACTCTACAGACAAATAGGAAAAGCCTCACAATCGCAGGCCCTTGTCCTCATGGGGGTCTTCAACCACCCTGATATCTGTTGGAGCGACGGTACGTCCCGGCACAAGCAATCCAGGAGGTTTCCTGATTGTGTGGAAGACAAGTTCCTTCTGCAAGCAATAGAGGAGCCGACAAGGAGAGGTGCCCTGCTTGACCTTGTGCTTACCAACAGGGAAGGGCTCGTTGGAAATGTGACGCTCCAGGAGAGCCTTGGATGCAGCGATCACGAGATGGTCGAATTCGAGGTACTCAAGACAGGGAGAAGAGCGTGCAGCAAGCTCACTGCTCTGGACTTCAAGAGAGCAAACTTTGGCCTCTTCAGGAATCTGCTTAGCAAGGTTCCATGGGATATAGACCTAGAGGGCAGGGGGGCCCAAGACTCTTGGTTAATATTCAAGGATCACCTGCTACAAGATCAGAAGTGTTCCATCCCAAGTAGAAGAAAGTGCAGCAGGAGGCCTAGGAGACCGCCTTGAATGCAAAAGGAGCTGCTGAGAAAAATTCACAGTAAAAAAGAGGCTTATAAAAGGTGGCAGCAAGGACAGGTGCCCTGTGGTGAATACAGGGATGTTGTCCATGAAGCTAAGGAGGTTAGGAAAGCTACGGTGCAGTCAGAGTTAAACTTGGCTAGGGATGTTAAAGGTAAGAGGAAGGGATTTTATAGGTATGTAGCGGCTAAAAAACGGACAAGGAACAATGTATGCCCCCTCTGGAAGCTATCAGGAGAACTGGCTGCACAGGATTTGGAGAAGGCTGAGGTTCTGAATGACTTCTTTGCCTTAGTCTTCACCAGCAAAGGCTCTGACCGCAGCCAGGCTCAGTGCAGCCCTCTGAAGAAGGACTTGGCGGTCTTGGTTGATGAGCTGGCAGTGTGCGCTTGCAGCCCAGAAAGCAACCATGACCAGCAGGTCAAAGGAGGTGATCCTGCCCCTCTACTTGGTATCCTCAAGATAAAAAGGACATGGAACTGTTGGAACAAGTCCAGAGGAGGGCCATGAGGATGATCAGGGGGTTGGAGCACCTCCCATATGAAGATAGGCTGAGAAAGTTGGGGCTGTTCAGCCTGGAGAAGAGAAGGCTGAGTGGATACCTGTCATGGGTTCAGCCGTAGCAGTCATTTTTCTCCTTCTTGTGGCTGGTGTAGTGCTGTGTTTTGACTTCTGGGCTGGAACAGTTGCTTGATTGTTGGGGGTCGAGCATGGGCGCTTGAACAGGCCTACAGCAAGCTGTGAGAAAGTGAACTTATGACCCCAGGTTAAAAGAAGAAGAAGTGTCAAGATCAGCAAAACAGGAACGCAATAACAGGATGCCAGTAATTGCAAAAGCATTATGTAACGCTAAGCTGACACGAATGTTTGAAACCAATCAGGAAAGGTAAAGGGGAGCGTGTATGCCTCGTGGACAAAGCGAGGCAGCCAATCAAGTAATGCGTGATCACGTGTAAGGAAGCTTAAAAGAGTATATTAAGAGCAGCCTTGTAATCAATAAACGGAGCTTTTGTGAACCTACATCGTATCGGTGTTTTCTCCCCTCCACCTGGCCGCGGCACTTGATAGCGAGCATGTTTTGAGGGTGTTTTTTGTTCAGGGCCTTTTCTGAGCACGTGCTCTGCCAGGGAGGGGGGGAGGCCGGGAGGAAGGAGAGACAGGACACCTGACCCAGGCTAGCCAAAGAGGTATTCCGTACCATAGCACGTGATGCGCAGGATGCAACTGGGGGAGAGAGCTGGAGGGTGCAGCTCTGGAGGGAAATGGAGGAGGGAGCACGTGGTGCTCGGCCAGGCAGGGTGGAGTGAGTTATGGGTCGGTGGCTGGTGGGGTGTTGTATACTTTTCGCTTGTTATTGGCTTTATCATTATTATTTGTAGTAGTAATGGTAGTGGTGATTTGGTGATTTGTGTTGTGCCTTAGCAATTAAACCGTTCTTATCTCAATCCGTTGGGGCTACATTCTTTGGATTTTCCTTCCTAACTCTCCGGGAGTTGGGGGACCTGGTTTAAACCATGACAATACCTCATAGCAGCCTTCCAGTATCTGAAGGGGGCTTATAAGGATGCTGGTGAGGGAGTATTCATTAGGGACTGTAGTGATAGGAGAAGGGGTAATGGATTGAAACTCAAACAGCAGAGGTTTAGATTGGATATAAGGAAGAAATTCTTTATTGTTAGGGTGGTGAGGTACTGGAATGGGTTGCCCAGGGAGGTAGTGAATGCTCCATCCCTGGCAGTGTTCAAGACCAGGCTGGATGAAGCCTTGGGTGATATGGTTTAGTGTGAGGTGTCCCTGCCCATGGCAGGGGGGTTGGAACTAGATGATCTTAAGGTCCTTTCCAACCCCAACTATTCTTTGATTCTATATATGACATGAGTTTTTTGCCAAAGGCCAAGGCAGACCCAGTCTTGTCTTCAAAACCCTGACCACATTAAGCTGCTGAGTCCTGTATAGCAGTGGGAACCCAGAAATAGTTTTCATCACATGTCATGGGAAAACAAGGCTAATGTTACCCTTCTGTGGATGCCTGCAGGGTTGGCTCATCACCCATGTGAATCCTAGTTTATCCCTGTGACCCCAGGGATGTCTCAGTGCAAAAGCTGAAGGGCTTCCACAAGTTTTTTTCAGTGAGAAACTCTGGAATTCTCTCCAGTCAGAGGTTACCCACAGGTTGCTTTTAGGAAGTGAAAGTGATAAAGATGGCAGAAAGCTGAGAGGGCCATGGTCAGGTTCTAGCTGCAGCTCATTGCTGAAGTCCTCCAGAAGGTCCACAGTTGAAATAACTGATCATAGAATCATAGAATGAATGATAGAATGTTTTGGGTTGAAAGGGACCTTAAAGATAATCTGGTTCCAACCCCCCTCCACTACACCAGGTTGCTCAAAGCCCTGTCCACCCTGGCCATAAACACTTCCAGCCATGGGGCATCCACAACTTCTCTGGGCAACCTATTCCAGGGTCTCACCACCCTCATAGTGAAGAACTTTTTCCTGTCTAATTTAAATATCCCCTCTGACAGCTTACAGAATCACAGAATCCCGAGGGTTGGAAGGGACCTCAAAAGATCATCTAGTCCATCCCCCCTGCAAGAGCAGGGTAACCTAGAGTACATCACACAGGAACTTGTCCAGTTGGGCCTTGAATATCTCCAGCGTAGGAAACTCCACAACCTCCCTGGGCAACCTGTTCCAGTGCTCTGTCACTCTTACAGTAAAGAAGTTCTTCCTGATATTCACGTGGAACCTCCTATGCTCCAGTTTACACCCATTGCCCCTTGTGCTATCACTGGATATCATTGAAAAAAAGCCTAGCTCCATCATCCTGACACCCACCCTTTACATATTTGTAAACACTGATGAGGTCACCCCTCAGTCTCCTCTTCTCCAAGCTAAAGAGACCCAGCTCCCTCAGCCTCTCCTCATAAGGGAGATGTTCTAGTTCCTTAATCATCTTTGTGGCTCTGCGCTGCACTCTTTCAAGCAGTTCCCTGTCCTTCTTGAACTGAGGGGCCCAGAACTGGATGCAATATTCCAGATGCGGCCTCCCCAAGGCAGAGTAGAGGGGGAGGAGAACCTCTCTTGCCCTACTAACCACACCCTTTCTAATGCACCCTAGGATGCCATTTGCCTTCTTGGCCACAAGGGTACATTGCTGCTCATGGTCATCCTCCCATCCACCAGGACCCCCAGGTCCCTTTCCCCTTCACTACTTTCCAGTAGGTCAACCCTCAACCTGTACTGGTACATGGGGTTGTTCTTCCCCAGATGCAAGACTCTACACTTGCCCTTGTTGAATTTCATCAAGTTTCTCCCCGCCTAACTCTCCAGCCTGTCCAGGTCTCGCTGAATGGCAACACAGCCTTCTGGTGTGTCAGCCACTCCTCCCAATTTAGTGTCATCAGTGAACTTGCTGAGGGTACACTCAGTTCCCTCATCCAGGTTGTTGATGAAAATATTAAACAGCACTGGTCCCAGCACCGACCCCCGAGGGACTCCACTGGTCAGAGACCTCCAGCTAGATTCTGCCCCATTGACCACAGCTCTCTGCTTTCTTCCTTTCAACCAGTTCTCAATCCACCTCACTACCTGATCATCAAGCCCACACTTCCTTAGCTTATCTATGAGGATGCTGTGGGAGACAGTATCAAATGCCTTACTGAAATCAAGAAAAAACACATCTACCACTCTACCATCATCCCTCCACCTAGTCACTTCATCATAGAAGGCTATAAGGTTGGTCAAACATGACTTCCCCCTCATAAAACCATGTTGGCTGTTCTTAATAACCCCCTCATCCTTGATATGTCTAGAGATGGAGTCAAGAATAAGTTGTTCCATCACCTTTCCAGGGATGGAGGTAAGGCTGACCGGTCTATAATTACCCAGGTCCTCCTTCTTGCCCTTCTTATAGACTGGCGTGACATTTGCCATCTTCCAATCCTCAGGCACCTCTACCGTTTCCCACGATTTACCAAAGATGATGGAGAGTGGCCTAGCAATGACCTCCGTCAGCTCCCTCAGCACCCGTGGGTGCATTCCATCCAGGCCCATTGATTTATAGATGTCCAGATTGCATAGCTGATCCCTAACCCAATCCTCATCTACCAAAGCAAACTCCTCCTTTGTCCTGACTCCTTCTGGGGCTACAGGAATCTGGGGCCCACCGGGGAGAGTCTGCAGGAGTAAAGACAGAGGCAAAGAAAGCATTCAGCACCTCTGCCTTCTTTGTATCCTCTGCCTCCAGGGCACCCACCTCGTTCAGCAGTGGGCCTATATTGCCTCTTGTGTTAGTTTTATCTGCTATGTATTTGAAGAAGCCCTTTCTATTGTCCTTAATCCAACTAGCAAGATTAATTTCCAAGGAGGCCTTAGCTGTCCTAATTGCCTCCTGTCATGGCTGGAGCATGTTTTGAGGGTGTTTTTGTTCAAGGTTTTTTCCAGCCAGGTGGAGGAGGGGAGTCCGGGAGGAAGGAGAGACAGGACACCTGACCCAGGCTAGGCAATGAGGTATTCCATACCATAGCACGTGATGCCCAGGATGCATACTGGGAAAGAGAGGGCTGGAGAAAAATGGAGGAGGGAGTACGCGGTGCTCGGTCGGGCAGGGTGGAGTGAGTTATGGGTCGGTGGCTGGTGGGGTGTTGTATTCTTTTCACTTGCTGTTTGCTGTATCATTATTAGTTGTAGTAGTAAATGGCAGTAGGAGTTTTGTGTTATGCCTTAGCAATTAAACCGTTCTTATCTCAATCCGTGGGGGCTACATTCTTTGGATTTTCCTTCCTAACTCTCCAGGAGTTGGGGGACTTGGTTTAAACCACGACATTTTTGGCGCCCAACGTGGGGCCCGAGGGTTTGAGATAAGAACAGATCTGAGCGGATTTATGGTCTCTTGCCACAATTCTGATTTATTGGCTCTTAGAGGTTTTTCTCTGGATCTCGCGGTTTCGGGTTTTTGCCGGGTACTTTGTGTATGGATTGGATGTGTTTGAGGCTTGGGCTAAAGCTTTTGTTTCACTGTACTTTGTGTCGGAGGCTTGTAATACGGTGGGGCTCCGGCAGCAGGGGGGGATGGACAAGGCTGTGGACTCGGACTTGTACCAGGCCGTCCCGCTGCTTTTCGCCGTCCTTGTCCTCACCCTCGTCTGCGTGAAGCTGCGTGAAGCCGGGAAGGAGCGGCCCCGGGAGCTGCCGGCAGCTGAGGCTGCCAGGGAGAGTGGCACGGGGAGCCAAACGGCTGTGGCAGAACAGCGGGAACAGGCGGAGGAGGAGTGGAGCAGGGCGGTAGCTGAGCAGCGGGACCAGGCAGCGGGGGAGGTGAGTCCCGCGGCCGTTCCCGACCCTCCGACGGCCGAGAGTGTCCCCCGGAAGTCGCCCGCCGACCCCCAGCAGGATGCAGGAGACTACGAAGCACTTCGCAGCAAGGCAGTGGAGGAACCGAGTCCTGCTGCCGTTCCGAACCCCGCAGCGTCCGAGAATATTCCCCGGGAGTCACCCGCCGAGCCCCAGCAGGATACAGGAGATCACACAGCATTTCCCAGCAAGGCAGAGAAGGAAGATCCGGACTCAGGAGAAGAGAAGCTGGTGGTGGGAGAACTGGCAAGCAGGGCAGCTACCTCAGCCCCACTCGCAAAAGTTAAGCAGAGTCAGGTTTGGGTCTTGTCTAAGGTTAGACAAGTACATAGGAGCACCAGTAGACTGTTCCCAAGGCTGGACAGTCATGAGTGGCAGGGCATGTGGGACAGTATGGCCAAGTATCTGATCCACTGGGCCCCTCCAGTGCTTTGGAAGCATTGGAAGTGGAAGGCAGCTGTATGGAGTCCCCAGCAGCAAGCTGTAGAACTGCTGAAGGGGGACAGTGAATGATTTTGAGCCTGGTGGGCCCAGATACTTCAGGCCATCATTCCAGAGATACAACATAGAGATGTCTCATGATCGAGGGGTGGACTTAAGAGTGATGGTGTATTGGAAATGTGGGATCTGG
The DNA here is from genome assembly GCF_012275295.1 of Melopsittacus undulatus. Classification (NCBI taxonomy): domain Eukaryota; kingdom Metazoa; phylum Chordata; class Aves; order Psittaciformes; family Psittaculidae; genus Melopsittacus; species Melopsittacus undulatus. Next base: position 398,913 of record NW_022993944.1, read on the forward strand.
GCATGACGTGAATGGTATGGAATAAGGGGTGGATAATGTCATGGTTTGAGCATGTTTTGAGGGTGTTTTTGTTCAAGGTTTTTTCCAGCCAGGTGGAGGAGGGGAGTCCGGGAGGAAGGAGAGACAGGACACCTGACCCAGGCTAGGCAATGAGGTATTCCATACCATAGCACGTGATGCCCAGGATGCATACTGGGAAAGAGAGAGCTGGAGAAAAATGGAGGAGGGAGTATGCGGTGCTCAGTCGGGCAGGGTGGAGTGAGTTATGGGTCGGTGACTGGTGGGGTGTTGTATTCTTTTCACTTGCTGTTTGCTGTATCATTATTATTTGTAGTAGTAAATGGCAGTAGGAGTTTTGTGTTATGCCTTAGCAATTAAACCGTTCTTATCTCAATCCGTGGGGGCTACATTCTTTGGATTTTCCTTCCTAACTCTCCAGGAGTTGGGGGACTTGGTTTAAACCACGAAACCTCCCTACATCCTCTAACAACTGTCCTATATTCCTCCCAAGTGGCCAGCCCCTCTTTCCATAATCCATAGATTCTCCTTTTCCACTTGAGATTGCCCAGCAGCTCCCTGTTTAACCACACGGGTCTCCTAGATCCCTTACTTGATTTCCTACTCATTGGGATGCTCTGATCCTCAGCTTGGAAGAAGTGGTCCTTGAATACTGACCAATTATCATGAGCCCCTTTACCACCTAGAACCCTTTCCCATGGGACTTCCCTTAGCAGTTGATTGAACAGGCCAAAGTTGGCCCTTTGGAAATCCAGAACTGTGGCCTTGCTAGGTATTCTATTCCTCCCACACAGGATCCTAAACTCCACCATCTCATGGTCACTGCAGCCAAGGCTGCCATTGACCATCACCACTTCAACCAAACCCTCCTTGTTGGTGAGTCTAGCAGCGCTATATCTAGTTGGTTTGTCCACCATTTGCATTAAAAAGTTATCATCAATGCACTGGAGGAACCTCCTAGACTGTGAACGACTGGCTGTGTGAGTCTTCTAGCAAATATCAGGGTAGTTAAAATCCCTCATGAGGACTAAGGCATGTAGTCGCGAGGCTACTTCCAGTTGCCTGTAGAAAGCCTCATCAACTCCTTCATCCTGATCAGGAGGTCTATGATAGACTCCCACAACTGTATCACGCGTACCAGTCTGTCCCTTAATTCGTACCCACAGACATTCCACTTTCTCCTCATCTGCCCCTGGACAGAACTCAATACTTTCTAGTCGCTCTCTCACATAAAGAGCAACTCCACCACCTCGCTTTGCTGACCTATCTTTCCTAAAAAGGACATAGCCATCCATGACCACATTCCAGTCATGTGAGCTGTCCCACCATGTCTCTGTAATTGCCACTAGGTCATAAAATTTAGACCACACACAGACTTCTAACTCCTCCTGTTTATTCCACATGCTGTGTGCATTGGTGTACAGACATTTCAGGGAGAGAGCAGAGCACACTGATGGCACCTTTGGGAGGTGGGAGGCCTTTTGGTCTTCATTAATACTAGAACAATGCCTCACTAGTTCTGGTACGACCCCCTCACACTTTGAATCTAACCTAAAGCTCTGTGAGTTAGCTCTGCTAACTCTTGTCCTAGTACCCTTTTTCACCTGCGGGACAGGGTCTAAACTATCCTTTCCCACAAATGAAACAATAGATTGATAGTCCTCCCTAGTCTGCCATCCTTCAAGCCCTAGCATGTTTCTCTTGGGCTTGTCCCTAACAGGCCCAGTTAAATCCCCTCCCCCCTTCATATCTAGTTTAAAGCCCTGTCAATAAGCCCTGCTAACTCCTGCTCCTGCCCCAAAACCCTTTTCCCCCTCTGGGACTGCTGTATCCCACCTGCTACCAGCAAAACAGGTGTCTCATACAGCAGCCCATGATTGAAAAATCCAAACCCCTGCCTATGGCACCAGTCACATAGCCATACATTAATCTGCAGACTCTTCCTATTTATTTCTTCACCCTTGCTTGTAACAGGTATGGAGGCAAACACCACTTGCGCTCCAGACCCTTTAACCAGCTGTCCCAGGGCCCTGAAGTCTCTCTTCATTGCCCTTGCCCTCCTTGTAATAATTTCATCACTGCCAACCTGAAAAACCAGCAGCGGATAGTAGTTAGAGGGCTGCACCAGATCAGAGAGTTTCTTTTTAACATCTCTAATCTGAGCCCCAGGTAGGCAGCAGACTTCCCTGTGGGATGGATCCGGTCGACAAATGGGCCCTTCTGTTCCTCTCAGAAGGGAGTCACCCACCACAATTACTCTTCTTTTCTTCTTGGTTGGGGAAGTTCTAAGGCATGGGGGTGAGTGACAAGCCCTAGGTGACTCACTAGATAGATGTACCTCTCCATCTCCATTTACCTGGCCATCTAGTTCCAAGACCTCATACCTGTTATTCAAGGGCAACTGGGAGGGAGGAAGGGATTGCAGGGGTTTTCGCTTACCTCTCCGAGGAGGGACCTCCCTCCATACATCCTTGTCCCTTAAGTTCTTTCCTTCTGTCTGATGGTAGGAGGGAAGGGGATCCGTCACTTGTTCAACCACTTCCCTCTGCCCCTGCCTTAGGGTGTGGCTCCACCAATCTATTTCACTTTTGCATTCCCTGATGGCTCTCAACCTTTTTACCTCCTCCCTCAGTTCAATCACCTGCCTGAGCAGATCATTTATTTGCTCACAGCGAACACAAGCAGTGTCACTGGCTCCCTCCAATACAAGTGCCAGGCTCAGGCATTTGCTGCAGCCAGAGACCTGCATGGCTGCATGTCTGCAGGAAGGCTCAGTCTGGATACCCACATTATTACTCACTACCGCTTTTGATCATGTTGTAACCATGATCTATCTGGTCGAATGATCCATCTACGTCTCTCCACACAAACAAGCACTCCTTCCCCTCCTGAGCTCCAGGCGAGTCCTGTTGATAAGGTGGTTAGCCCGCTTGCCAGCCCGCTTGCCAGCCCGTGCGAACTGCCTCGACCCGCTCTGGTCGCCACGCTCCTGGTCGCCGCGCTCCCTGGGTAGGTTTTTAACCACTCACAGCTGGTGCCACTCCTCCTAGTTCCACCCCCCCGGTGAGTCAGCCCCTCGTGTAAGCTGAGCAGCTGGCTCCTGGGCAAGTCCTGTTGAGGACTTGGGGCTCCCTCCTCAGTGGCTCTTGTCGCTCTGTGGTGAAGCTCCTGGACGCTGATCTCTCCCCGCTCTGCTCCGGTGTTGCAGGCGTCTTCTCTCCAGCTACTCACCTCAGCAAATGATAGAGAATGGCAGTTGATGGCCGGTTTGAATCTTAAAGCCATTACCCCTTTTTTCTGTCACTACATGCCCTTGTAAAAAGTTCCTCCCCAGATTTCTTGTAGGCCCTCTTTAAGTACTAGAAGGCTACTATAAGGTCTCCTGGAGCTTTCTCTTCTCCAGGCTGAACAAGACCAACTCTCTCAGCCTGTCTTCTATGGAGAGGTCTCCAGCCCTATGATTATCTTTGTGGCCTGCCCCTAGACTTCCTCCAACAGGTCCATGCTGGGGGCCCCAGAGCTGAATGCAGTGCTCCAAGTGGTGTCTCATGAAAGCAGAGTAGAGGAGTAGAATCACCTCCCTCACCCTGATAGCCACACTCATTTTGAAGCAGCCCAGCATAAGGCTGGCTTTCTGGGCTGCAAGCACACACTGCTGACTCATGTTGAGCTTCTCATCAACCAACACCCCCAAGTCCTCCTCAGGGGGCTGCTATCAATCTAGTTTCCAGACTGTATTTGTACTTGGGATTGCCCTGACCCGGGTGCAGGACTTTGCACTTGGCCTTGTTTGACTTCATGAGGTTGGCATTGGCCCACCTCTCAAGTGTGTCAAGGTCGCTCTGGATGGCATTCCTTCCCTCCAGCATATCAACTGAACCACACAGCTTGGTGTCATCAGCAACCTTGCTGAGGACACACTCAATCCCACTGTCCACGTCTCCAACAGAGATGTTGAACAGGATGGGTCCCAACACCGACCCCTGAGGTACACCACTCGTCACTGGTCTCCATGTGAACATTAAGCCATTGACAGCAACTCAGTGCAAACATCCAGCCAATTCTTTATCCAGTGACTGGTCCATCCATCAAATCCATGTCTCTCCAATTTAGAGACAAGGATATCATGCGGGACAGTGTCAAATGCTTTTCACAAGTCCAGGTAGATCCATCAGTTCCGTAGACTCATCATAGAAGGCCACCAATTTGCCCTTAGCAAAGCCATGTTGGCTGTTAGCAATCACCCCCTTATTATCCATGTGCCTTAGTATATTTTTCAGAAGGATCTGTTCCATGATCTTGCCAGGGGACACTGAGGTGAGACTGACTGGCCTGCATTTCCCTGGGTCTTCCTTGTTTCCCTTTTTAAAAATGGGGGTTATATTCCCCCTTTTCCAATCTGCAGGAACTTCACCAGACTGCCATGATTTCTCAGATATGATGGATAACAGCTTAGTAACATCATCTGCCACTTCCCTCAGGACCCACAGATGCATCTCATCAGGTCCCATGGACTTAAGCACCTTTAGATTCCTTAGATGATCTTGAACCTTATCTTCTTCTACAGCAGGTGGTTCTTCAATATCCCAGTCGATGCCTTTGCCTTCTGTGACTTGGTAAGTGTGGATGGAGCTCTTGCCAGTGAAGACCAAGACAAAAACGTCATTTTCCAGCCTTCTCCATGTCCTGGGTTAACAAGCCTCCTGTTCCTTTCTGGAAAGGGCCCATATTTTCCCTTGTCTTCTTTTTATCTGTATTGTACCTATAGAAGTTTTTCTTGTTGCCCTCAATGTCCCTGGCCAGATACAGTTCTGTCAGGGCTTTATTTTCTCTAAACTGAAGCCTGGCTGCTCAATTTCTCTATATTCTTTTTAGGCTACCTGTCTTTGCTTCCACCCTCTGTAGGCCTCCTTTTTATGCTGGAGTTTGTCCAGGAGCTGCTTGTTCATCCATGCAGGCCTCCTGGAGTTCCTGCTTGACTTTGTCAGGATGCATTGCCCCTGAGCTTGCAGGTGATCCTTGAATACTGACCAGCTTTCATTGGCATCAGAGTGTGTTTTGCCCACGACCATTTCGTCTGATTTCAAGAGTTAAGCAGAGTCAGGTTTGGATCTTCTCTGGGGTTAAAAGAAGATATAGGAGGACCAAGAGATTTTCCCCGAGGCTGGACAGCCATGAGTGGCAGGGTGTGTGGGATAGTATGGGCAAGTATCTAGGTCAGTGGGACCCTCCAGTACTTTGGAATTTCACCACCGAACAAGTGCAAAATTCAGAAAAATTAGTAAAACACTTATATGAGGTGTGTTGTCATTCTGGCCATACCAGAAATGGACAAATCATGGCAACGTGCTGGTGCTTGGCTTATGCTTACAGAGCCTTGTTCAACACTATCCAGCACCTTCAAAATGAAAAAAACTGTCCCAGGATCTGAGGGCAAAGCAACGGTCAGCGTAGCTACTCCAGCTCCAAGCACAGCAGCTACACCACCCCCAGCAACAAGTACAGTAGCTACTCAAATTTTGGCTGCAACGGACAGCGCAACTACCGCAGCTCCAAGCAGAGCAGCTACACCACCCCCAGCGACAAGTACAGTCGCTACTCAAACTACAGTGATAATCACTGCAGCTAAACCAGAGGACCAATTCGTACCAATATCGGTTGCCCCTGTACGCAAAAGAAAAAGCAAAAAGGAGGCAAGAAGGGTGAAGGAAGATGAAGAAAAAAATGTATTAATCACCTGGTCCAGCATTTGATTAGGAGTCATCATCACATGATGAAGAAGAAGAAGAAGAAGAGGTGACTTCTCAACCTCAGACCTCAACTGAGCTACGGAATATGAGAAAAGATTTTACCCATCAACCAGGGGAGCACATCATCACCTGTTTTCTCCAGTGCTGGGATAATGGGGCCAATGGTCACGAACTAGAAGGTACAGAAGCCAAGCAGCTGGGATCACTTGCTAGAGAAGGGGGAACTGACAAAACAATTGCAAGAGAGAGAAAGTCCCTCAGTCTTTGGAGGTGGCTCTTGGCAGCTCTGAAAGAATGGTTTCCATACAAGGACGATGTTATGAGTTGTTTGGCCAAGTGTACTACTTCAGACAAAGGCATCCAGTCTCTGAGGGAATCAGCCATCGCAGAGATGATCTGACGCACTAAGCGGAATAATGGGGATATACCCATAGACTCAGATGAATTCGAGTGTACACGACCCATGTGGTGAAAAATTACACGGAATGCACCGTCATCATATGCACATTCGTTGGCAACAGTAACCTGGAATGACATAGTACCACTAACAGTTGATGAAATGATTCATAAACTCTGAGACTTCGAAGACAGTCTCACCCCTTCCATCATCTCAGCTGTGGAAAAACTGTCCCAGGATCTCAAACACTTGAGGGATGATTTATCCAGCTCCTCACATGTAACAACACATGTCTCAGCTATTAACAAAAGGAGTCCTATTGTTTGAGAGAGAACATACAGAAGGTATACGTCACACGTCACCCAGCTCCTGTGATAATGAAGAATAATCCCTTTCAACAAGACTTAAGTGTCCAACGTTATGATGACTATTAGAGGTGCCCTGCCTCCAGCCAGGTGGAAGTAGGGGACAATCGGATTTACTGGACTGTGCGGATCAGATGGCCTGGCACATAAGTCCCACAAAAGTATAGGGCTCTAGTAGATACCAGTGCACAGTGTACCCTGACGCCATCAAGCTGTCAAAGGGTGGAAGCCATCTATATTTCTGGAGTGACAGGAGGATCCCAAGAGTTGACAGTACGAGAGGCTGAAATCAGCCTGACTGGGAGGAAATGGCAAAAGTATGCCATTGTGACTGGTCCGGAGGTTAGAATCATAGAATCATACAAGAGTTAGGATTGTAAAGGAACTTAAGATCATCTAGTTCCAATCCCCCTGCCATGGGGAGGATCACCTCACACTAAAGCATGCCACACAAGGATTCGTCCAACCTGGCCTTGAATACTGCCAGGGATGGAGCACTCACAACCTCCCTGGGCAACGCATTCCAGTACCTCACCACCCTCACAGTAAAGAATTTCTTCCTTATACACAGTCTAAAACTCCCCTGTTTAAGTATTAACACATTACTCCCTACAGTCCCTAATGAAGAGTCCCTCTCCAGCATCTTTATAGGCTCCTTTCAGATACTGGAAGGCTGCCATGAGGTCTCCATGCGACCTTCTCATATCCAGGCTGAAAAGCCCCAACTTTCTCAGCCTACCTACATACGGGAGGTGCTCCAGCCCCCTGACCATCCTTGTGGCCCTCCTCTGGACTTGTTCCAACAGACCCATAACTTTTTATGTTGAGGACACCAGAACTGCACACAATACTCCAAGTGAGGTCTCACAAGAGCAGAGTAGAGGGGCAGGATTACCACCTTTGACCTGCTGGTCACGCTTCTTTTGATGCAGGCCAGTATATGGTTGGCTTTCTGGGCTGCAAGGGTACACTGCCGACTCATGTTAATTTTCTCATTGACCAACACATTCAAGCCCTTCTCCAAAGGGCTGTTCAGAATCTCTTTGCTCAATCTGTAGCTGTGCCTGGGATTGCTCCGACCCAGGTGTAGGACTTTGCACTTGGCATGGTTAAACTTCATGAGGTTGCCATCAGCCCACCTCAAAAGCATGTCAAGGTCCCTCTGGATGGCATTCCATCCCTCCAGTGTATCCACCAAAACACACAGCTTAGTGTCATCTGCAAACTCGCTGAGGGTTCACTCAATCCCACTGTCCATATCACCGACAAAGATGTCAAACAAGACTGGTCCCAACACCGATCCCTGAGGGACACCACTCCTTACTCGTCTCCAGCCGGACATTGAGCCATTGACCACGACATTTATCATGTGCCCATCCAGCCAGTTCTTTATCCACCAAGTGGTCCACCTGTCAAATTGATATCTCTCCAATTTAGAGACAAGGATGTTGTGTGGGACAGTGTTGAACACTTTGCACAAATCCAGGTAAACAACGTCAACTGCTCCACCCCTGTCCATCACTTTTGTAGCCCCATCATAGAAGGCCACCTCTCCTGGTTTGAGCAGTAGCAGGGTGGGGTGAGTTATGGGTCGGTGGTTGGTGAGGTGTTGTATTCTCTTCACTTGTCATTGGCTTTATCATTATTATTTGTAGTAGTAATGGCAGTAGTGATTTGTGTTGTGCCTTAGCTATTAAACTGTTCTTATCTCAACTCATGGGGGCTACATTCTTTGGATTCTCCTTCCTAACTCTCCAGGAGTTGGGGGAGCAAGGGGGGGAGTGGGTGAACGAGCTGTGCAGACTTGGTTTAAACCACACCACCACCAAATTGGTCAGGCATGATTTTCCCTTAGTGAAGCCATGCTGGCTGTCACCAAGCATGTTGCTCTTTTTCATGTGCCCTAGCATGCCTTCCAAGAGAATCTGCTCCCAGATTTTGCCAGGCACAGAGGTGAGACTGACTGGTCTGTAATTCCCTGGGTTATCCATTTTCCTCTTCTTGAAAATGGAGGTTATATTTTCCTTTTTCCAGTTGTTGATAACTTCACATGACTTCCATGATTTTTCAAATATGATGGACAGTGGATTAGCAACTTCATTTGCCAGCTCCTTCAGGACCCATGGATGGATTTCATCAGGGCCCATGGACTTGTGTATGTTCAGGTTCTTAAGATGGTCTCCAACCAGATACTTTCCTACAGTAAGCTTAAGTTATTCATTCTCATAGTCCCTGTGTCTGCCTTCCAAGAATTGGGTGGTGTGGTCAGAGTCTTTGCCAGTGAAGACCGAAAAGAAGCCATTCAGAACCTCAGCCTTCTTCAAATCTTGTGTAGCCAGTTCTCCCGATAGTTTCCAGAGGGGGCCTACCTTGTCCCTAGTCTGCTTTTTGGCTGCTACATACCTATAGAATCCCTTCCTGTTATCTTTAACATCCCTAGGCAAGTTTAATTCTAACTAGGCCTTCGCTTTCTTAACCTGGTCCCTATCTTCCCGGACAACATCCCTGTATTCATCTCAGGCCACCTGTCCTTGCTTCCACCTTTTATAAGCCTCTTTTTTTCTGCTCAAAATTTCCTCAGCAGCTCCTTATGCATCCAAGGAGGTCTTTTGGCCCTCCTACTGCGCTTCTTTACATTTGGGATGCAACACTCTTGAGCTTGTAGCAGGCGATCCTTGAATATTAACCAACAGTCTTGGGCCCCCCTGCCCTCTAGAGCTATATCCCACAGAACCTTTCTAAGCAGATTCCTGAAGAGGCCAAAGTTTGCTCTCTTGAAGTCCAGAGCAGTGAGCTTGCTGCACACTCTTCTCCCTGTCCTGAGGATCTCGAATTCGACCATCTCGGGATTGCTGCAACCAAGGCTCCCCTGGAGCATCACATTTCCAACAAGTCCTTCCCTCTTGTTGAGCCAGAGGTCAAGCATGGCACCTCTCCTTGTCAGCTCCTCCATTACTTGCAGAAGGAAGTTGTCTTCCACACAATTGAGAAACCTCCTGCATTGCTTGTGCTGGGCCGTACCGTCCCTTTAGCAGATGTCAGGGTGGTTGAAGTCCCCATGAGGACATGGGCCTGCGAGCATGAGACAGTTCCTGTCTGTCTATAGAGGGCTTCATCCGCAGATTCCTGTTTATCAGGCGGTCTGCAACAGATCCCCACAGTAATGTCTCCCATCACTGTTCTTCCTTTAACTCTGACCCACAGATTCTCTGTTGACTGATCACCTGTCCCTAGAGAGTCTTCCATACTCTCCAGCCTAAGCCTAACATAAAGAGCAACTCCCCCTTCCCGCCTTCAGGGTCTGTCTTTTCTAAAGAGCCTGTAACCTTCCATTACAACACTCCTGTCATAGGAGCCATCCTATCATGTTTCTGTGATGCCTATTCTATCATACCACCTTAGAAGTGCCCACATCTCTAATTCCTCTTGTTTGCTCCCCATCCTACGGGCATTTGTATAGAGGCATCTGAGCTGAGCTCCAAATGAACCCGGCTCATTGGCTGGAGTGGCTGGAATATCACTACATTGCTCCGAGCATTTATTATAAGTTCCATGCATCCTCTGCATAAACTACCTCAGGAGAGGGTACTTCAAAGACCCAAAAGGGTACCAATGAGCTTTTAGTGTTGCTGCTTTGGAGACTGAGGAATTTGAGCAGTTGTCCACCTTGCCTGGTCTCTCAGAGGATCCTTCTTTTGTGGGGTTCCTGAAAGTCAAAGAGCAACAAGTGCCAATGGCAACCACAACAGTGCACTGGCGGCAATATGGCACCAACCGAGACTCCCTGATTCCCATCCATAAGGTGATCTGGAGAGTTAGGGAGTGATTAGCAGGACCCACTCACCCTTTAACAGCCCCATATGGCCAACGTGAAGGTCTAACTGAGAGTGGAGACTAACAGTAGACTATCGTGGCCTGAATGAAGTCTCACCACCAGTGAGTGCTGCCATACCGGACATGCTAGAACTTCAGTATGAATTAGAGTCAAAGGCCGCCAAGCGGTATGCCACGATTGATATTGCCAATGCATTTTTCTCAGTTCTTTTGGAAGAAGAGAGCAGGCCACAGTTTGCTTTTACTTGGAAGGGTGTACAGTTCACTTGGAACCAACTGCCCCAGGGGTGGAAACACAGCCCTACCGTTTGCCATGGCTCTGGAACAGGGGCAAGCTCCAGAACACCTGCAATACATTGATGACATTATTGTGTGGGGTGATAAAGAGGAAGAACTCTTTGAGAAAGGGAGGGAAATAATCCATATCCTGCTGAAATCCTTTTGTTGCCATAAAACGGAGTAAGGTCAAGGGATGTGCACAGGAGATACAATTCCGGGGAATAAAATGGGAAGATGGACATAGATCCCCACAGATGTGATCAACAGGATAACAGCAATGTCTCCACCAACTAATATGAAAGAAACACAAGCTTTCTTGGGTGCTGTGGGGTTCTGGAGAATGCATATTCCAAATTACAGTTCGATTGTAAGCCCTCTCTATCATGTGACTCAGAAGAACGATTTTAAATGGGGCCCTGAGCAGAACAAGCCTTTGATCAAATTAAACGCGAGATAGTTTGGCCCTTGGACCAGTCCGGACTGGTCCAGATGTAAAAAATGTACTGTACACCACAGCCAGGGAGAATGGTCCTACCTGGAGCCTCTGGCAGAAAACTCCAGGGGAGGCTCGAGGTCGACCCCTCGGCTTTTGGAGTCGGGGATACAAAGGATCTGAGGCCAGCTATACCCCAACGGAGAAAGAGATACTGGCAGCCTATGAAGGGGTTCGAGCTGCTTCAGAAGTGATTGGCACTGAAGCACAGCTCCTCCTGGCACCCAGGTTGCCCATGCTAGGCTGAATGTTTAAAGGTAGGGTTGCTACTTGGAGTAAATGGGCTGCACTAATTACACAATGAGCTCGGATAGGAAATCCCAGTCGTCCAGGCATTCTAGAAGTCATCAGGGACTGGCCAGAGGGCAATGATTTTGGAATGTCATCAGAGGAGGAGGTGATGCATGCTGAAGAGGCCCTACCATATAATAAACTGTCAGAAAGTGAAAAGCAGTGTGCTTTATTTACTGATGGGTCCTGCCGTATTGTGGGAAAGCATCAGAGATGAAAGGCAACTGTATGGATTCCTCAGCAACAAGTTGCTGAAACTGCTGAAGGAGAGGGTGAATCGAGTCAGTTTGCTGAGGTGAAAGCCATCCAGCTGGCCCTGGACTTTGCTGAATGAGAAAAGTGGGCAGTACTTTATCTCTATACTGACTCACGGATGGTGGCAAATGCCCTGTGGGGGTGGTTTCAGCAATGGAAGCAGAGCAACTGGCAAAGCAGAGGTAAACCCATCTGGGCTGCTGCATTATGGCAAGATATCGCTGCCTGGATGCAGAACATGGTGGTGAAGATATGCAATGTAGATGCCCATGTAGCCAAGAGTCAGTCCACTGAGGAACAGCAGAACAGCCAATAGGTGGATAAAGCTGCTAAGATGGAAGTGGCTCTGATGGACTTAGAATGGCAACATAAGGGTGATTTATTTTAAGACAGGTGGTCCCATGACACTTCAGGCCTTCAGGGCACAGATGCAACATACAGATGGGCCCTTGATCGAGGGATGGACTTAACAATGGACACTATTGCCCACGTTATTCATGAGTGAGAAACATGTGCTGCAATTAAGCAAGCCAAAAGGTTAACGTCTCTTTGGTATGGAGGATGATGGCTGAAGTATAAATATGGGAGGCCTGGCAAATTGTCTATATCACACTCCCACCAACCTGCCAAGGCAAGCGCCATGTGCTTACCATGGTGGAAGCAACCACTGGATGTCTGGAAACATACGCTGTGCCCCACACCACTGCCCGGAACACCATACTGGGCCTTGAGAAACAGATTTTGTGGCGACATGGCACCCCAGAGAGAATTGAGTCAGACAATGGGACTCAATTCCAGAATAACCTTTAGACATTTGGTCCAAAGAGCATGGCATTGAGTGGGTATATCACATCCCCTATCATACACCAGCCTCTGGGAAAATAAAACGGTACAATGGGCTGTTAAAAACTACACTGAGAGCAATGGGTGGGGGAACTTTCAAGCATTGGGATACACACCAAAGGCCACCTAGTTGGTCAACACCAGAGGATCTGCCAACAGGGCTGGCCCAGCCCAGTCATAACTTTTACATATTGTAGAGGGGAACAAAGTTCCTGTGGTGCACATGAAGAATTTGCTGGGAAGACAGTCTGGGTTATTCCTGCTTCAGATAAAGGTAAACCCACTCATAGGACTGCTTTTGCTCAGAGACCTGGCTATACTTGGTGGGTAATGTGGGAGGATGGGGAAGTCTGATGTGTCCCTTAAGGTGATTTGATTTTAGGGGAAAACTGTTAATGAACTGAATTGTATACTGTTGCCTGCTATGTAGCACTTTTATAGCCCACCAACTAGATGCCTTCAGGTCACCAGTGACTGGCCCTGACTTCCCTCTGACCATCATCTGAACAGAGAATGAACTTTGATGAAACCAGATGAGTTCTGCGGTGTTATCAGCAGGCAGCAATCCAAAACTGCACACAGCCTGTCCTGATCTGAAAGACTGTTACAAGAGATGGAGCCCTATATTATGGATCGAATGAACTCATCAGCTTTATAGGGATTGGCCCATGCACTAATGAATGATCTCTCTCTCTGTATGTGCGTGGATGTATATATATATATATGTATATATATAAGAGTGATAGTATACTGCAAATGTGGGATATGAGCATGACATGAATGGTATGTAATAAGGGGTTGATACTGTCCTGGGTTCAGCAGTAGCAGTCCCTTTTTCTCCTTCTTAGAAGCTGGCGCAGTACTGTGGTTTTGACTTTCATCCTGGGAACAGCACTGATAACACCAGTGTTTTTAGTTGTTGCTAAGTAATGTTTACTCTGACCAAGGACTTTCTGAGTCTCATTGTCTGCCAGGGAGGAGGGAAGCTGGGAGGAAGCAGAGATAGAACACCTGACCCAAGCTAACCAAAGAGGTATTCACAGGTTTGAGAGCTCTTGGGGTAGATTGCATTCTGCTTGTCATAATTGTAAATGGACTCTTAAGAGATAGGGACTTCCCAGACAATAATAAGGGAACTCAGCTGATGTCTGATCATGCAGCCAGACATGCTTGTTTATTCCTGCTTTCCTTGGGAATCTAGTGCTTAGGAAGAGCTACAATAGACATTTAATGTCCATTTGGTATAAGGTGTAAAATTCTGTGACTCTAAATATATTGTTCAGAGAAGTTTCAGGGTCATAATAAAATTTAACATTTTCTATAGCTATTTCCTTTGTAAGTAAATACTACTTTTATTTATTCATCCTAGTCGTGATCTGCAGTCTTTAACAGTATAGCTTGAGGAGGCACAGTGAGAAAGCAAAATGTTTGTAATGAAAAGCCTATGTACTACTTCATTAAAGACTTTTTGAATGTGTTATAGACAAGAAAAAGAAAAACATTATATTCCCAAAAAGCATTTCAAGATAGAGAAACCTGCAGAGGATATATTAACTGTAACAGCCTTCCAGTATCTGAAGGGGGCTATAGGCATGCTGGGGAGGGACTCTTCATTAGGGACTGTAGTGATAGGACAAGGGGTAATGGGTTAAAACTTAAACAGGGGAAGTTTAGATTGGATGTAAGGAAGGAGTTCTTTACTGTAAGGGTTGTAAGGCACTGGAATGGGTTGCCCAGGGAAGCTGTGAATGCTCCATCCCTGGCGGTGTTCAAGGCCAGGTTGGACAGAGCCTTGGGTGATATGGTTTAGTGTGAGGTGTCTCTGTTCATGGCAGGGGGGTTGGAACTAGATGATCTTAAGGTCCTTTCCAACTCTAACTATTCTATGATTCTATGATTCTATACCACAGCATGTCATGCCCAGGATGTAAACTGAGAGTTGCCCAGAAGGTCTAGTTCACTGTTCGGTCGGGCTGGGTATCGGCAGGTGGTGAGCATTTGTATTCTCTTCCCTTGTTATTTCCCTTATCATTATTATTATTGGTGGTAGCAGTAGTGGTGTGTTTTATACCTTAGTTACTGGATTGCTCTTTTCTCAGCCCATGGGAGTTACATTCTTTTGATTCTCCTCCGGGAACTGGAGGGGAGGAAGGTGGTGGAGTGAGTGAGTGGGCTGCTTGGGTCTGAGTTGCTGACTGCACTTAAAACTCGACATCCCCTTGAAGACCTAAAAATGGAGCAATATCTATCAATGGTTCAAAAGGCTGAGCATTCCCTAATTCATCATCTTTGTGGATTGCTTAGTGTCATGGGTTCAGCAGTAGCAGTCATTTTTTTCTCCTTCTTGGTGGCTGGTGCAGTGCTGTGTTTTGACTTTTGGGCTGGGAGCGCATACGTTTTTGAGTTACTGCTTAAATGTTTGGTTTTGGTCCAAGGCCTTTTCTAAGCTCATGCTCTGCCAGGGAGGAGGGGAGGCCGGGAGGAGGGAGAGATAGGGCGCCTGGCCTGGGCTAGTCGGGGAGGTATTCCATACCACAGCACGTCATGCTCGGGGAGGTAACTGGAAGTTGGCTGGAAGGGGGGAGGGGGTTAGCTCTCTTCTGGGTTGGGCTCGTTACAGCGGGTGGTATCGTATTCTCTCTCCTTGTTTATTTCCCCTAACATTGCTTTATTAGTGGTAGCAGTAGTGATTTGTGTTATACCTTAATTGCTGGATTGGTTTTATCTCAATCCGTGGGAGTTGTATTCCTCCGGTTCTCCTCCCCATCCCTCCGGGAGTGGGGAGGTGGGGGGGGGGGGGGAAAGGGGTGTGTTGTACTGCGGGAGATTGAGGTGGGGTTTTAAACCACAACACTTATATTTTCACTTCTGGGGAAAGGGTTCAGTCACTTTGAGAAGCTATTTAATATTTTAAAAGGAGGAGGATAATCTCTTTGTTGTTCTTGTACATGATCTTGATTATGTTGTGGTTTGGAGCTGACATTGATGCTTCCAAAATTTTGCTGTAGGATTTGTGGTGCCACTACTCAGGAATTGAGGACCATCATATCCCCTATACTGGTCTGGCTGTTTGTGCACCCTCACATTTAGGAACCAGTCATTCCCAACTTAAAGGCAGCCAGAATTGGAAAAGCACAGAGACAGACACATAGCTCCAAGCATTACTGCCTACTCCAGAGTTTCCCATCAGTTCATTTCAGGACACCTTAAAAGTTAATTCTTTTGTCACATTAGTTAACTGAATGGTCATGTTGCCAAGCTGTCAAATAAGTTATCCTTTACTGCTATCAGTCCTGATTGTTTTCCTTTGTTCCTTCAAACACAACCAATATCTGTGCCCATGAATTCCTTATTGTTTTAAGAGGGTCACTTCATCCCAGGCCCAAGATGCAGTACCAAGATGCTACCAATTGCAGGTGTACAATATAGCAAGCAATATATCATATCACTGTGAACAGGCAAGAACCATCTTTAGCAATACCAGTGATAAAACCAGGTGCAAACCTTTGCAGGGTGAGAGCTGGCAGCATTACTGAGGTGCCCATTAAATCCCTAAAGAGATGTAGGCAAAGGAAGTGCTCTGCAAGCAATGTCAGTGGGAAGCAGAAGACAGAAAATCTACAACCCCCTTGGCTTCACTTTTGCGCTGGATACCTGGAAGTTGTATGGATGAACTTTGTTTTTTTTTAAAAAAAATCATGGCTTATAGGTGATCAGAGATTGTTTTTCTTGTTAGCTTTGTTTCTCTGCATCCCCCTTAGCTGCACAGTGTCCTGCCGGGTGTCAAATTGGGTTCTCAGAGGTTCCATGGCCTTTTTTTAACAGTCTCAGCAAAAGGCATTGAACACATCCTCATGCTGGTCTCAGCTGGATGGAGAACATTATACAGCCCACATGACCCAGCATGCTTCACTGTATTCTGTACATGTATTTCTAAGCATGAGGAACCTACATCAGTAGAAGGAACAATGCTGGTTTTATTCTTGTAAAATAGACCTGGCAATACCTACGTTTCTGAATTGCCACCGTGTTTGGGATGGGGCAGTTGGGGGAGAGAGGGTGTGCTGTCGTGGAATGGACTCAATCAGAGATCAATATGATCAGACAAAAAGCCATTTATTGCAAAGCATTAACTCCTTACATACTATTGCTTACACACACCTACAGCAATTTGGCATATCATGATTGGATACTTGTCTTGAAGACCCTTAGTGACTAACATATAATTGGTTAAGCACAGGTGTGAGAACTTGACCTCAAATCCTTGCCAACAGTCCACAGTTCTCATAACTCAGTGAATTCCAGCTTCTTCTTATCTTGCTTGCTTAAGCTTCCTCGGGCCTCCCACAGCCTTGCTGTATCTTTCAGAGTTATTCAGAGCTCATGTACCAAATATTCATTCTCCTGTGAGAACACTGTCTCCACATCTCCCCCTTTTTAGTTTTACTAAAAGTTTTTTACAGTTTGGTGTTTCTGCTTATCACTGCTTGACTTGTGTAACATAACAACCCACTACTCTAGGTAGCATTATTTCATTAAGATTAGTCTGATTTGAAGTCACTTGAACCTTTATAGCATGTGGCATACCAGTGAATCCTACACACCGTGTAACAGGTAGGAATATTGGGGATTTAACAGATGTGCCCAGTGTGCTTGTCTGTTACCCGTGGTCACACATAATAGAACAGATATTACAAAGATTTCTGTCATTGGTGTTTCTTTATGTTGTTGAGTTCTGCAGCTTTATACTGTTCACTAGCAGTCAGGATGGTCCTGTCGATAGCTGTACACAGCTGGGCCTGCCCTTTTTCTCCTGGATGGCTCTCTGATAACAGCGGAGGTCATCCCTCATATCAAGGTCTGGCATGGCATGTGTCTCCACCGCTTTATGCCTGCTTGGTTGCAGACAAAAGCAGAGTTAAAGTTCTTCTTGGTGGCAAACACAGAGGCCAACCCAGTCTTGCCCTTGACTGTGACAGCAGGCACTTGGTCAACTTCAGTCCTTGCACCTTGTTGTCAATGCAGAGTTTCACCTGCTGCATCCAGTAACAAGTCACTAATATGGCAAAGCACACACAGATTTAAATTAGCAGAGTAACTATTACAGAGTGCATCAGCATGTTGAAGGTGCTGATGGCAGTGAGGGACTAACCAAAGAAATTTCTTACCAGTGGAGATCTCCCACCCTCTTAATTTGTTCCATTACTTGCTTTGTAACACTACCATCATCTTAGAATCTTTCTAGCTTTTGCCTTAGCATTTTCTAGCAGCTGCTGCAAATTTGCATGCTCTAACATCTCTTTTACAAGTGATAAATCTATACAATACAAGGTATAGTTTCTTATTAGCAACTGGCTAGGAAATACAGGTGGTTTTATACACAAAATCACAACCTCTAATAATTTACAAGCATGCATATTCAAGCTGTTACTTTTCATTTGCCCCCAAGTGATATTTTGCAATCATTCGTTTTTCTCTTCCTCTATCTCATTTTGCTTGGGGTATTCACGGTCAGCTCCTGTAGCTGATGCTTCGAGTTCTTCCACTCCTCTGTCCAGCTCATGGCAAGGCTTGACAAACTTTGCAGGCAGCCACCATGGACCTGTAGGTAGGAGGGCACAAATATACCTCCTCTCCCAGGTTATAATTTCTTGAGAAGTAAACAGGTTAAAGTGATTCCTTAAAGCAGAAGCATTCTGATGCAAAGGGAATGTGAAGCAGCTGCAGAAATAGACTGCACAGTGTTAACAGTCAAGAAGTTTGCTCCATCATTACCCTTTTTTTTGTTCTCTCTGTCACCATGATGCTGCTTAGGTGATGGCTGATAGAGCTTATGGTTGCATTTCCCCTCTTGCTTTTTCAGTTAGCAGTTCTTGTTTCAACCGAACTGTTCCTCCAAGTCTTGGATTTATCCCCAGGTTACAAACTGCCCCAATACTTCAAAAGATTGAGAGGTTATGGGATTTTTGACATTAAAGATAGTAAGATTTATTTGTCAGGTAGTACTTTGTTCACATAAAGACAGAAGATGCAATATTATTGATATTGTTGTGGTTAATCTGAATATACAGAACACCATCTGCCCTCATCACAAACACACACACACATATATGGGATTCCACAAGCACACTCCTTGTAAAGACCTGTGAGAACTTACAGATAAACCTTGAAAGTGTATTTTCATTTGAAAGTGCCACTTCAAATACAGTTTTATAAGTTAGATCTGCCAAAAGTTTAAAAAACAGCATATTGAAATTTTATAATGTCTGGGCAAAATAGTACATTACCAGTGAGCCACAGCTTTCATGGAATGAGTACATTTCAAACTGCTAGTATTTCCTACATTAAACTTTTATTGGAGAAAGCATCACCTGCTTTATTGCATGTTTCATGAAACTTTTCACAAATGCCTGTTAATTAGTGTTGCGTAGTATGTCCCTTGAATGCAGGTTTCCTTTCTTTGCTTCATATAAATCTGCTGGATTTTAGTGTTATTCGTGTATTTTGCTTCAAGTAATCCTGATACATTATTCCTACCTTCTCCTTTTCCTAAAGATTAATCTTTCATGAGTTGAGCAAGCACCATTAAAACATGTTTGCATGATGATATTTTATCCAGTCTCCCTTAGAACAAAAGACAACACTACTTAATCATGCAAAGAAGCAGTTTTGTTTGTCATGTGTCCTTGTGCTTTTGTATAAAAAGATTCTTATATAACTTTCTTGAGGAAGCTTTTTCTGAACAGGAGAAATATTGGGATTAAAGAATTAATTTTCTGCAGTCAGTTGCTGTGAGTTAGTGACCACTTAAAAATCTCTACAAGATTATGAAGAAAACAAATATTTGGTGCTCTTAGAGAAGTGTTTAATCTATTTATAGTGTATTAGATAGACCACAATATATTCAATGTAAAAGTATGTATAAATGTATTTTTACTGATAGATAGTAAGCCTATTAAAATCCTGATTTCAAAGTACTGAAAAAGTAAAATGCTTAGGACTACTTACTACTAAAACTGAAAATGCTTAATTCCTTTCTGTCAAGAGTATCCATAATAGTACTTTTTATTTAAAATTTTGAAGTGTATGGTAGGTAAATTTACTGTAAGAAATGATTCTGAAGATGGCAGAGTGACTGATTACATCAGAAAGATTTTAAATTGTGGATTTTGGTGTTATCGATCTCATTTTCTTCTTTAATTTCTCTTTTACCCTGGAAAGTATACCATATACATTGCTGCCTCTAATTTAGGGGGTGGAAATAAACAGCACTGGTGAAATCTTATGTTTACTATCATACACAGATTCTGTTGGCTTCTGTTTCTGAGTTATTTGTTGTTTTTTCTTTATTTTTTTCTCCTCCCCACTCATTTGCTCATGTCTTGGTTGGCGTTTGGTGGTGTATAACCGTGATTGCATTACCTTAGCAATAACAATTGGTCGTCTTGGTTACGTTTGTCCTCAAGAAGTGGCCCCCGTGCTACAGCAGTTTATAAGACCCTGGTGTGTATTATTAAATCTTTATTTTTTAATTCATTTTTCTTCACTTTCTTTCTTCTGTCTCACTTTTAGATATATTTTCGGTTGGTTACAAAATCTCAATCCTTAGTCATTGCCAACCATGTGACTAATCTTGTCCTATCAGGTTTGTGAGTTTTTAGTAGCAATGTCATATATTCCTTATGTTGTGGCTAACAACTAATTTATGCATGGGATAAGATTGTCACATGCTTGTGTGTTAAAGCTTGACTACAAAAGAGCATTTTAAAATCCACCAGAATGATAACACAATGCATGCAAATACTGTAAAATTTAAACTGTGTATTACTTCAGTCTGAGGCTTGAATTGCTGCAAGGAATATGTTTCTAGACTTGCTATGTATAAAGTAGCTTGCTTGCTGCTGTAAAAGTTAAATAACTGTTCTGTAAGTGATATCTGACATAATTCACACTGTGATAGCATTATACGTTCTGCTTTTAATAATGATAGTTTCTATAAATATTTCATATACATGTTTCTTTTGTATTTAATGGAATACAGGTCACACTTCCTAACTGCATATAGCACAACAGGAAAGCAAGATTCTGGAGATGATACCTAATGGGAATATACTAGTAAAGACTGTGCATCAAGTATCTTTCTAAGTGTTCAAAATAGTATTTCAGATAATCTTATCAGTGTGACTTATTCCATCAAATACTGTCATCTAGTTCTGACTTGATAGAATGAAAAAGTAATAGAATTAGCTAAGTTTTGCTTTCCAACCCTAGGTGCACTTCTCTGCGAAACATAAGAGACAATGAAGAAAAGGATTCAGCATTCCGTGGGATATGTACCATGATCTCGGTCAATCCCAGTGGAGTAGTCCAAGTAAGATTAAATAAATATATCTTAACTTTTTTTCTTTCTTCATGTAAAATTTAGTGAGAGCTGTATATGGAGTACAAAACAATCTAGCTTGATGTTGTTTCCTTGTAGTACATGCTGTAGCTGCTTTTTTGATGTCAAGGATGCCAATGTGTTTATATTTTATATTATACATATCATGATACTTCAGGATTTCTGCTTCAGTAATTATCACTTACGGAAAGGACAGTATTGTTAAATTAATTTTTTGCCTTTTACTTACAAAGAATATATAAACAATGGACTTTGACTGTATTTTGATACATCTGTCAATCTTTTCTATGTTGAGGATATGTATGAAAATACAAGGCAAAAGTTGACATACTAAAACCTATTTTTCAGGTGCGATCTAGGCTTTTAAAAAAAAAGAAACAGAACACAAGCAATAACCACCCCTTCATTCTTAAAACTTAGGTAGGGAAGATTTTGTTTCAACTTTGGATATATTGCCTGAATAGTCAATACAACAAGGAAGGTGCATCTCTTTAAAATAAATGGTACATCTCAGGGACAGCGTATGAGTCTCTGCAGCTCCAAAATAACGCTATACCAATGTCATATTTTCTAAGAGGGAAATGAAAGT
Source organism: Melopsittacus undulatus (assembly GCF_012275295.1). Classification (NCBI taxonomy): domain Eukaryota; kingdom Metazoa; phylum Chordata; class Aves; order Psittaciformes; family Psittaculidae; genus Melopsittacus; species Melopsittacus undulatus. The sequence goes on from NW_022993944.1 coordinate 420,428, forward strand.
GAATTTCCCTCTCCTCTGCCTGGAATCCTTCCCGAAACACAAGAATTGATCCTCTATCATGTTTTGAATTTTTCAGTTCATTTCACTTATCCCTTATTTTGTACTTAGCATTTTCCTCCTGCTGTCCATTTGTTCTTTCACACAGCTTAAAGGGAGAGAGTAATTAAAGACTGTCATCATAATCCCAGCTCCTATGGTAGTTGTCCTCTTCACTTCCTATCCAAAAACATGTGCATTATCAACTTAATCATTAAGACTGATGTTTTAATGGTATAGGAGGAGGCAATGCATGACGACAGATGAAATAAACATCGGGATTTTGGAGTGGCTTTAGTTTTGAACCTGTATGATAAACACTATGTGTATCCCAGAAACAGCTTCTGGCTCTGCAGAAAGAAATACAGCACTGGAAATGCATGAGAGTGAATTGCAAGTGTGGTCTTGCACTTGTTGATTGTTATTAAGATGATTCTCAAACTCAGTATGTCTACCGAAAGAATTAAGACAAGTATGGTGTGGGAGGGGAGGAGGTGTTTGTTCGATATGGGATTTTTCTGAACTGTGGTTTTATTTAATCAAAAACCTGATTAAACAAAGCTATTCCTACACTCAGCTATTTCTATTTCCATACACTTAAGCATACAATAAATTACCATTATTGTCTGAATTAATTGCAAAATAAAGCCATAAAACCAAAAGCAGTTGTGAATTAGGATCAAATAACCTGCATAGTTCATAGAACAAACATCAAGCAATGTGTTCAAACCTATAAATTGAGGTTTCTAACCAATATGATTGCTTAATCTTTTAGGACTTTATTTTTTTTTGTGATGCTGTTGCATCATGGATTAGCCCAAAAGATGATCTCCGAGACATGTTCTGTAAGGTAATGTTTCTAGTATGACAGTATATCTGAACTACAATTGTTTTGGATCCTGTTTCTTTGTTGCTTTCTATTTCCACTATTAGCACTTACTGTACTTGTGGTCATGAAGGCTTTCTTGCAAAGGCATAAATTTTCAGACAAAGCTTCATTTAAAAAATCTGAATTTTTACCTATATTGTTTTTACGTGCTTTCAGGTTATTCAAAAATTGTTTTCAACAGTGTTTAAAAGCTTGCTTGGGATCTTATTTGAAAGGATAATCATCCTCAAAGATATTTTCATAATGTCCTGCCTACTACGTTTTGACTGCATTTGGAAGAATAGGGGGGGTTTATGCCTCCTTTTTTTTGAAGAACATCTAGAAAATTGCAAATCATGGAATGGTTGGAAAGGACCTTAGGATCATCTAGTTCTAACCCCCCTGCCATGGGCAGGAACGCCTCACACTAGACCATGTTGCTCAAGGCCCCATCCAACCTGGCCTTGAACACTGCCAGGGATGGAGCATTCACAGCTTCTTCCAGTGCTTTCCTGATCCGTTTATCTTGCTTCAGCTGAAAATAAGATTTTTTTGGGATTGCTTAACCCTCTTCAGAATCCCTCTTGGAGAAGCAAGTCTTCAAGAAACTAACGTACAGTGATAGCAAAGAATACACCCCTAGACAAACTCAATAGAATTTAAGCAAAAAGACTGTTTCCCGTGCATAAACAAACAAAAAAAACCCCTAAACACTCAAAATAATATGTTGTTTGCGCCCTACTGTCTTAGGTTAAAAACCAGGAAAAAAAAATTTCAGTTTCATGAACAAATGCTGTTACTGTTCAGTAGCGTGGCTCCCATCATATGTCATAAAATGAAATCTCTGTTTAAGAAGGATGCATGTAAAAAGTTAATAATTCATAGAATACCAGGTTTGAAGGGACCTCAAGAATCATCTGGTCCAACCTTTAACCCTAAACCTTGACACCCTCTTAAAGCTAAAACGGAGCGTATTTCTAAGTACGACTCATGGGTCAATATTAGCACTTTCTCCTCATTGCCAAGTGTGCAGATCAGAAAAGAAGACAGAAATTTGAATCCCATCTTGAGTAGAAAACACAAAAATCTCACTATCCTAGTTAGGGGACTAGTTATCTGCAAAGCTTCAAAGGAACATCAGGAACAGGAAAGGCATAGCTGTGAGTATTCTCATACTCTACATCAGCAGAAGGAAACAGGAAATATGAGCCTAAAGGAAATTCCAGGGTGCTGTCTGTGGTGATTATCCAAAGCAGTTTCAGTACATCAAAGAATCACAGAACCAGTAGTGTTGGAAGGGATCTCTGGAGATCATTGTCATGGGTTCAGCCTATTAGGGTTAGCCTAATTAATAATTAGCCTATTCTAGTCCAACCCCCCTGCCAAGGAAGGAACACCTAGACCAGGTTGCACAGGAACATGTGTGGGTGGGTTTTGAATGTCTTCGCAGAGGGAGAGTCCACAACCCCCTAGGCAGCCTGTTCCAGTGCTCTGCCACCCTCAACGTAAAGAATTTCTTCCTCATGTTGAGGTGAAACTTTTTGTGTTTTACTTTATGGCCATTGCTCCTCGTCCTGTCACTGGGCACCACTGAAAAGAGTATGGCATCATCCTCCTGGCACCCACCTCTGAGATATTTATATGCATTAATGAGATCCCCTCTCTGTCTGCTCTTCACTAGACTAAGCAGGCCCAGCTCCTGCAGTCTCTCCTCATAAGAGAGATGCTTCAGACCCCTGATCATCCTTGTGGCCCTCTGCTGGACCCTCTCCAGCAGCTCCTTGTCTTTCTTGTACTGAGGAGCCCAGAGCTGGACACAGTACTTCAGATGTGGCCTCATCAGGGTCAAGTAGAGGGGGAGGATCACCTCCCTTGACCTGCTGGCCACACTCCTCCCAATGCACCCCGGGATACTCTTGGCCTTCCTGGACAAAAGGGCAGAACTGCTCTCTACTAGGTCAGCCCCCAACCTGTACTGATACTTGGGGTTATTCTTCCCCAGGTGTAGTACCCTACACTTGCCCTTCTTGAGCCTCCTGAGGTTTTTCTCCACCCAATTCTCCAGCCTATCAAGGTCCCACTGAATGGTAGCACAGCCTTCAGGTGTATCAGCCACTCCCCCCAGCTTCGTATCATCAGCCAACTTGATGAGTGTACACTCTAGCCCTTCATCTAAGTCATTGATAAGCAAATTAAATAAGACTGGACCCAGTATTGATCCCTGGGGAACACCACTGACTGCAGGCCAATGACTGGATACTACTCCACTGATCACAACCCTCCAAAGTGTGCCATACAGCCAGTTTTCAATCCACCTCAGTGTCCATTCATCTAACCCACATTTACTAACTTTACCTACGAGAATGTTATGGGAGACAGTGTCAAAAGCCTTGCTGAAGTCAAGGTAGATAACATCCACTGCTCTCCCCTTGTTGACCCATCCTGCCATGTCATCATAAAAGGCTATTAGATTGGTCAAGCAAGATTTACCCTTGGTGAATTCATGATGACTACATGTCATGAAAGACATATGCATGGACTAAGAGAGTGAAGGCCTTAAGCCCATTGTAGGAGAGGATAAGGTTCAAGATCATCCAAGGAACCTGTATGTGCACAAGTCCAAGGGACCAGATGAAATTCATAGAATCATAGAATAGTTAGGATTGGAAAGGACCTCAAGATCATCTAGTTCCAACCCCCCTGCCATGGGCAGGGACACCTCAAACTAAACCATATCACCCAAGGCTTCATCCAACCTGGCCTTGAACACTGACTGGGATGGAGCATTCACTACCTCCCTGGGCAACCCACTCCAGTACCTCACCACCCTAACAGTAAAAAATTTCTTCCTTATATCCACTCTAAACCTCTGCTGTTTGAGTTTCAATTCATTACCCCTTGTCCTATCACTACAGTCCCTAATGAATACTCCCTCACCAGCATCCCTGTAGGCCCCCTTCAGATACTGGAAGGCTGCTATGAGGTCTCCACGCAGCCTTCTCTTCTCCAGGCTGAACAGCCCCAACTTTCTCAGCCTGTCTTCATATGGGAGGTGCTCCAGTACCCTGATCATCCTCGTGGCCCTCCTCTGGACTTGTTCTAACAGTACCATGTCCTTTTTATGTCAAGGACACCAGAACTGCACACAATACTCCAAGTGAGATCTGACAAGGGCAGAGTAGTGGGGCAGGATCACCTCCTTTGACCTGCTGGTCACGCTCCTTTTGATGCAGCCCAAAATATGGTGGGCTTTCTGGGCTGTGAGTGCACACTGCCAGCTCATGTTCATTTTCTAACACCCCCAAGTCCTTCTCCATAGGACTACCATGAATTTCCTTTTTGCCCAACCTGTAGCTGTGCCTGGGATTGCTCCGACCCAGGTGTAGGACCTTGCACTTGGCATGGTTAAACTTCATGAGGTTGGCATCAGCCCACCTCACAAGTGTGTCAAGGTCCCTCTGAATGGCATTCGTTCCCTCTAGCATATCAACAGAGCCACAAAGCTTGGTGTCATCAGCAAACTTGCTGAGGGCACACTCAATTCCATTGTCCATGTCAGCGACAAAGATATTAAACAAGACCGGTCCCAACACCGATCCCTGAGGGACACCACTCGTTACTGATCTCCAGCTGGACATTGAACCGTTGACCACAACTCTTTGAGTGCGACCATCCAGCCATTTCTTTATCCACCGAGTGGTCCACCTATCAAATTGATGACACTCCAATTTAGAGACAAGGATGTCATGTGGGACAGTGTTGAACTCTTTACACAAGTCCGGGTAGATGACATCAACTGCTCCACCCCTGTCCATCACTTTTGTAGCCCCACCATAGAAGGCCACCAAATTGGTCAGGCAGGATTTTCTTCTAGTAAAGCCATGCTGGCTGTCACCAAGTACCTTGTTGTTTTTCATATGCCCTAGCATGCCTTCTAGGAGAATCTGCTCCCAGATTTTGCCAGGCACAGAGGGGAGACTGTCTGTAATTCCTGTAATTCAGAGACTGACTGGTCTGTAATTCCCCGGGTCATCCATTTCCCCCTTCTTGAAAATGAGGGTTATATTTCCCTTTTTTCAGGTTCCAGTGGCTTTGCAACATCAGTCGCCAGCTCCTTTAGGACCCACGGATGGATATCATCAGGGCCCATGGACTTGTGTACATTCACGTTCTTAAGATGGTCTCGAACCAGATCCTCATGTACAGTGGGCCCAAGGTCTAGGTTTTCACAGTCCCTGCATCCGCCTTCCAAGACTCGGGTGCTGCAGTCAGAGCCTTTGCCAGTGAAGACTAAGGCAAAGAAGCCATTCAGAACCTCAGCCTTCTCCAAGTCCTGTGTAGCCAGTTCTCCCAAAAGCTTCTGGAGGGGGCCGACATTGTCCTTAGTCTGTTTTTTAGCCACAACATACCTATAAAATCCCTTCCTATTATCTTTAACATCCCTTGCCAAGTTTAGCTCCTATTGTGCCTTAGCTTTCTTAACTTGGTCCCTAACTACCCTGACAACATCCCTGTATTCATCCCAGGCCACCTGTCCTTGTTTCCACCTTTTATAAGACTCTTTTTTCCTGTGAATTTTTTCTCAGCAGCTCCTTATCCATCCAAGGAGGTCTCCAGGCACTCCTGCTGCACTTCCTTCTAGTCAGGATGCAACACTCCTGAGCTGGTAGCAGGTGATCCTTGAATGTTAACCAAGAGTCTTGGGCCCCCTTGCCCTCTAGGGCTATATCCCATAAAACCTTGCTAAGCAGGTTCCTGAAGAGGCCAAAGTCAGCTCTCTTGAAGTCCAGGGCAGTGAGCTTACTGCATGCTCTCCTCACTGTCTTGAGGACCTCAAATTCGACCATCTCATGATCACTGCATCCAAGACTTCCCTGGAGAGTCACATTTCCAATGAGCCCTTCCCTGTTGGTGAGCACGAGGTCAAGCAGGGCACCTCTACTCGTCTGCTCATTTATTGCTTGCAGAAGGAAGTTGTCTTTCACAGAATCAAGAAACCTCTTGGATTGCTTGTGCCGGGCCATACCGTTGCCCCAACAGATGTCAGGGTGGTTGAAGTCCCCCATGAGAACAAGGGCCTGAGAGTGTGAGGCTTTTCCTATTTGTCCGTAGAGTTCTTCATCCACAGGTTCCTCTTGATCAGGCGGTCTGTAACATATCCGCACAGTAATGTGTCCCATCACCGATTTCCCCTTAAACCTGACCCACAAACTTTCTGTTAACTGATCACTTGTCCCCAGGGAGAGTTCCATACTCTCCAGCCTATCCCTAACATAAAGGGCAACTCCCCCTTCCCTTCTACCGTGCCTGTTTTTTCTAAAAAGCCTATAACCTTCCATTCCAACAGTCCAGTCAAAGGAGCCATCCCACCATGTTTCGGTGATGCCTATTATATCATAGCCCCGCAGATGTGCCCACATCTCTAATTCCTCTTGTTTGTTCCCCATGCTACGGGCGTATGTATAGAGGCATCTGAGCCGAGCTCCAAATGAAGCCAGCTCAGAGGCTGGAGCAGCTAGGATATCACTACATTGCTCAAAGTATTTATTATAGGTGCTGGCAACTGACTGGGTGTGTTGGGATGGAATGATGCTCCCCTCCCCCAACACAACTAGTTTAAAGCATCCTTGACAAGTCTGGCAAGCCTCCCAGCAAAACCACTCTTCCCTTTCTTTATCAGAGCAGCTCCATCAGCTCCCAGTAGGCCTGGCCTACAAATTTGGGCCCCATGTTCAAGACACCCAAACCCTTGACTATGACACCACCCTTTTAACCATTTATTAACCTGTCCAATCCTCCTTGCCTTTGGAAGGTCCTCCCCTGTGTCCTGGAGAATTGTCGAACAGACTATCTGAGCTCCAGAACCCCTGACCACCTTTCCCAGAGCTCTGTAGTCCTTCTTTATACTCCTCAGGCTACTACTATCTATATCCCTAGCACCCACATGTATCACTAGAAGCGGGTAATAGTCCGTGGGACTTACTAGAGCAGGCAGCCTCTCCGCAACATCCCTGATCCGTGCCCCAGGTAGGCAACACACCTCCCTTGCGACCGGGTCAGGCCGACAGATTGAGCGCTTCTGTCCCTTTCAAGGCAGAGTCCCCCTACTACTACAACCCACCGCTTTTTCCTGGCGGCACCAGTACCTATCTTCTGTACCAGTGCACCAGCCGACTGTTTCTGATGCAAGTGCATTTCCTCATCAGCCCCTTGCAGGACAGCAAAGCAGCTCTGGGTGGGTACAGCAGATTTAGGAGGAAGCCCCTTGCTTTTAATTCCTCTCAGCTTCCCTGACATCTTGCAGCTTACTGACAACATCCCATAGCTCAGCCACCTGCTGGAGGAGGACCTCCATCTGGGAGCAGCGAGCGCAGCCCTGCTCATTCTGCACCTTTCCCTCACAAGACCAGTGCAGGCACTCTCTACACTCCGAGCTCTGCACCGCAACCTCCTCATTTACCGGCTCTGTCTGGATGCCTACGCTGGCCACCACCGGGGCGGCCGGGGCAGAGCTCCCAGACCGGACCCTGCTCATACGGCGAGTGTTCACCATCCCGCTCGCCTGCCCGCGAGAACTGCTGCACAAACTGCCTCGACCCGCTCTGTTTGCCTGCTCTGTTCGCCGCGCTCCCTGTGTAGATTTTTAACCACTCACAGTTGGTGCCACTCCTCCTGTCTCCGCCCCCGGTGAGCCTCCTCCTCGCGGGAGCTGAGCTCTTTGCAAGTCCTGTCGAGGACTTGAGGCTCCCTCCTCAGTGGCTCTTGTCGCTCTGTGGTGAGGCTTCTGGACACTGATCTCCCCTGGCTCCGCTCCGGTGCCACAGGCGTCCTTTCTCAAGCCACCCCCCTCAGCAAGTGGGTCCTGAGGAAACTGGAGGATGAATTTGCTAAGCCACTGTTCATCATATTTGAAAAATCACAGTAGTGAGGGGAAGTTCCCAGCGACTGGTAAAAGGGAAATATGTCCCCCATTTTTAAAAATGGAAATTTGAAGACCCGGGAAACTACAGACCAGTCAGTCTCACCTCTGTGCCTGGCAGGATCACAGAGCAGTTTCTCCTGGAAACCATACACACGAAAAACAATGAGGTGGTTGGTGGCAGCCAACATGTCTTCACTAAGGGCAAATCATGCCTGACCAATTTGGTGACCTTCTGCTATGGGGCTACAGAAGAGATGGCTAGGGGCAGAGCCACTGATGTCTACCTGGACTTGTGCAAAGAGTTTGGCACTCTCCTGCATGACATCCTTGTCTCTAAACAAGGTGGGCCAATGCCAACCTCATGAAGTTCAACAATGTGAAGTGGAAGGTCCTACACCTGGGTTGAGGCAATCCCAGGCACAGCTACAGGTTGGGTGGAGAAGGACTTGGGGGTGGTGGTTGATGAGAAACTGAACGTGAGCTGGCTTCAGTGTGCGCTCGCAGCCCAGAAACCAACCGTATTCTGGGCTGCATCAAAAGAAGCATGACCAGCGGGTCAAAGGAGGTGATCCCTCCCCTCTACTCTGCTCTTGTGAGACCCCATAGAACAGTTGGAACAAGTCCAGAGGAGGCCACGAGGATGATCAAGAGCCTGGAGCACCTCCCATACAAAGACAGGCTGAGAAAATTTGGACTGTGCAGCCTGGAGAAGTCTGCATGGTAACCTCATAGCAGCCTTCCAATATCTGTAGTGGGCCTACATGGATGTCGGAGAGGGGCTCTTCATTAGGGACTGCAGTGATAAGACAAGGGGCAATAGGCTCAAAGTGAAACAGTGGAGTTTTATGTTGGATATAAGGAAGAAATTCTTTACTGTGAGGGTGGTGAGACACTGGCACAGGTTGCACAGAGAAGCTGTGGCTGCCCCATGCCTGGAAGTGTTCAAGGCCACGTTGGACAAGGCCTTGAGCAACCTGATCTAGTGGCATGTGTCCCTGCCCATGGCAGGGGGGGTTGAACTAGATGATCTTAAGGTCCTTTCCAACCCAAACCATTCTGCAATTCTATGATTCTGTGTTTCTCTCCTGGTCTTTCAGCATTCAGTACATGCTTTAATAATCCATGCTCCTCGCTTTTAGATTCTTTCCAGGATATCCATGTGGGATCTAACACATTCAAACTAAACGCGGTATTTCTTGGTCACTTGGCATAAAGACAGCCTTTCTTTTTAAACTGTGTTCTTCTGTACTTTTTGCCATGCAAGGAAGGAGACAAAGCTTTCTTCAAATGATGGCATGGAAATTTTTTAATTACTTCCTCATTAGAGTGACTTTATATGCTAGCTGAATACACAATTACCTTAGTTAAGCTGCATGTTTTTCCAACACTGGAGCTGAGAGTGAAAATGCCCCTTCCAAGAGCACAGGTAGATGAGCTGCTAGTGTTGACAACTGATACATATCCTATTAATTGCATCACATTTTATGAAAGCAAAATATCTGAAGACTCTAGCTGAAGCTCACTTGCTAAAACTGCACTGGAAGATGATTTTTAAAAAGTGGTTCTTTTGTTGTGCCTGAATATATCTGAAGGGGGCCTACAAGGATGCCAGAGAGGAACTCTTCGTCAGGGACTGTAGTGATAGGACAAGGGATAACGATTTTAAACTTAAACAGGGGAACTTCAGGTTAGATATAAGGAAGTTGTTCTTTACTGTGAGGGCAGTGAGGCACTGGAAAAGGTTGCCCAGAGAAGTTGCGAATGCTCCACCCCTGAGAGTGTTGAAGGCCAGGTTGGACAGGGCCTTGAGCAGCCTGGTCTAGTGTGAGGCATCCCTGCTCATGGCAGGGGGATTGGAACTAGATGATCTTAAGGTCCTTTCCACTCCTAACCATTCTGTGATTCTATGATCCTTAGATTTTTTTCAGTCATTTCTTTCTTCTCTTCCCCTTTCATGCTGGCTTTTGACTACTGTGTTTAAAAGAACAGATAACTGTTCTTTTGAAGCATGAAAGATTTTAATAGTTTCCTTTTTACTAATAGGTGTCTACAGGTTCCATGGAAAAAAACACAGATCTCACAATATGCTTTTGTATTTGCTAGAAATTGACAGACATTTGGTCTGTCAAATATTGGTGGTGGCATACATATGCACATATGTATATTTTTATATATGTATAATATAGTATGTATTTATATATTTTATACTAATTTGAGTGCATAGCTATAGTCTATATGTCACCCTTAACTGAAATGTTTGGGGTGGTGTTTTTTTTTCCTTTAAGACAGACATTACTAGACTTCATTTGTTTCTTAGTAGTTTTTAAAATATGAAGCTGGGGAATTCAAATGGACAGATGCACAGTCCAGCAGTTTGTGGGTTACTGCATATGTTGCTTGAAATTGTGATCATGATTCTACTATTTAATTATTATCTTGACTTCTGCCCTCCTCCCCACATTTGTAGATTCTGCATGGATTTAAAAACCAAGTTGGAGATGAGAATTGGAGGCGTTTCTCTGACCAGTTTCCTCTTCCCTTAAAAGAGCGCCTTGCAGCTTACTATGGAGTTTAACCTTATGTGCTGTAGCTGCAGTCCCATAATTAGAGGTAACCACACAAATCTGCCTTACTAAGGGGGGGAGGGGGAGAGATTCATAGTAGTATATCAAGATAAGATCGGACGTGTTGGTGTAAAAAAGTGCCTGTTTATGTTTAATGAGCAAAATTATGATTATAATCCTCAAGCTATCATACTGAAGTCACAAGCTTCCTTATGTCTTATGAATTAGTAGATGACAGATGTGGTCTAAGCAGGAATATTTCCCTAGAATAGGAAAGCAAATTTAAGATGCTAGCCGTGAGGAGTCAGATACATTTCTAACCACATACTAGATGATCTTTGCACTGAATAAAGGACGTTATGCTAATCTGTAACTGTACTGACTGTAGAGCTTGATGTTTTGGGGAGGCTGATGTGTTTATTATTGCCACATTCCACTTTATGCACCAATTTAGTATTGTTACAGTTCTGTCTGGAGAATGATTCAACTTCAGCAAAGAATTGTGATTGTGCATTCTAGAATACTTGTATTCTTATATCACCTTGCTTTGTGTGCTATTTGTGCACACTATATAAAGCAAAGTTCCCTCTGGTAAAGTAGTGTGATACTGTGAAGAGATTATTATACTACCCCAAAGAGAGGGCAAATTAAGTTTATTCATTCAATCTTTATATAAATTTGATACTTTCCTCTAGAACTTTTGTACTGAAATTATGAGTGTGAATCATGCAGTTCTGTTTTGTTGTTGAATGGACAAGAGTCAGCCAAAGTTTAGTCAGTCAGTGACATAAGAGAATTGCATTTTTTATCTGAATAATGGATTACAACTAAACCAATTTCAAACATTTACGTGCTGATAAATGAGGGCATTTTAATTCTGAAATAAGAGGTATTTTTCATCCTAATGAAGAGGAATCTGAAGTGGTAAAACTGTCACTTATCCTCAGCTTGTACTGAGGAGATACTATGACTATCTTGTTTAATCCACCTGAAAGCGAAATTGTTTGGTCAGTAGAAGGTATGTTAATATTTTTTCTCAATGTTGTAACTACCTTATAATCTTGTACTAAACCAGGAAAAGCTTGTTAGAATATATAGGACTGCTTTTATCTTAAATCTAAGCTTAGCCACATAGTGGAATTGTCAGTGTAGCCTTAAAGTATACAGTGCTCTTTCATGAATAATAATTTATCTGGTATAAATGGGGTCTTTTCTTAAACAGTCTTAAAAGGTAAAATCTAGTCATAGATTCATTTTTTAAGTTAAAAGTTTTCACCTACTGCTTAAAAAAAGACAAAACAAGCTCTTTGTTTATGCACTGATCTGTCAGTTAAGGTTCATGATTAGATTTAACTATACCTCTATCTTTTCTTTTATAGGTCCTTCAGTCTGGGAGACTATGAGGGAGTCTCTGCACCCAGGGAAAATGTTACCCTTTACTGGGGGGAAGGGTAAACCAGTAGGGAATAGAGTACAATCCCAACCCTACTGGGTGGGGTGGGAGGGAAGTGTTGCCGTCACTGTATTAAGTCAATGTTGGGAAATGTTTTGACATCTGGAGCCTTTGTGGGTGGAAATCTTTCTCGTTTTACAACTCTGCACTGGATGTGAGGAAGAAGGAAAAAAAAACTATTAACAAAACAGCCCATTCTGGACTATTGTGGGGAACTGTACCAAAATAAGAACCATATCATTGAACCATAGGGATACATAAAGAGGAAAACTATTTTGCACACAATAAAAGAAATCTAAGGATGGGGGTCACAAACAGTAAAAGGCTTTCTTTTTTCTTTTCTGTTGTTTTTGTTTGTTTGTTTGTTTTAAGTAAGAGTTTTCTACATTATTTCATCTTGCTTGATGGGATTCCTAGGTGATTTGCATGTTTACGAGTAAGTAAGCAAATTAAGTTAGTACAGTTAAAATGCAGATTGTGTCTGTATTAGGAGCAGACATTTGCAGTGTGCAACTTAGAAACCCTGTTGTAAATTCATAATCATAGAGTCATAGAATGGTTAGGGTTGGAAGGGACCTTAAGATCATCTAGTTCCAACCCCCCTGCCATGGGCAAGGACACCTTCCACTAGATCTTGTCACCCAAGACCCTGTCCAACCTGGCCTTGAACACTGCCAGGGATTAATAAAAGTTAACTTGGACAAAATTAAGCAATCTGCAAGCTGCCAAATGAGTTATTCCTTTCACTTTTGGGGTAAGGGGAGGGACACTTCAAAGGAAAGATTCACATATTAATTTTTACATTAAAAAAAAATCAAGTACCAGATATTTGTTTATTGTACTTAATTAATTTAATTTCTAGTGTAAAGAATTTTTTCTTAACATGCAGTTTAGGGTTCATACATGTATTCTGACTCATAGTAATTTAAACTAGTGGTAAAGTAGAATGCTTGCATCACATAGAGTGTGTGTGCCAGTCTTGTTTTGCAGTTTACTAATTCAATATAGCCCCACATTTAAAATTCCTTTTTCTGAGATTCTGTGGATCTTATTTTTATTAAGAATATAGATATAAAGTAATGTAGTTAACAATTTATGGCCTTGAAACACCTTTCTAGGATCTGTTAAGATTAAGATTGATATTGTATTGTGTGTAACCTGCACAATGTGGAAAACTGATATAACTGTGCAAAGATATTTGCCTCTGTGCTGTCAGTGTGATGTGCTTTCTGCATGCTTATATGCTAGTGATTTTTTAGCAGAATCTCTAAAAAGAGTTACATGGTAAGACCCATTAAAGGCCTACATAAATGTTAGTTGACATATAAAGACAATTGTAGAAGTCAATGACATGATTGCTATATTTGTGCCGTATTCCCACTCAACATATTAACTTTTATGCTTTCTGTTCACAGCATGATCTTAGAGATGTTTAACGGATGTAATGTACGGTATCTACAACGTATTAATGCATGTTGATAGCCCTTTGTGATGTAGCTAAATGCACAAGGGTAAAAGTTTAAAGCTACAGAGTGAAAGTTGGTTTGGATCCTCTCATTTCATTTGTTTAGCTTTTCTGTTGATGTTCTGGGGTTTTTTTTGGTTGTTTTGGGTTTGGTTATTTTTCCCTCTATACTTACACGTACTCCTGTGAATAAACCCTTGTTAAATCTTTTCTTTCCATGTGTATTTTCTTATGCACTGTGAATGTGTAATCCTAACTGGTACATTTTGATCTTGTGTTAATCTGAAAGTGGCAAGTCTTTCATATATATTGCCTAAAGAGTATCCCATGGTGATAAAGGAAAATGGAGAAATTTTTAAATCTGCTGGTCAGAGGTGAAACTGCACTTTTTAATTTTTTCAAGTGCTGCATAATGAGCCTGCAAAACAAAAGTAAGCCATAACAGCCTTTGTATAGATTTAGTTTCTCGCCTTTTACATTGCAAAATTGGATATTGGATATAGTTTGGATGGGAGTTTTTTGGTGGTTTGTGCTTTGTTTGTAAGGTTTTGGGGTTTTGTTTGCTGGTGGGAGGGGTGGTTTTTGAAGAACTTGCTGCTCTTTGCATGGTTTGTTCTTTGAGTGTTAAATGATTTAGCTGTTGCACTGAAGCCTGAAGCTGTACGAGTGTGAACTTATAAATGCTGTTTGGGGGCTTTTTTTTATGCATGTGTCATGGGTTCAGCAGTAGCTCATGCTCTGCAAGGGAGGAGGGAGAGATAGGGCGGCCTGGTCTGGGCTAGTCGGGGAGGTATTCCATACCACCAGCACGTCCTGCTCGGGGAGGGGACTGGAAACTGTTCGGAAGGGAAGGTGTTTAACATTCATCCGGGCTGGGCTCGGAGAGGGAACTGGAAGTTGGCCAGGAGGGGAGGGGTTAGCTCTCTCTTCCGGGCTGGGCTCCTTTCGGCGGGTGGTATCGTATTCTCTCTCCTTGTTTTATTTCCTCTAAACATTGACTTGTTAGTGGTAGCAGTAGTGATTTGTGTTATACCTTAATTGCTGGACTGATTTTACCTCAATCCGTGGGAGTTGTATTCCTCCGGCTCTCCTCCCCATCCCTCCGGGATTGGGAAGGTGGTGGGGGGGGGAAACAAAGGAGTGTGGGGTACTGCGGGAGTGAGTGAGCGAACTGTGCAGATTTGGTTTAAACCACGACAGCATGATAGCATACGTGCTTTAAATGTGTCGCATTGTCCCCCTCCTTTTTTTTTTTTTTCATTTTTTTGGGGGGGGGGGGGGGCTTTGCAAATTTAAATGGATTATGCCTGAAGAATAGTTTAGACATGTACCATCCCTGGCAGTGTTCAAGGCCAGGTTGGATGAAGCTTTGGGTGATATGGTTTAGTGTGAGGTGTCCTTGCCCATGGCAGGGGGGTTGGAACTAGATGATCTTAAGATCCTTTCCAACCCTAACTATTCTATGATTCTATGTACTGTATGAAGTACGTTCAGTAATGCTAGTACATAGTATTTATTCATTTTGGTCAAATTTGCATGTGATAATTTGCTTTCAAATTACATTGCTTTGATGGCAAATACAAAATCTCTTCTTAATTAATAACGCTGAAGTAAATTAGTAACAGTTTTAGTTACTAAAAACACTTGAACAACAAATTCTGGAAGAAGAAGGAAAAAAACTTTAAAGCTTAGCAAGGTAGGATGTTATTTTAGATTTGAACTTGCTTTAATTTTGAGTGTGTTTGAACATTAAGGAAGAGTTTCAGGTAAATGACATTAAAAAAATTTGTAAAATAGAAAATCAAATAATACTGTAGCATTACAGCTGGAATCTGAGTTTAACTAAACTTTAAATTTCAGAAAGCCCCTTTAACCAAAGAAAACCACTGTACCTCAGGTTAGTTTAGGGTGGCACTTTTTTTACATAGTATTTTCGTAAATATTTGTACGGATGTGAACTGATCTGGTATAACAGCAAAGAAAATAGCTAAGGCAGAAATAAAAAGTACTGACAAAATAGCCTTTTGTGCCAGTATGCTCTCTCACGGTATATTTTAAAGCAAATAAACCATATTCCT
Organism: Melopsittacus undulatus; assembly: GCF_012275295.1. Classification (NCBI taxonomy): domain Eukaryota; kingdom Metazoa; phylum Chordata; class Aves; order Psittaciformes; family Psittaculidae; genus Melopsittacus; species Melopsittacus undulatus. The sequence continues at coordinate 435,814 of NW_022993944.1, forward strand.
AATGCATAATATAGTGCAGACATTTTCAGAAGCCCTTTAGGGTTTAATCTGAGGTAAGAAAAGTTCTAAATCAGCATTAACAGTTATAATTCAATGATTGTGTCATGGGATATATAAAAAGTATTTTAGTTTTTGTGGTGTAGTCTTGACAGTTCTTGAATGTTGACTGAAGGTTTATACTAGTAGAATTGTGAGTTTGTTACATTTCAGTATTTCTGCCTCTTGCACGGCTTCATTTGCCCCTTACACACCCAGTATAGTGCTTGTAGTCTACTAAACTACAGAAATAGCTGCTGCTAAGGAATGGTGTAGGTTTTCTACTTAAAAAAAATTGTTGTAGGAACCTCAGGAGGTCACTGTTTAATGTTTTTATATATGCCCTCTTCCTGTTTTGAGTTTCCCTTTCTGAAGGATTGAGAGAATGAAGAAAAGCTGCTGATCAAACTAAGTTGGTACCAGAAAGGGCATTTGAAATCCTTATAAAATGCATCTTTTTGGCAGTTCTAAATTGCTGTTAAATAATGATTCGGAGAAAAATTCCAGGAACAAACTTGCCAACAAAGTTTTCAAGCTGACAAGCAGGTATTTTTTTATTGCGGCGCCGGGAGACACGGGGGATAGCTCCTCCTAACATGTGCCTCTATTGTTACACAAGCCGTCCTTATATAGTCCCTGGGCATACATGCATATTCATGAGGCTACGTATGGATTACATCACTTTCCAGAAAGTTCCCCGCATGCATACAAAAATGCGGTGGTGGTCTCTGAGGGTCGTTTACTTCTTCCAACAATCTTCATCACTTCTGGCAGCCTTTGAAATATGCACAGTAGATGCTTATATGAGCTTAATTGGTTCATTAGCACCAGAGACATCATAATCCTCCTGTTCTCCTACTTATCAGTTAGTTTAACAGTAGCCCATCCTGGACACCTGCCATTCCCAGACATCCCCTGTGTCCTGTTCTTCTAGACTGTTTTTCTTAAAACTACATCAACTATAATGATTTATCTTGTGCCAATATGTTCTCTAGCTGTATTTATTTTTTCTGTGTATCATGCACCTCAGTAATTTTCCACTGCTACTGTTACAAAGCCATCAAACTTAACATTGCTTAAAACTAATTCTAAAGGTTTATATATTCCGTTTTGTGATTTTGTGTTCCCCTTGTTTCAATCCCCCCTTTTTCTGTCCTTTTGCAAATTCTTTTGCAACATTTTATATATTACCATTACCATTACCATCCTTTTGAAATAATTTCCCATTTCTAACTCGGTGCTTAATTTCATTCCTTTTCCAATCTTCATAATTGATCATAGGTAGTTTACCACACCAGAAGGAACATTGTATCATACCACAAGTCATCAATATTAAAATAATTAACATCAATATTCTTGCAACCAGTTGCCTCAACCAGGAGACATTAGGTAACCATGAAGTTAACTTTTTTCCATGTTTCTTCAAAACCCCAGGAGGTGTCATCCATGGCCATCTCATGAAATATCTTTGTTTCCAAATTTCCTCCAGATCTGTTTCAATTCTGCCACTTTGGTCTATGTAGGAACAACAACTCTCATTGATTATGGAACAAACTCCTCCTTCTGATGCCAATAACATGTCTGGAGCCATTCGGTTTTATACCACCTTAGATAGGCTGGTTATGTCTTGTTGTTCTGCCTGTATTATATCAATGTCTTTACTTTCCATTTCCTCTATGGCTGCTGAGATATTTACAATTGCTTTCTCTAATTCACTTACTCCCAAAGATGGAATTAGCCCTCTCACAAAACTGTGAAATGCAGTATGTCATTCAATAATAGGGTTAAACAAACCCTCACTTAATACGTTTAACGAAACTTCTAATCCAGGATCCGGAAGGATACCTGTCGAAAATAGTAAAATTGGGTATTACAGCACCCTTCCAGTTGGGGGGGGTAAAGTCTTATAAGCATTTTCTCCACATAACCAATGCCACCCTTTCCCTTTAGGAACGGGCCACCACTGAACTACGATACCATCTATATTAATGGTGTGATTGCAATTTGAATGGTGACATACATCTGTGGCATTTAAGCAAGTATGGTCTCCTGCCCTGGTTCCTGGTGTAATACATCTTTGTGCACAGGTGTAATATTTATTACCTGATTAGGATTAACTATTCCAAATCTCACCTTCCCTTTGAATACAAATTGCTAGTGTTCACCCACAGGTTTGTCCATGAGACAGTGTTAGGAATTGGAACTCCACTTAATGGGAGTTCCAGGCTTTCTCCTGATTTAGGCAACTGTGCACACACCCAACAGTCACTACGATTAAAAACTTCAGTAACATTTTGCATTAATTTCAGGTATAAGTTCTGGTCCCAAGCTTGTGCACCAGTTATCATACGAGTCCAAATTATGACCAACGCAATTTCATACGTAAGGGTCCTGAAGGTTCGATCTGCCATGTCTTCTCTGGTTCTGGTGCTTTCTTTATTCTTGAATAATGTATCCAAGCAGGTTGTTCCTTTATCTTCACTGCTGTAAAGGTGGTCAGTAATATCTGGTACGGTCTGTGGAGACAGTGTTCTCACAAGAGAACGGATATTTGGTACATGAGCTCTGAATAACTGAAAGATACAGCAAGGCTGTGGGAGGCCCGAGGAAGCCTAAGCAAGCAAGATAAGAAGAAGCTGTAATTCACTGAGTTATGAGAACTGTGGACTGTTGGCAAGCGTTCGAGGTCAAGTTCTCACACTTGTGCTTAACCAATTATGTGTTAGTCACTAAGGGTCTTCAAGACAAGTATCCAGTCATGATATGCCAAATTGTTGTAGGTGTGTGTAAGCAATGGTATATAAGGAGTTAATGCTTTGCAATAAATGGCTTTTTGTCTGATCATATTGGTCTCTGACTGAGTCCGTTCCGCGGCAACGGTCCGCTCCACTTCTCCTGTAGAGGATCTTCTGAAAAATTCTTAACATAAACCCAGTCTCCAGATCTGAAAGGGTGAATCAGATAATCCAAACCTCTTGCTCTTGTCCCTGCTATTCTCTTATTTATCTCCTCCAATTGTTTTCCCAGATTGATCAAAAACTCACAGAGATAGCTTTCTCCTACTTCCTGAAGACTTTCTCCTTTAAACTGGGACTGTTATGGTCTTCCATATAAAATTTCAAATGGGCTAACCTCTTCTTTCGACCGAGGTTTAGTTTGAATTCTTAATAGAGCCAGTGGTAAACCTTGGTACCAATATAAACTCATTTCCTGACATATTTTACTAATTTGTTGTTTGATCAGATGGTTTATCTTTTCTACTTGTCCACTGGCATGAGGCCTGTATGGAACATGTAGTTGCCAATCAATTTCCAATTTTTGCTAACTTCTTGTAACAATTTTGCACTAAACTGCAAACCTCGGTTGGAAGAAATTGCTGCTGGTACTCCAAAGCAAGGTATTATCTCATTAAATAATGTTTTAATCAGTTGTCTTGCATTATTTATCCTACAAGGGAATGCTTTTGGCCATTTTGAAAAAGTATCTGTTAACACCAACAAATATCAATCACCCCCTTTTCTTGATAATTCAGAAAAATCTATTTGCCACTGCTGTCCCAGATAACTTCTCACAATTGTCCCAATTTGATTTTTATTTTCAGTTTTATGCTTATTCTTAAGACATAGCTGACATTGTTTGGTCACCGATTGAATTGTGGTGTATAGATTTCTTCCTACAATTTGTTTGTCTAAATATTTATATAAAGAGTTGCTACCCCAATGAGTTTTATTATGTTCTCCCTGAACTAACTTCCAGAGTTGATTATAGGGGATTACAATTCGCCCATCAGGTATCTGAACCCAATCCTCTTTATTTTCCTGTCCTTTTAGATCTTGAATCAATTTTCCGTCCTATTTAAATACCTAGGTTTAGATTTTTCAATTGTTAGTTTGCCGTCAGGGATTAAGGACATGATTTTAGATTGTTCAGCTGCTCATTTGGCTTCAAAATCGGCCAAATTATTTCCAATTTCCTGATCAGAGTCACCTTCTCGATGTCCTTTACAGTACATAATAGCTACTTCTTCAGGCAGCTGAACAGCTTCCAGTAATTGTAGAATTTCTGTAGTATGTTTAATCTGTTTCCCTTGTGTGTTCAAAAGTCCTCATTCTTTCGAGATAGCACCATGTGCATGGACCACACCAAATGCATATTTAGAATCAGTCCAAGTATTTACCCTTTTATCTTTAGCCAATTCTAGGGCTCTCATTAACGCTATTATTTCTGCCTTCTGGGCATAGGTGTTCTCAGGTAAAGGTTTAGCTTCTGTTACCTGCGAAATGGTGGTAATGGCATATCCTGCCTTTTGTTTACCATTTTTCATAAAGCTACTACCATCAGGAAACCAAGAATCAGCATCTTCTTGTGTGTGCTTACAGCCCAGAAAGCCAACCCTGTTCTTGGCTGCATCAAGAGGAGCATGACCAGCAGGTTGAAGGAGGTGATACTGCCCCTTTACTCTGCTCTTGTGAGACCTCACTCTGAGTATTGTGTGCAGTTCTGGTTTCCTCAACATAAAAAGGACATGGAACTGTTAGAATGAGTCAGGAGGAGGAGGGCTACAGTGAAACGAGGAGAACACAAAATCACAAAATGGAATATATAAACCTTTAGAATTAGTTTTAAGCAATGCTAAGTTCGATGGCTTTGTAACAGTAGCAGTGGTGCCGCAGCCAGGTGGAGGGGAGAAAACACCGATACGATGTAGGTTCACAAAATGCTCCGTTTAATGATTACAAGGCTGCTCTTAATATACTGTCTTACACGCGATCACGCATTACTTGATTGGCTGCTTTGCTTTGCCCACGAGGGATACATGCTCCCCTTTACCTCTCCTGATTGGTTTCACACCTTCGCTTCAGCTTAGCGTTACATCATGCTTCTGCAATTACTGGCATCCTGTTATTGCATTCCTGTTTTGCTGATCTTGACACTTCTTCTTCTTTTAACCTGGGGTCATAAGTTCACTTTCTCACAGCTTGCTGTAGGCCTGTTCAAGCACCCATGCTCGACCCCCAACACAGTGGAAAATTACTGAGGTGCATATAATACATAGAAAAAAATAGAGTACAGCTAGAGAACATACTGGCACAAGACAAATTGTTATAGTTGATATATTCTTAAGAAAAACAGTCTAGAAAAACAGGACGCAGGGATAAGGAGTATCTGGGAATAGCAGGTGTCCAGGATAGGCTACGGGTAAACTAACTGATAAGTAGGAGGATAGGAGGGTTATTATGTCTCTGATGCTAACGAACCAATTAAACTGGTACAAGCATCTACTGCGCGTGCTTCAAAGGCTGCCAGAAGTGATGAAGATTGTTGGAAGAAGTAAACGACCCTCAGAGACCACCACCACAATTCTGTACGCATGCGGGGAGCTTTCTGGAAAGTGATGTAATCCATACATACCCTCATGAATATGTATGTATGCCCAGGGACTATATAAGGATGGCTTGTGTAGCAATAGGGGGACACACGTTAGGAGGAGTTATCCCCTGTGTCTCCTGGCGCCGCAATAAAGAATACCTGCTTGTCAGCTTGAAAACTTTGTTGGCAAGTTTGTTCCTGGAGTTTTCTCCGAATCAGTTTGGCACCCCAGATGGGACCCTCTCTGCTCGGCTGCAGGACCCGCTGAGGACAGGGCTCCCTAGGGCCCTTGGGAATTTTTCCCGGAGGGACCCCTCGACTCATTCGGATCACTGCGGGAGGAGACAAGGACCATCTTCATAAAAGGTATTATTTTCTTTTGTAGAGTCTGTAAGGTGCAGGGGGATCTTGCATAAAGAATCAGCATCTTCCAGAGGTTTTTCTTTCAAGTCTGGACAGCTCAAATATACAGTCTCTATGGTGGCCAAGCAGTCGTATGTTAGTGGTTCTGTCGATTGATCCTGCAAAAAGGATACTGAATTGACAATGTTAGTGACCACAATTTCTATATCATCTTGTTCCACAAGGGTGGCCTGGTATTTAAAAATATATGAAGGAGATAACCAGTGGGCTCCTTTCTGTGCCAGGACTGCTGATACAACATGGGACATTAGCACAGTAATTTTTGTCCCAAGGTGAATTTGCAAGCTTCTTCAATATTCATGACAACTGCTGCCACAGCCCTTAGGCATCTGGGCCATCCTTTGCTCGCTTCATCCAGCTGTTTTGAAAAACACATCACTGCCCTTCTGTAGGGTCCTGGTTTTCGAGCAAGGACCCCCAAAGCTATTCCCTGTTCTTCACAGGAATATAGCCAAAAGGATTTAGTTACATCCAGAAGTCACAGAGCTACAGCTCTCATTAGCTCTGTTTTTAAATTTCTAAAACCCCCCTCTGCTGAATCAATCCATTCTAAAGAGAGAGGGTTTCCCTTCAACAGTTCATATAGTGGTCTTACCATAATACCATAATCATGGATCCAAAGTCTGCACCATCCAGTCATTCCCAGTAATGTCCAGAGCTCCTTGCCAGTTGATGGTCGTGGAGTCTGAGAGATGGCTTCTTTTCTAGCAGCTCCAAGTTTTTTCTGTCCTCCTGTTATTTCATATTTGATTCGGAGAAAACTCCAGGAACAAACTTGCCAACAAAGTTTTCAAGCTGACAAGCAGGTATTCTTTATTGCGGCACCGGGAGACACAGGGGATAACTCCTCCGAACGTGTGTCTCCCTATTGCTACACAAGCCATCCTTATAAAGTCCCTGGGCATACATACATATTCATGAGGGTATGTATGGATTACATCACTTTCCAGAAAGCTCCCCGCATGCGTACAGAATTGTGGTGGTGGTCTCTGAGGGTCGTTTACTTCTTCCAACAATCTTCATCACTCCTGGCAGCCTCTGAAGCACGCGCAGTAGATGCTTATACCAGTTTAATTGGTTCGTTAGCACTAGAGACATAATAACCTTCCTATCCTCCTACTTATCAGTTAGTTTACCCGTAGCCTATCCTGGACACCTGCCATTCCCAGATACTCCTTATCCCTGCGTCCTGTTTTTCTAGACTTTTTTTTGCCGCGGAACGGACTCAGTCAGAGACCAATATGATCAGACAAAAAGCCATTTATTACAAGGCATTAAACTCCTTATATACTGTTGCTTACACACACCTACAGCAATTTGGCATATCATGATTGGATACTTGTCTTGAAGACCCTTAGTGACTAACATATAATTGGTTAAGCACAGGTGTGAGAACTTGACCTCGAACGCTTGCCAACAGTCCACAGTTCTCATAACTCAGTGAATTACAGCTTCTTCTTATCTTGCTTGCTTAGGCTTCCTCGGGCCTCCCATGGCCTTGCTGTATCCCTCGGAGTTATTCAGAGCTCATGTACCAAATATTCACTTTCCTGTGAGAACACTGTCAGCAACCGCACTTTTACATTAACCCTTTCTTGCCTGAAAGGTTAAACTGCTACCTGTTAAAACTTTTACATGAACCTGACAACAAAAAATACATAGAACACTGTCTGCCCTCATCACACACACACATATGGGATCCCACAAGCACACTCCACACAACTATAATATTTGAAACACAAAATCCAGACAATCATTGTTCCCACTACACAGTCCCACATGCAGAGCATGGCACAAGGACCTTGTGAAGACTATCAGGAAACCAGCTCCGAGAAGCATCATTGCAGTGCGAGGTGGCAGGCTCAACCTTAGCGGGCGTCCCCGCAGAGGCTCTGCCTCCCTCACATCGCATGAGGCTTGGGCTTTTATACTGACCAAACTGCACACTCATTCCAACACACGTGGCCAGCCTATGTTGGAAGAAGTTGCCAGCAATATCTATAAAGGTTTCCAAGGGTTGATAGATACATGAACATACTTATATTTACCAACTTCTACTACATGAGTATCACAGACAGACTGTATCAAAGGAGTTGTATATGGGGTCCCAACTCCACGGTCTGACACATTCTGCCCGATACCCCTGATAAGAGCATACAAGAGATTTTTCCCACTGCGGGTTTTGAACCAGCATATACACCACAGGGAAACCGTGCAATTCATCTGCATCCCCCACCCATCTCACTTCTCCCTTTACAGATGCCCATTTATCACAAGTATCTGGGGGATATAAATCAGGCTTCTTTTCTGGATGAATAGGCTCCAGCTCAAAAGCACCATCCAGGTCAGCACTGGCATTATCAGGCGTCAGAATCTCAGGAGCAGCAACAGCAAACTGATGAACGTGCACAGGCTCCTTCTCGGGGTCAATAGGACCTGTATCAAAAGGATCATTTTCATCCCCAACTTCAATCTTCGCAGCCATGGCGGCAACCGGCGGAGGTTCGGGGGGGAGGGCGGGGGGGGGCGCGCTGGTCTCCATGATCTCATTTTTTGACTTTAAAGTTTCTAAAACAGTTCTCCAAATGACTAACAAACTTTTCACAGCATCATTGCCTTTCGTGGCTGCATTCCACAGCTTAACTCCTGCCCCATTCCACAAGGGTATCTCAAATCCAGTAGACTCATCAATATCTGAATAATGCGTCTTCAACCATTTCAACATTAACTTTAAGTCTGTCTCTTTAAGGGTTGCTCCCTTCACCTTAAGAAGGACTGAAAACATCCATAAATCAGAGGCTTCTTCCTTAGTAATTTTCTCCCAAGTCTCGAGATTAAAAGCTTTGCCGACTCCCACAATTAACTCCTTTTCCTTACTCCAGAGCAACAATCTTTTTAGCATAGCTTCATCATAGTCTGTCCCTCTCACAGAAAGGATATGTTGGAAGAGCTTAAGCATTACTTCTTCTTCTTTACTTAACTGCTTTCCCATCCTTAAGCTCCCTTCCAACCGTCCGGCTGCTCACCTTATTTGCACTGCGCAGTGTCTTCCGGGCTCACAAGGCTCCGATCCGAGGATTCCCTCCTCCGAGGCTTCTGCCTCCCGATCTTGGTCCAGCCAGGTCGATTCCAGCCGATTTCTTCACGGCCCAGCGATTCACACCCTCTTCCGTTTCAATGTGAATTTATAGAGGGTCCCTGTTTGGGCGCCATTTGCCGCGGAACGGACTCAGTCAGAGATCAATATGATCAGACAAAAAGCCATTTATTACAAAGCATTAACTCCTTATACACTGTTGCTTACACACACCCACAGCAATTTGGCATATCATGATTGGATACTTGTCTTGAAGACCCTTAGTGACTAACATATAATTGGTTAAGCACAGGTGTGAGAACTTGACCTCGAACGCTTGCCAACAGTCCACAGCTCTCAGGACTCAGTGAATTACAGCTTCTTCTTATCTTGCTTGCTTAGGCTTCCTCGGGCCTCCCATGGCCTTGCTGTATCCCTCGGAGTTATTCAGAGCTCATGTACCAAATATTCACTTTCCTGTGAGAACACTGTCTCCACATTTTTTCTTAAGACTACATCAACTATAACGATTTATCTTGTGCCAGTATGTTCTCTAGCTGTACTCTATTTTTTTTCTATGTATTATGCACCTCAGTAGTTTTCCACTGCTACTCTTACAAAGCCATCAAACTTAACATTGCTTAAAACTAATTCTAAAGGTTTATATATTCCATTTTGTGGTTTTGTGTTCCCCTTGTTTCATATCCTAGGTAGGAAACTAGGGTTTGGATTAGTTGGGCCTTTTGTCTGGATACCCAATAACCATTCAGTCCCAGAAAAGTTAATAATTCTGCTGTCCACTGGATATATTCTTCCTCTGTTTCTGTAGCAATTAATAGGTCATCCACATATTGTAACAGAGTCCCCGTCTGAGTAGGTGGCTTCCATGATTCTAGTTCTCTTGCTGATTTCCAAAAATTGCTGGACTGTTTTAAACCCTTTAGGTAATACCATCCATGTTAATTGAGTTTCCCTCCCTGTGTCAGTATTTTCCCATTCAAAAGCAAATAAATTTTGTCTTTCTTTGGCCAATGGTAAGCAAAAGAAAGCATCCTTTAAATCCAAGATGGCAAACCATTTCTGATTATTATTCAATTTAGTCAATAAATCATACAAATTAGCTACTACTGGACGAATATCCTCCGGAATTTTGTTGACTGCTCTGAGATCTTGAACCAATCTGCAACTTTTATCATCATATTTCTTTACTGTGCAGATAGGAGTATTATATTCCAATTCACATTCAATTAATAATATATATTTTAAAATTTATCAATTACTTTTTTTTTTATTATTCCCTTTGATGTTCTAATTTTAAGGGATATTGTTTTATCCTAATTGGACAGGCCCCCCTTTTTATTTCCACTGTAACAGGCAAAGCATTTTTCGCCTTACCTGGAACTTCAGATGCCCATACTCCCAGATATACCTGATTAAGGATTTCTTCTATTTCAGGGAGGTCCTCCTGTTTGCTTTTCTGTTGAATTAAAGATAAACTCAAAACTGCAATTCACTGTTTGTTTTTAACTCTAAATTCCATTCTGCCTTCTTTAAATGTTGCTTCTCACCCTAAGAAAGATTTTAGAGAATTTGGCATGCATAACAATTTATGCATTCCTATTTGTTTTCCCAATTTGTACTTTAAGGGTTTCAGAAAGAATGCCTTGGGTTGTTTGTTTGGGGTTTTTTTTCTCTTTTTCTTGGTGGCCAGTAGCTCCCATATCTGTATCAAATTCTTTTCTCTCAGATTTAACACCGTATAAGTTGCTCCTCTCTCCGCTAAAATTCCACTTTATTTCCTCTAGTCCCTACTTTTAATTTAACCAGTGGATCTGCTAGGGGTAGATTCCCCAGGTCCCTGTCAGTCTAGTTCCAATTCAGTCGCTGGAGCCACACCATGGCACAATAAGAAATGCAATACTTTTTTTTTTTCCATTAGACATTCAGGAAACAGGTTTTTTATTTAGGAAAAAAAAAGATTAGAATAGTTCATTATTTTAGGCAGTGCAAGCAGAAGTAATCAATTTTGTAATTTTTCAAAGCTTATTTTCTAAACTGGTGAACTGTATATACTTAAATTGTAATAAGCTAATATTTATGCTTTAGTTTATTGCTCCTTAAAGCTTGCACTCAAAAGATCAATTTTGGAAGAATGGGGTTATAGTCATTGTAATTTTAGAAGTTACGAAGTAGCATAAATTTTGTTACTAACAATATTGATACACTCCTTTTGGGGGTTGGGGTTTTCTTTAGGACTTTTATGTTAGCATCAATCTTAATTGCTTAAAATGCGTATATCGTATAATAGTAAAATGTATATTTTAATGTTTCAGGTGGCTTTGCTAAAGCAAAACTCATTGCTACTTAGAAATATTCAAATACTAGCTTTATCTCAGATGAATACTCTTGAAACCTTCTTGTTCAGAACACGTGCTTATAAAAATGTGTCTTAATTATATCTCTTTGTGTTTATCATATTAAGCAGCTTTCTTTCTTAAATTAACCTTCTACTGTTGGACAAGAATGACTTTTGCTTCATCTATTTTATTCATATTGATAAAGATAACAGATAAAGGCGCATTCTTCCCTTGAGGAGAATGTATCCATGTTCAAACAACTGAAATTTTTCTTGAAAAAATGCTTAAAATTTAACATTTTATTGGAAATCTTCTGTTTCAGATTTTTGTCAAGGAAAGAAGTTTCAACTTAACACTAATTGCTTCAATACCAGTGCATAAACAATAGAATCATAGAGTGTTTTGGGTTGGAAAGGGCATTAAGCTCATCCAGTTCCAACCCTCTCCCATGGACAGGGACAGCTTACACTAGGCCAAGTTGCTCCAAGCCCCATCCAACCTGGCCTTGAACACTTCCAGGGATGGGGTAGCCACAGCTTCTCTGGGCAACCTGTGCCAGTGTCTCACCACTCTCACAGGGAAAAAACTACTTCTATATATGGTCCACAGTGTAACTTTTTACCTTCGATAAAGGTTAAACTCTGCAGTGAAATTATTACTGTAAATTGCAAAACATCCTGCAGTTTATTTCAGATAGATACGGATGCATAATTGTGGCAGCTCAGCTCACGCGAAGAGCTGAATCACCAGGAGCGGAGCCAGGAGGCTCGGTGGCAAATTCAAACCGGCCATCATCGGCCGTTCTAGGTCTGTTGCTGAGGTGAGCAGCTCGAGAGAGGACGCCTGCAACACCGGAGCGGAGCAGGGGGAGATCAGCATCCAGGAGCCTCACCTCAGAGCGACAAGAGCCACCGAGGAGGAAACCTCAAGTCCTCGACAGGACTTGCCTAGGAGCCGGCAGCTCAGCTCACGCGAGGGGCTGACTCACCGGGGGCGGAGCCAAAAGGAGTGGCACCAGCTGTGAGTGGCTAAAAGCCTACCCGGGGAGCGCGGCAACTAGAGCGGGTCGAGGCAGTTCACGGAAACAGAGGGCGTCGAGGCGCTTCGCGCGGCAGTTCGCAGAAACAGAGCGGGACGAGGCAGTTCACGCGGGCAGGCAAGCGGGATGGTGAGCACTCGCTGTATGACCAGGGCCTTGTCCTGGGAGCTCTGCCCTGCCTTCCCCGATGGCGGCCAGTGTAGGCACCCAGACAGAGCCGGTAAGAGGGGAGGCTGCGGTGCAGAGCTCGGAGTGTAGAGAGTGCCTGCACTGGTCTTGTGAGGGAAAGGTGCAGAATGTGCGGGGCTGCACTCGATGCTCCCTGGTGGAGGTCCTCCTCCAGCACGTGGCTGAGCTGCGGGATGATATCAATAAGCTGCTCAGGGAAGCTGAGAGGAAGCAGTACTGCTTGCTCCAGGCCCAAAGAGAGCAGGGGCCTCAAGCTTCCCCTCTAACTCGTGGAGGAAAGAAGGAGGCTATTAACCCGGGAAGCTGGGAATAAGTAACAAAAAAAAAAAAATTGACAAACAAACAGCAAAAGGAGGAAGAGGGCAATTAAAAGCAAGGGGCTTCCTCCTAAATCTGCTGTACCCACCCAGAACTGCTTTGCTGTCCTGCAGGGGGCTGATGAGGAAATGCACTTGCATCAGAAACAGCTGGCTGGTGCACTGGTACAGAAGATAGGTACTGGTGCTGCCAGGAAAAAGCGGCGGGTTGTAGTAGTAGGGGACTCTGCCTTGAAAGGGACAGAAGCGCTCATCTGTCGGCCTGACCCGGTCGCAAGGGAGGTGTGTTGCCTACTTGGGGCACGGATCAGGGATGTTGCGGAGAGGCTGCCTGCTCTAGGAAGTCCCACGGACTATTACCCGCTTCTAGTGATACATGTGGGTGCTAGGGATATAGATAGTAGTGGCCTGAGGAGTATAAAGAAGGACTACAGAGCTCTGGGAGAGGTGGTCAGGGGTTCTGGAGCTCAGATAGTCTTTTCAACAATTCTCCAAGACACAGGGGAGGACATTCCGAAGGCAAGGAGGATTGGACAGATTAATAAATGGTTAAAAGGGTGGTGTCATAGTCAAGGGTTTGGGTGTCTTGAACATGGGGCCCAAATTTGTAGGCCAGGCCTACTGGGAGCTGATGGAGCTGCTCTGATAAAGAAAGGGAAGAGTGGTTTTGCTGGGAGGCTTGCCAGACTTGTCAAGGATGCTTTAAACTAGTTGTGTTGGGGGAGGGGAGCATCATTCCATCCCAACACACCCAGTCAGTTACCAGCACCTATAATAAATACTTTGAGCAATGTAGTGATATCCTAGCCGCTCCAGCCAATGAGCCAGCTTCATTTGGAGCTCAGCTCAAAGGCCTCTATACATATGCCCATAGCATGGGGAACAAACAAGAGGAATTAGAGATGTGGGCACATCTGCGGGGCTATAATATAATAGGCATCACCGAAACATGGTGGGATGGCTCCTTTGACTGGACTGTTGGAATGGAAGGTTACAGGCTTTTTAGAAAAGACAGGCACGGTAGAAGGGAAGGGGGAGTTGCCCTTTATGTTAGGGATAGGCTGGAGAGTATGGAACTCTCCCTGGGGACAAGTGATCAGTTAACAGAAAGTTTGTGGGTCAGGTTTAAGGGGAAATCGGTGATGGGACACATTACTGTGGGGATATGTTACCGCCTGATCAAGAGGAACCTGTGGATGAAGAACTCTACGGACAAATAGGAAAAGCCTCACACTCTCAGGCCCTTGTTCTCATGGGGGACTTCAACCACCCTGACATCTGTTGGGGCGACGGTACGGCCTGGCACAAGCAATCCAGGAGGTTTCTCGATTCTGTGAAAGACAACTTCCTTCTGCAAGCAATAAATGAGCCGACGAGTAGAGGTGCCCTGCTTGACCTCGTGCTCACCAACAGGGAAGGGCTCATTGGAAATGTGACTCTCCAGGGAAGTCTTGGATGCAGTGATCACGAGATGGTCGAATTTGAGGTCCTCAGGACAGTGAGAAGAGCGTGCAGTAAGCTCATTGCCCTGGACTTCAAGAGAGCAGACTTTGGCCTCTTCAGGAACCTGCTTAGCAAGGTTTTATGGGATATAGCCCTAGAGGGCAAGGGGGCCCAAGACTCTTGGTTAACATTCAAGGATCACCTGCTACCAGCTCAGGAGTGTTGCATCCTGACTAGAAGTAAGTGCAGCAGGAGGTTCAGGAGATCCCCTTGGGTGGATAAGGAGCTGCTGAGAAAAATTCACAGGAAAAAAAGAGTCTTATAAAAGGTGGAAGCAAGGACAGGTGGCCTGGGATGAATACAGGGATGTTGTCCAGAAAGCTAGGGACCAAGTTAGGAAGTTACCCCAGTTGGAGGTAAACTTGGCTAGGGATGTTAAAGATAATAGGAAGGGATTTTATAGGTATGTAGTGGCTAAAAGACAGACTAGGGACAATGTAGGCCCCTCTGGAAGTTTTCGGGAGAACTGGCTTCACAGGATTTGTAGAAGGCTGAGGTTCTGAATGACTTCTTTGCCTTAGTCTTCACTGGCAAAGGGTCTGACCGCAGCACCCGAGTCTTGGAAGGCGGACACAGGGACTGTGAGAATGAAGACTTTGGTCCCACTGTAGGAGAGGATCTGGTTCGAGACCATCTTAAGAACCTGAATGTACACAAGTCCATGGGACCTGATGATATCCATCCGTGGGTCCTGAAGGAGCTGACGACTGATATTGCAAACTCACTGGCCATCATATTTGAAAAATCATGGCAGTCAGGTTAGGTTCCTGATGACTGGAGAAAGGGAAATATAACCCCCATTTTCAAGGAGGGGAGAATAGATGACCCAAGGAATTACAGACCAGTCAGTCTCACCTCTGTGCCTGGCAAAATCTTGGAGCAGATTCTTCTGGAAGGCATGCTAGGGCACATGAAAAACAACAGGGTACTTGGTGACAGCCAGCATGGCTTCACTAGGGGGAAATCCTGCCTGACCAATTTGGTGGCCTTCTGTGATGGGGCTACGGAAACGATGGACAGGGGTGGAGCAGTTGATGTCATCTACCCGGACTTGTGCAGAGCGTTCGACACTGTCCTATACTGTCTCTAAATTGGGGAGACATCAGTTTGATAGGTGGAGTACTAAGTGGATAAAGAACTGGCTGCATAGCCACACACAAAGAGTTGTGGTCAACGGTTCAATGTCCAGCTGTAGACCAGTAACAAGTGGTGTCCCTCAGGGATCAGTGTTGGGACCGGTCTTGTTTAACATCTTTGTCGGTGACATGGACAGTGGGATTGAGTGCGCCCTCAGCAAGGTTGCCGATGACACCAAGCTGTGTGGTTCAGTTGATGCGCTGGAGGAAAGGAATGCCATTCAGAGGGACCTTGACACGCTTGTGAGGTGGGCTGATGCCAACCTCATGAATTTTAACCATGTCAAGTGCAAGGTCCTACACCAGGGTCGGAGCAATCCCAGGCTCAGCTACAGTTTAGTCAATAAGGAAATACAGTGCAGCCCGATGGAGAAGGACTTGGGGGTGTTGGTAGATGAGAAAATGAACATGAGCTGTCAGTGTGTGCTTACAGCCCAGAAAGCCAACCCTGTTCTTGGCTGCATCAAGAGGAGCATGACCAGCAGGTTGAAGGAGGTGATCCTGCCCCTTTACTCTGCTCTTGTGTGACCTCACTCTGAGTATTGTGTGCAGTTCTGGTTTCCTCAACATAAAAAGGACATGGAACTGTTAGAATGAGTCAGGAGGAGGAGGGCTACAGTGAAACGAGGAGAACACAAAATCACAAAATGGAATATATAAACCTTTAGAATTAGTTTTAAGCAATGTTAAGTTTGATGGCTTTGTAACAGTAGCAGTGGAAAATTACTGAGGTGCATATAATACATAGAAAAAAGTAGAGTACAGCTAGAGAACATACTGGCACACGATAAATCGTTATAGTTGATATATTCTTAAGAAAAACAGTCTAGAAAAACAGGACGCAGGGATAAGGAGTATCTGGGAATGGCAGGTGTCCAGGGTAGGCTGCGGGTGAACTAACTGATAAGTAGGAGGATAGGAGGGTTATTATGTCTCTGATGCTAACGAACCAATTAAACTGGTACAAGCATCTACTGCGCGTGCTTCAAAGGCTGCCAGAAGTGATGAAGATTGTTGGAAGAAGTAAACGACCCTCAGAGACCACCACCACAATTCTGTGTGCGTGCGGGGAGCTTTCTGGAAAGTGATGTAATCCATATGTAACCTCATGAATATGTATGCATACCCAGGGACTATATAAGGATGGCTTATGTAGCAATAGGGAGACACACGTTAGGAGGAGTTATCCCCCGTGTCTCCTGGCACCCCAATAAAGAATACCTGCTTGTCAGCTTGAAAACTTTGTTGGCAAGTTTGTTCCTGGAGTTTTCTCCGAATCAACAGGGATGATCAGGGGACTGGAGCACCTCCCATGTGAAGACAGGCTGAGAAAGTTGGGGCTATTCAGCCTGGAGAAGAGAAGACTGAGTGGAGACCTCATAGCAGCCTTCCAGTATTTGAAGGGGGCCTACAGGGATGCTGATGAGGGACTATTCATTAGGGACTGTAGTGATAGGACAAGGGGTAATGGGTTGAAACTTAAACAGCAGAGGTTTAGATTGGATCTAAGGAAGAAATTCTTTACTGTTAAGGTGGTGAGGTGCTGGAATGGGTTGCTCAGGGAAATTGTGAATGCTCCATCCCTGGCAGTGTTCAAGGCCAGGTTGGATGAAGCCCTGGGTGATACGGTTTAGTGTGAGGTGTCCCTGCCCATGGCAGGGGGGTTGGAACTGGATGATCTTGAGGTCCTTTCCAACCCTAACTATTCTATGATTCTGTGAACTAGAGTCACTCAAGCTCCATAGGCATATAGTTAAAAAATTTGAAACAGGTGTTACTATGGAAAAGCTTGGACATTTTTAAGGGCCTCCTGCAATATCCGGAGGAACAACACTGACAAACAAAGATCTGAGAGCAGGAGAGGAGGCTTTGCCCTTGTGCAGGAGGATTAAGAAACAGGTCTAGCAGATCTCTAATCAGGAAAGACTACACTTGAAGACTGGTGCATCCTGGAAGCACATGGACATCATTTCAGAATGTAGAGAGTGCCTGTGCTGGTCTCTTGAGGCAAGGGTGCGCAATGGGCAGGGCTGCACTCCATGCTCCCCGGTGGAGGTCCTCCTGCAGCAGGTGGCTGAGCTGCAGGACCCTGTCAATAGGCTAAAAGATGTCAGGGAAGCTGAGAGAAAGCAGGACTGCTTGCTCCAGGCCCAGACTGTGCAGGGGCCTCAAGCATCCATTGTAGCTCATGGAGGATAAAAGGAGGCTGTTAACCCAGGAAGCTGGGAACTAGTAACAAAAAAAACCCAAAAAACAAAAAAACCAACAAAAAAAAGGAGGAAGAGGACAACTGAAAGCAAGGGGCTTCCTCCTAAATCTGATGTACCCACCCAGAACCACTTTGCAGTTCTGCAGGGGGCTAACAAGGAAACACACTGGTAAAGAATTTCACTACTGGTGCTGCTAGGAAAAAGCGGCGGGTCATAGTAGTAGGGGAATCTACTTTGAAAGGTAGAGGCACCCATCTGTCAGCCTGACCCAGTCTCAAGGGAGGTGTGTTGCCTACCACAGGCTCGGATCAGGGGTGTTGCTGTGAGGCTGCCTGGTCTAGGAAGTCCCACTGACTATTACCCACTTCTAGTCATCCATGTGGGTGCTAGTGATAGAGACAGCAGTAGCACGGAGAACATTAAGAAGGACTATAGAGAACTGGGAGGGGTGGTTAGAGGCTCTGGAGTTCAGATAGTCTTTTCATCAATTCTCCAGGATAAAGGGGAGGACCTTAAAAAGGCTAGGTGGATTTGCCAGGTTAATAAATGGTTAGAACAGTGGTGCCATAGTCAGAGGTTTGGGTATTTAGAACATGGGACTCAATTTGGGAGGCTGTCTACTGGAGCCTGGTGAAGCTGGTCTGACAACAAAGGGGAAGAGCATTTTTGGTAGGAGGCTTGCCAGGCTGGTGAAGAAAGCTTTACACTAGATGTGTTGGGGGAGGGGGGCTTCATTCCATCCTAGCACTCCCAGTCAGTTGCCAGCACCTATAATAAGTGCTTGGAGCAAAGTAGGTATGTTCCAACTGCTCCAGCCAATGAGCCAGTTTCATTTGGAGCTCGGCTCAGATGCCTTTATACAAACGCCCATAGGATGGTGAACAAACAAGAAGAATTAGAGATGTGTGCACGTCTACGGGGTTATGATAAAACAGGCATCACAGAAACATGGTGGGATGGCATCTATGACTGGAGTGTTGGAATGGAAGGTTACAGGCTCTTTAGAAAAGACAGGCCTGGCAGATGGGGAGTTGTTATTTATTTTAGGGATAGGCTGGAGTGTATGGAACTCTCTCTGGGGACAGGTGATCAGTCAATAGAGAGTTTGTGGGTCAGGGTTAAAGGGAGAACGGGGATGGGAGACATTACTGTGGGGATATGTCACGGATCGCCTGACCAAGAGGACTCTGTGGGGGAAGTGCCCTATAGACAAATAGGAACAGCCTCATGCTCACAGGCCCTTGTCCTCATGGGGGACTTCAACCACCCTGACATCTGTTGGGGCAATGGTACGGCCCGGCACAAGCAGTCCAGGGGGTTCTGTGATTGTGTGGAAGGCAACTTCCTTCTGCAAGTAATAGAAGAGCTGAGAAGGAGAGGTGCCATGCTTGACCTCTTGCTCAACAACAGAGAAGGGCTGCTAAAATGTGATGCTCCAGGGCAGACTTGGTTGTAGCGATCATGAGATGGTCGAGTTCAAGATCCTCAGGACAGTGAGAAGAGCGTGCAGCAAGCTCATTGCCCTGGACTTCAAGAGAGCAGACTTTGGCCTCTTCAGGAACATGCTTAGTAAGGTTCCATGTGATATAGCCCTAGAGGGCAGGGGAGCCTAAAACTGCTAAAATGTCTCTTCCCATCTTTCTTATAGGCCCCTTTTAAGAACTGAAAGGCCTCACTGGAGTCTCCTCCAAGACGAACAGCCCCAACTTTCTCAGCCTTTGTATGGGAAGTGCTCCAGCCCCCTTATCATCCTTGTGGCCTCCTCTGGACTTGCTCCAGCAGTTCCATGCCCTTCTTATCTTGGGGACACCAGAAGTGTACACAGTACTCCAAGTGGGGTCTCACAAGAGCAGAGTAGAGGGGCGGGATCACCTCCTTTGACCTTCCGGTCATGCTTCTTTTGATGCAGCCCGGTATACGGTTGGTTTCTGGGCTGTGAGCGCACACTGAAGCATGCTCACGTTCAGTTTCTCATCCAACAACATCCCCAAGTCCTTCTCTGCCCAACCTGTAGCTGTGCCTGGGATTGCCTCGACCCAGGTGTAGGACCTTGCACTTGTCATAGTTAAACTTCATGAGGTTGGCATCAGCCCACCTCACAAGCCTGTCAAGGTCCCTCTGGATGGCATTCCTTCCCTCTAGCATATTAACAGAACCACACAGTTTGGTGTCATTGGCAAACTTGCTGAGGGCGCACTCAATCCCACTGTCCATGTTGCTGACAAAGATGATGAACAGGATTGGTCCCAACACCGATCCCTGAGGGACACCACTCATCTTTGGTCTCCAGCTGGACACTGAGCCATTGACTGCAACTCTTCCTGTGGCCATTCAGCCAATTCTTTATCCACCACGTGATCCATCCATCAAATTCATGTCTTTCCAGTTTAGAGACAAGGATGTCGTGCGGGACAGATGACTCTGTCCCTGTCCATCAGTTCTGTAGTCCCATCATAGAAGGCCACCAAATTGGTCAGGCATGATTTGTCCTTAGTGAAGACATGTTGGCTGCCACCAACCACCTCGTTGTTTTTCATGTGTGTTTCATTCATTCTAGGAGAATCTGCTCCAAAATTTTGCCAGGCACAGAGGTGAGACTGACTGGTCTGTAGTTCCCCGGGTCTTCAACTTTCCCTTTTTTAAAAATGAGGGATATATTTCCCTTTTTTCAGTCATTAGGAACTTCACCCAACTGCTGTGATTTTACAAATACGATGGCCGGTGGCTTAGCGACTTCACCTGCCAGCTCCCTCAGGACCCAAAGATGAATTCCATCAGGTCCCATGGACTTGTGCATATTCAGGTTCCTTGGATGACCTTGAACCCGATTCTCTTACACTGGACTTAAGGCCTTCACTCTCCCAGTCCCTGCATTTGTCTTTTGTGACTTGAGCAGCATGGCTAGAGCACTTGCCGATGAAGACTGAGGCAAAGAAGTCATTGAGAACCCCATTGTTCTCCAAATCCGGGGTAGCCAGTTCTCCCTTTTCCTTCCAGAGAGGGCCCACATTATGCCTAATCTGTCTTTTGGTGGCATCATACCTATAGAAGCCCTTCCTGTCATCCTTGACATTCCTTGCCAGATGTTGATGCAGGAGTCACAGACAACGCGGAGACGATCAATGTGATCAAGCGATTGCCAAAGTTTATTCAAATAGTGCTCCTTTTATACCCTTACACCCTTAGGTTTCTTATGTAACAGCCTTGGATACTGAGCTCTAATTGGTTAGTCTAGAGGTTACTACCGTTTACAGAGCTAATGTTTATAACTTGTTATAATTGCGATTAAATACCTTACTGTAAAAATACAGGGGGAAACTACAACCTTGGCAGAGATCATTCTCTGCATGTTTTCAGTGAAAATTACAGAGGCCTAACAAGACAATTGACCTTGCTTATGCCTGCCAAGAATCTTCTTACTTTACAGTAATAAGCCTCAGGGTATCGGAATCGCTCACTACGTGGCCTTGGCTCTTTAAGAATTCCCACTAATCCCCCTTCTTGTTTTTGAGTGATCCAGATACCTTTTACAGCTTTTTCTGCTAGCAGTTCTCGTTTCAACTGAACTGCTCCTCCAAGTCTTAGATTTACCCCCAGGTTACAAACTGCCCCACTACTTTTCATTTTCCCACTCCTCGGCTCCAGTGTCCATCCCGGCCATTCCACCGGGGGGGCACTGGGAGCCGAATTGGAGGGCAGCTTCATCTGAACATGGGTACCAAATTTTTTTTTTTTTAGAAGTCGCTCACCCTGTTTTACGCAGCTACAAACGCTGCTCTGCTCGGCAGCAGCTATAAATGCCTGCCTGCTTCAGCAGCAACCAGAAATATCTGCCAGCAACCGCGCTTTTGCATTAACCCTTTCTTGCCCGAAATGTTAAACTGCTACTCATGAAAACTTCTACATGAACCTGACAACAAAAAAAATACAGAACACTGTCTGCCCTCATCACACACACACACAGACGCTTGGGATCCCACAAGCAAACTCCACACAACTACAATATTTGGAACACAAAATCCAGACAATCATTACTCCCACTACACGGTCCCACATACAGGACCCTGTAAGGACTATCAGGAAACCAGCTCCGAGAAACATCATCACAGTGCGAGGTGACAAGCTCAACCTTAGTCTTGGAAGGCGGACACAGGGACTGTGAAAACCTAGACCTTGGTCCCACTGTATAAGAGGATCTGGTTCGAGACCATCCTAAGAACCTGAATGTACACAAGTCCATGAGCCCTGATGAAATCCATCCGCGGGTCATGAAGGAGCTGACGAATGAATTTGCAAAGCCACTGGCCATCATACTTGAAAAATCATGGCAGTCAGGTTAAGTTCCCGATGACTGGAAAAAGGGAAATATAACCCCCATTTTGAAGAAGGGAAAATGGATGACCAAGGGAATTACAGACCAGTCAGTCTCACCTCTGTGCCTGGCAAAATCTGGGAGCAGATTCTCTTGGAAGGCATGCTAGGGCACATGAAAAACAACAAGGTGCTTGGTGACAGCCAGCATGGCTTTACTAGGGGGAAATCCTGCCTGACCAATTTGGTGGCATTCTATGACAGGGCTACAAAAGTGATGGACAGGGGTGGAGCAGTTGACGTCATCTACCCGGACTTGTGCAAACCGTTCGACACTGTCCCACATGACATCCTTGTCTCTAAATTGTAGTGTCATCAATTTGACAGGTGGACCACTCGATGGATAAAGAACTGGCTGGATGGTCGCACTCAAAGAGTTGTGGTCAACGGTTCAATGTCCAGCTGGAGACCAGTAACAAGTGGTGTCCCTCAGGGATCAGTGTTGGGACCGGTCTTGTTTAACATCTTTGTCGGTGACATGGACAGTGGGATTGAGTGCGCCCTCAGCAAGGTTGCCGATGACACCAAGCTGTGTGGTTCAGTTGATGCGCTGGAGGAAAGGAATGCCATTCAGAGGGACCTTGACACGCTTGTGAGGTGGGCTGATGCCAACCTCATGAATTTTAACCATGTCAAGTGCAAGGTCCTACACCAGGGTCGGAGCAATCCCAGGCTCAGCTACAGTTTAGTCAATAAGGAAATACAGTGCAGCCCGATGGAGAAGGACTTGGGGGTGTTGGTAGATGAGAAAATGAACATGAGCTGTCAGTGTGTGCTTACAGCCCAGAAAGCCAACCCTGTTCTTGGCTGCATCAAGAGGAGCATGACCAGCAGGTTGAAGGAGGTGATCCTGCCCCTTTACTCTGCTCTTGTGTGACCTCACTCTGAGTATTGTGTGCAGTTCTGGTTTCCTCAACATAAAAAGGACATGGAACTGTTAGAATGAGTCAGGAGGAGGAGGGCTACAGTGAAACGAGGAGAACACAAAATCACAAAATGGAATATATAAACCTTTAGAATTAGTTTTAAGCAATGTTAAGTTTGATGGCTTTGTAACAGTAGCAGTGGAAAATTACTGAGGTGCATATAATACATAGAAAAAAATAGAGTACAGCTAGAGAACATACTGGCACACGATAAATCGTTATAGTTGATATATTCTTAAGAAAAACAGTCTAGAAAAACAGGACGCAGGGATAAGGAGTATCTGGGAATGGCAGGTGTCCAGGGTAGGCTGCGGGTGAACTAACTGATAAGTAGGAGGATAGGAGGGTTATTATGTCTCTGATGCTAACGAACCAATTAAACTGGTACAAGCATCTACTGCGCGTGCTTCAAAGGCTGCCAGAAGTGATGAAGATTGTTGGAAGAAGTAAACGACCCTCAGAGACCACCACCACAATTCTGTGTGCGTGCGGGGAGCTTTCTGGAAAGTGATGTAATCCATATGTAACCTCATGAATATGTATGCATACCCAGGGACTATATAAGGATGGCTTATGTAGCAATAGGGAGACACACGTTAGGAGGAGTTATCCCCCGTGTCTCCTGGCACCCCAATAAAGAATACCTGCTTGTCAGCTTGAAAACTTTGTTGGCAAGTTTGTTCCTGGAGTTTTCTCCGAATCAACAGGGATGATCAGGGGACTGGAGCACCTCCCATGTGAAGACAGGCTGAGAAAGTTGGGGCTATTCAGCCTGGAGAAGAGAAGACTGAGTGGAGACCTCATAGCAGCCTTCCAGTATTTGAAGGGGGCCTACAGGGATGCTGATGAGGGACTATTCATTAGGGACTGTAGTGATAGGACAAGGGGTAATGGGTTGAAACTTAAACAGCAGAGGTTTAGATTGGATCTAAGGAAGAAATTCTTTACTGTTAAGGTGGTGAGGTGCTGGAATGGGTTGCTCAGGGAAATTGTGAATGCTCCATCCCTGGCAGTGTTCAAGGCCAGGTTGGATGAAGCCCTGGGTGATACGGTTTAGTGTGAGGTGTCCCTGCCCATGGCAGGGGGGTTGGAACTGGATGATCTTGAGGTCCTTTCCAACCCTAACTATTCTATGATTCTGTGAACTAGAGTCACTCAAGCTCCATAGGCATATAGTTAAAAAATTTGAAACAGGTGTTACTATGGAAAAGCTTGGACATTTTTAAGGGCCTCCTGCAATATCCGGAGGAACAACACTGACAAACAAAGATCTGAGAGCAGGAGAGGAGGCTTTGCCCTTGTGCAGGAGGATTAAGAAACAGGTCTAGCAGATCTCTAATCAGGAAAGACTACACTTGAAGACTGGTGCATCCTGGAAGCACATGGACATCATTTCAGAATGTAGAGAGTGCCTGTGCTGGTCTCTTGAGGCAAGGGTGCGCAATGGGCAGGGCTGCACTCCATGCTCCCCGGTGGAGGTCCTCCTGCAGCAGGTGGCTGAGCTGCAGGACCCTGTCAATAGGCTAAAAGATGTCAGGGAAGCTGAGAGAAAGCAGGACTGCTTGCTCCAGGCCCAGACTGTGCAGGGGCCTCAAGCATCCATTGTAGCTCATGGAGGATAAAAGGAGGCTGTTAACCCAGGAAGCTGGGAACTAGTAACAAAAAAACCCCAAAAAACAAAAAAACCAACAAAAAAAGGAGGAAGAGGACAACTGAAAGCAAGGGGCTTCCTCCTAAATCTGATGTACCCACCCAGAACCACTTTGCAGTTCTGCAGGGGGCTAACAAGGAAACACACTGGTAAAGAATTTCACTACTGGTGCTGCTAGGAAAAAGCGGCGGGTCATAGTAGTAGGGGAATCTACTTTGAAAGGTAGAGGCACCCATCTGTCAGCCTGACCCAGTCTCAAGGGAGGTGTGTTGCCTACCACAGGCTCGGATCAGGGGTGTTGCTGTGAGGCTGCCTGGTCTAGGAAGTCCCACTGACTATTACCCACTTCTAGTCATCCATGTGGGTGCTAGTGATAGAGACAGCAGTAGCACGGAGAACATTAAGAAGGACTATAGAGAACTGGGAGGGGTGGTTAGAGGCTCTGGAGTTCAGATAGTCTTTTCATCAATTCTCCAGGATAAAGGGGAGGACCTTAAAAAGGCTAGGTGGATTTGCCAGGTTAATAAATGGTTAGAACAGTGGTGCCATAGTCAGAGGTTTGGGTATTTAGAACATGGGACTCAATTTGGGAGGCTGTCTACTGGAGCCTGGTGAAGCTGGTCTGACAACAAAGGGGAAGAGCATTTTTGGTAGGAGGCTTGCCAGGCTGGTGAAGAAAGCTTTACACTAGATGTGTTGGGGGAGGGGGGCTTCATTCCATCCTAGCACTCCCAGTCAGTTGCCAGCACCTATAATAAGTGCTTGGAGCAAAGTAGGTATGTTCCAACTGCTCCAGCCAATGAGCCAGTTTCATTTGGAGCTCGGCTCAGATGCCTTTATACAAACGCCCATAGGATGGTGAACAAACAAGAAGAATTAGAGATGTGTGCACGTCTACGGGGTTATGATAAAACAGGCATCACAGAAACATGGTGGGATGGCATCTATGACTGGAGTGTTGGAATGGAAGGTTACAGGCTCTTTAGAAAAGACAGGCCTGGCAGATGGGGAGTTGTTATTTATTTTAGGGATAGGCTGGAGTGTATGGAACTCTCTCTGGGGACAGGTGATCAGTCAATAGAGAGTTTGTGGGTCAGGGTTAAAGGGAGAACGGGGATGGGAGACATTACTGTGGGGATATGTCACGGATCGCCTGACCAAGAGGACTCTGTGGGGGAAGTGCCCTATAGACAAATAGGAACAGCCTCATGCTCACAGGCCCTTGTCCTCATGGGGGACTTCAACCACCCTGACATCTGTTGGGGCAATGGTACGGCCCGGCACAAGCAGTCCAGGGGGTTCTGTGATTGTGTGGAAGGCAACTTCCTTCTGCAAGTAATAGAAGAGCTGAGAAGGAGAGGTGCCATGCTTGACCTCTTGCTCAACAACAGAGAAGGGCTGCTAAAATGTGATGCTCCAGGGCAGACTTGGTTGTAGCGATCATGAGATGGTCGAGTTCAAGATCCTCAGGACAGTGAGAAGAGCGTGCAGCAAGCTCATTGCCCTGGACTTCAAGAGAGCAGACTTTGGCCTCTTCAGGAACATGCTTAGTAAGGTTCCATGTGATATAGCCCTAGAGGGCAGGGGAGCCTAAAACTGCTAAAATGTCTCTTCCCATCTTTCTTATAGGCCCCTTTTAAGAACTGAAAGGCCTCACTGGAGTCTCCTCCAAGACGAACAGCCCCAACTTTCTCAGCCTTTGTATGGGAAGTGCTCCAGCCCCCTTATCATCCTTGTGGCCTCCTCTGGACTTGCTCCAGCAGTTCCATGCCCTTCTTATCTTGGGGACACCAGAAGTGTACACAGTACTCCAAGTGGGGTCTCACAAGAGCAGAGTAGAGGGGCGGGATCACCTCCTTTGACCTTCCGGTCATGCTTCTTTTGATGCAGCCCGGTATACGGTTGGTTTCTGGGCTGTGAGCGCACACTGAAGCATGCTCACGTTCAGTTTCTCATCCAACAACATCCCCAAGTCCTTCTCTGCCCAACCTGTAGCTGTGCCTGGGATTGCCTCGACCCAGGTGTAGGACCTTGCACTTGTCATAGTTAAACTTCATGAGGTTGGCATCAGCCCACCTCACAAGCCTGTCAAGGTCCCTCTGGATGGCATTCCTTCCCTCTAGCATATTAACAGAACCACACAGTTTGGTGTCATTGGCAAACTTGCTGAGGGCGCACTCAATCCCACTGTCCATGTTGCTGACAAAGATGATGAACAGGATTGGTCCCAACACCGATCCCTGAGGGACACCACTCATCTTTGGTCTCCAGCTGGACACTGAGCCATTGACTGCAACTCTTCCTGTGGCCATTCAGCCAATTCTTTATCCACCACGTGATCCATCCATCAAATTCATGTCTTTCCAGTTTAGAGACAAGGATGTCGTGCGGGACAGATGACTCTGTCCCTGTCCATCAGTTCTGTAGTCCCATCATAGAAGGCCACCAAATTGGTCAGGCATGATTTGTCCTTAGTGAAGACATGTTGGCTGCCACCAACCACCTCGTTGTTTTTCATGTGTGTTTCATTCATTCTAGGAGAATCTGCTCCAAAATTTTGCCAGGCACAGAGGTGAGACTGACTGGTCTGTAGTTCCCCGGGTCTTCAACTTTCCCTTTTTTAAAAATGAGGGATATATTTCCCTTTTTTCAGTCATTAGGAACTTCACCCAACTGCTGTGATTTTACAAATACGATGGCCGGTGGCTTAGCGACTTCACCTGCCAGCTCCCTCAGGACCCAAAGATGAATTCCATCAGGTCCCATGGACTTGTGCATATTCAGGTTCCTTGGATGACCTTGAACCCGATTCTCTTACACTGGACTTAAGGCCTTCACTCTCCCAGTCCCTGCATTTGTCTTTTGTGACTTGAGCAGCATGGCTAGAGCACTTGCCGATGAAGACTGAGGCAAAGAAGTCATTGAGAACCCCATTGTTCTCCAAATCCGGGGTAGCCAGTTCTCCCTTTTCCTTCCAGAGAGGGCCCACATTATGCCTAATCTGTCTTTTGGTGGCATCATACCTATAGAAGCCCTTCCTGTCATCCTTGACATTCCTTGCCAGATGTTGATGCAGGAGTCACAGACAACGCGGAGACGATCAATGTGATCAAGCGATTGCCAAAGTTTATTCAAATAGTGCTCCTTTTATACCCTTACACCCTTAGGTTTCTTATGTAACAGCCTTGGATACTGAGCTCTAATTGGTTAGTCTAGAGGTTACTACCGTTTACAGAGCTAATGTTTATAACTTGTTATAATTGCGATTAAATACCTTACTGTAAAAATACAGGGGGAAACTACAACCTTGGCAGAGATCATTCTCTGCATGTTTTCAGTGAAAATTACAGAGGCCTAACAAGACAATTGACCTTGCTTATGCCTGCCAAGAATCTTCTTACTTTACAGTAATAAGCCTCAGGGTATCGGAATCGCTCACTACGTGGCCTTGGCTCTTTAAGAATTCCCACTAATCCCCCTTCTTGTTTTTGAGTGATCCAGATACCTTTTACAGCTTTTTCTGCTAGCAGTTCTCGTTTCAACTGAACTGCTCCTCCAAGTCTTAGATTTACCCCCAGGTTACAAACTGCCCCACTACTTTTCATTTTCCCACTCCTCGGCTCCAGTGTCCATCCCGGCCATTCCACCGGGGGGGCACTGGGAGCCGAATTGGAGGGCAGCTTCATCTGAACATGGGTACCAAATTTTTTTTTTTTTAGAAGTCGCTCACCCTGTTTTACGCAGCTACAAACGCTGCTCTGCTCGGCAGCAGCTATAAATGCCTGCCTGCTTCAGCAGCAACCAGAAATATCTGCCAGCAACCGCGCTTTTGCATTAACCCTTTCTTGCCCGAAATGTTAAACTGCTACTCATGAAAACTTCTACATGAACCTGACAACAAAAAAAATACAGAACACTGTCTGCCCTCATCACACACACACACAGACGCTTGGGATCCCACAAGCAAACTCCACACAACTACAATATTTGGAACACAAAATCCAGACAATCATTACTCCCACTACACGGTCCCACATACAGGACCCTGTAAGGACTATCAGGAAACCAGCTCCGAGAAACATCATCACAGTGCGAGGTGGAAGGCTCAGCCTTATTGAGCGTCCTCGCGGAGGCTCTGCCTCCCTCACATCGCATGAGGCTTGGGCTTTCATACTGACCAAAATGCGCACTCATTCCGACACAGGTGGCCATCCTACATCGGAAGAAGTTGTCAGCTGTATCTATCAAGGTTTCCAAGGGTTGATAGAAACATGGACATACTTATATTTACCAACTTCTAGTACATGAATATCACAGAGAGACTGTATCAAAGGAGTTGTATATGGGGTCCCAAGTCCATGATCTGACACATTCTGCCTGATACCCCTGATAAGAGCATACAAGAGACTCCCACTGCGTGTTTTGAACCAGCACACACACCATGGGAAACCATGCAATACATCTGCATCCCCCACCCGTCTCGCTTCTCCCTTTACAGCTGCCCGTTTATCATTAGTATGTGGGGGATATAACCAGGCTTCTTTTCCGGATGAATAGGCTCCAAGTCAAAAGTACTATCTAGGTCAGCATCGGAATTATCAGGCATCAGAATCTCAGGATCAACAACAAGAAACTGATGAACGTGCACAGGCTCCTTCTCGGGGTCAACAGAGCCTGAGTCGAAAGGATTGTCTTCATTCCCGTCATAAGTCATCATAGCTGCAGTGGCAACCGGCAGAGGTTCGGGGGGGGGGGGGGGGGGGGGGCATGCTGGTCTCACGATCTCATTTTTTGACTTTAACGTCTCTAAAACAGTTCTCCAAATGACTAATAAGCCTTTCACAGTGTCATTGCCTTTCGTGGCTGCATTCCACAGTTTATCTTCTGCCTCATTCCACGAAGAGATCTCAAATACAGTAGACTCATAAATCTCTGGGTGACGTGTCTTCAACCATTTCAACATTAACTTTAAGTCTGTCTCTTTAAAGGTTGCTCCCTTCATCTTAAGAAGGACTGAAAACATCCATAAATCAGAGGCTTCTTCCTTAGTAATTTTTTCCCAATTCTCGAGATTAAAAACCTGGCCGACCGCCACAATGAACTCCTTACTCCAGAGCAACAATCTTTTTAGCATAGGCTCCGACCTGAGGCTACTACCTCCAAGTACGGTACCCTTACTGATCTTGTCCCACAGCGTCTGTCCTATATGTTCCCATTCAGAAACTTCAAACGCTGCCTGCACAGTGGGCAGAAGACCACGGTCTCGGGACTATTTTAACAGCCTTTGTAAGGCAGCACTATCGTTTTCTAATCCTCTCTTAGAGAGAAAATGTTGGAGGAGCTTCATTACTGCCTGTTCATCTTTGGATAGTGAGTGCCCCATCTCCTCCCTGGACGCTCACCTGATCAGGGTGAGATCCCAACTTTGCAGCTAGCTGACTTCTGCAGCGCTGATTTCGGCCAGCTCCTGCCCCCTCATTCCTGATCGGACTTCAAAACCTCTGCAAAGGTTACCGATCTGAGGCTCCCTGTTCGGGCGCCATTTGTTGACGCAGGAGTCCCAGACAACGCGGAGACGATCAATGTGATCAAGCGATTGCCAAAGTTTATTCAAATACAGTGCTCCTTTTATACCCTTACACCCTTAGGCTTCTTATGTAACAGCCTTGGATACTGAGCTCTAATTGGTTAGTCTAGAGGTTACTACCGTTTACAGAGCTAATGTTTATCACTTGTTATAATTGCGATTAAATACCTTACTGTAAAAATACAGGGGGAAACTACAACCTTGGCAGAGATCATTCTCTGAATGTTTTCAGTGAAAATTATAGAGGCTTAACAAGACAATTGACCTTGCTTATGCCTGCCAAGAATCTTCTTACTTTACAGTAATAAGCCTCAGGGTATCGGAATCGCTCACTATGTGGCCTTGGCTCTTTAAGAATTCTCACAGCTAGACTCAATTCTCTCTGTGCCTTTGCTTTCCTGACCTGATCCCTAGCTTCCCAGACAATGTCCCTGTATTCCTCCCAGGTCGCCTGTTCTCGCTTCTGGCATCTGTAACCTTCATTTTTTCCCTCAGTTTGCTCAAGGAGCTCCTTGTACATTCATGGCAGCCTCCTGGTTTTCTTGCCCCATTTTCTTGTCAGGATGCATCTCTCCTGATCTTGGAGCAGGTGATCCTAGAATATCACCCAGCATTCTTAGTGTGCCCCCCCTGCCCCCTAGGGCTTTATCCCATGGGACCTTAGTGAGCAGGTTGCTGAAGAGGCCAAAGTCTGTTCTCTTGAAGTCCAGGCCAGTGAGCTTTCTGCATGCCATTCTCACTGTCCTGAGGATCTCGAACTCCATCATCTCATGATCACTGCTACCAAGGCTGCCCTGGAGCGACGCATTCCCTACCAGCCCCTCCCTGTTGGTGAGCACATCTCCTTGTTGGCTCCTCTGTCACTTGCAAGAGGAAGTTGTTATCCACACAATGGAGGAACCTCCTGCATTGCTTGTTCTGGACCATGCCATCCCTCAGATATTGGGGTGGTTGAAGTACCCCATGAGTATGAGGGCTTGTGAGTGTGAGGCTGCTCCTATATGCCTATAGAGGGCTTCATTAATGCAGTCCTCCTGGTCAGGTGGCCTGTAGCAGACCCCCACAGCAATATCCCCTGTCGCAGTTCTCCCTTTAATCCTGACCCACAAGCTCCCAGTTGGCCCATCACCCATCCCCAGGCAGAGTTCCATACTTTCCAGATGGTCGTTGTCATAAATATCTACACCCCCTCCCCGTCTGCCCAGCATGTCTTTCCTAAAAAGCCTATAACCTTCCATTCCAACACTCCAGTCATAGGAGCCATCCCACCATATTTCCGTGATGCCAATGATATATTCCCATAGACATGTACACATCTGTAATTCCTCTTGTTTATTCCTCATACTACATGTGTTTGTGCAGAGGCATCAAAGCCATGCTCCAAATAAGGCTGACTCATTACCTGTTAACTCATGCTTTCCAATCCTTTAATTTGATTTAAGGTTGATTTGAGGTAACATGCTATTGGCAGGAACAGAGCAGAAGAGTAATAAAGGTAGAGTATTGGTACCAAGTGACTCTCTGAAACAGTGCTGTTGGGTTCATAATTTAACTAGCTGAAGTAATGAATGGCTGTACTGGGTTTGTGTAATGACCTGCTGCTGGCCAGGGCTGAGCCCATTAGCTATGGTGGTAGCACCTCTAGGATAACATAGTTAAGAAGAGGGGAAAAACCTGCTGCACAATAGCAGCTGGAAGAGAGGAGTGAGGATATGTGAGAAAAAAACTGCAGACACCAAGGTCAGTGCAGAAGGAGGGTAGGAGGGGCTTCAGGTGCTGGAGCAGAGATTCCCCTGCAGCCCATGGTGCAGACCACGATGAGGCAGGCTGTTCCCCTTCAGCCCACATATGTCCATGGTGGAGCAGATACCCACTTGAAGCCCAGGACAGAGCCCACACCAAACCAGGGGGATGCCTGAAGGAGGCTGTGACCCCATGGGAAGCCCCTGTTGGATCAGACTACTGGAAGGACCTGTGGACCCATGAAGAGAGGAGCTCAATGTGGAGCAGGTTTGCTGGAAGGACCTGTGGTCCCACAACCCCTGTTCTCTGTCCCTTTGTACTGTTTTACTGCTTGGGAAGGAGGAGGTAAAGAAATTGAGAGTGAAGTTGAGACTGGGAAGAAGGGTGTGTGTGTTTTTAGATTTGCTTTAATTTCTCATTATCTTACTTTGATTTAGATTGGTAATTGTCTTGGTTTAAACCCAGCCAGTAACTCAGCACCACGCAGCCACTCACTCACGCCCCCCTTCCCCCCTCCCCAGGCAGGATGGGGAGGAGAATTGAAAGAATGTAAACCCCACAGGTTAAGAACAGCTTAATAACTAAAATAAAGTGCAATACAATATAATAATAATGGTAAGGGAAATAACAGGAGATATAATACTAAAGGGAAAAAGGAAAAAGAACTCAACAACCACCAGTGCTGCACAATCCAATTGCTCACCACCCACTGATCAATACCCAGCCCGACCTGAGCAGTGATTGGTCCCTTCTGGGTAACTCCCCCCAATTTATATACTGGGCATGACGTGCTGTGATATGGGATATTCCTTTGGCTAGCTTGGGTAAGGTGTCCTGTCCCAGCTTCTTGTGCCCCTTCTCATTGGCAGAGCATGAGAGACTGGAAAGTCCTTCATCAGGATAAGAGCTACCGAGCAGCAACTAAAACATCAGTGTGTTATCAGCATTGTTTTCAACAGCATCTTGGCTTGTATCAGCAATAGTGTGGCCAGCAGGACCAGGATCATCCCCCTTCACCTGAGGCCTCACCTCACATACTGTGTTCAGTTCTGGGCCCCTCAATACAAAAGATATACTGAGTTGCTGGAGTGGGTCCAGAGAAGGGCAATGAAGCTGGTGAAGGGTCTGGAGAACAAGTCTTATGAGGAACGGCTGAAGGAACTGTGGTTGTTTAGTCTGGAGAAGAGAAGGCTCAGGGGGGACTACCTGGAAGGAGGTTGTAGTGAGGTGGGGGTTGGTCTCTTCTCCCAAGAAACAAGTGATAGGACAAGAGGTAACAGCCTCAAGCTGTGCCAGGGGAGGTTTAGACTGGATATTAGGAAAAATGTCTTCACAGAGTGGGTAATCAGGTATTGGAACAGGCTGCCCAGGGAAGTGGTGGAATCACTGTCCCTGGAAGTGTTCACAAACTGTACACGAGGTCCTTAGTGACACGCTTTAGTTGTAGACTTGACAGTCCTGGGGTAAAGGTTGGACTTGATCTAAAAGGCCTTTTCCAACCTAGTTGATTCTATAATTCTATTCTCAGACTAAAGCCAAAACACAGCACTGTACCAGGTTCTAGGAAGAAAAATTATCCCAACCAAAACCAGGACAGAAGGGTAATGTGTAGGTCATAAGTGAATTATTAAGCCTCTGGGTGACGTCTGCAGGTATTCTCCTACAACTGGTGAGAACAAACCTCATTTGGAGTATCCTGATGTTGTTGAAATCCTACAATGTAAACAGATAGTACTAATCAAAGTTAAATGGCTTTTGAAATTCACTCTGTTTTCTTCTTTCCCCATCTTCTGTTCTTCACCACAGTAGTAAAGTCCTCTTTCCTTTTATATCTTCTTCCAGTGCTCATAATCTTTTGGAACCTATCTCAGCTAACAGTATGAATTCCTGTTTACCTATCAAGGTTCTTTTAAGGAAGACAGTAAAGAAAATGTGTTTTCCAAGGCATATCCTCAACCTGGTATATAAAATGGTTCCATCTCCATCTGCTTCATCAGGTTCTTATTAAAAATATAGTGCATTGTTAGGTTATGTATTTTGCCTAATTGGTTTCTTGTGGGGACTGAAGGCTATAGGGTTTGCATGAAAAACAGTCTGGGAATGAGCTCTGAGGCCTTGATACTTAACAAGCCTTGGGGTGATAAGTTGGAATGTTGAAAGACAGGAAAGGTAAACAAGCAAGCCCTGGGGGGATAAGCCAGGATGTTGTTATAACAAGGAATCTCAGTTGGAGGCCAGAAAATGTGGGGGTTGTGAGAAGATCTGAAGCAACAAGGTGAAAATGTCGCCATGAGGACAATGTGTGCTCAGCATTGTGACTGGACTATTTACCTGGGGATTTTTACAGGGGCCAATGAGATTTAAGGTGGCATGCTTGTGCGGGTTGGGAAAGTACAGAACAAAGGGATAAAAAGGGTTTGATTGTAATAAAGTTGGATTTGAGTCTGTCATGGGTTCAGCAGTAGCTCATGCTCTGCCAGGGAGGAGGGAGAGATAGGGCGCCTGGTCTGGGCTAGTCGGGGAGGTATTCCATACCACAGCACATCCTGCTCAGGGAGGGGACTGGAAACTGGTTGGAAGGGAAGGGGTTAAATCTCCTCCGGGCTGGGCTCGAGGGGGAACTGGAAGCTGGCCAGGAGGGGAGGGGTTAGCTCTCTCTTCCGGGCTGGGCTCCTTTCCGCGGGTGGTATCATATTCTCTCTCCCTGTTTATTTCCTCTAACATTGATTTGTTAGTGGTAGCAGTAGTGATTTGTGTTATACCTTAATTGCTGGACTGATTTTACGTCAATCCGTGGGAGTTATATTCCTCCAGCTCTCCTTCCCATCCCTCCGGGAGTGGGAAGGTGGAGGGGGGGGGGGATCTGTGCAGATTTAGTTTAAACCACGACAGTTTTTGGCGCCCAACGTGGGGCACAAACCCATGAAATAACAACAAATCTGACAGGATTTATAGTCATTTGTCACAATGCTGATTTATTGGCTCTCACAGTTTTTTCTCTTTATCTCATGGTTTCAGGATTTTACCAATTACTTTTCATATATATTAGCAGCTGTGTTAGTGTTTATCAAGTATGGGGTTTGGGCTAAGGTTCTCGTCTCATTGTACTTTATGTTAATGACTTGTAATACAATAGAAGCATTGATCATGAAACTGATCTGGTTTATGCTCCCGGTATGGTCACCAACTTTATATTTTGGGAGGTATATAATAGAAGTGCTTAGCAATTTCACATCTTTCTTCTCCTTCTTGGGTGGTCAACCTGTGAAGGAGACATTCTTCTATCCTCCCAGTGTTCTCTCCAGATGGTCTACAACATCATTTGAGAGTTTTGAAGTTTTTGAATGGCCTTTTAATACTGTTGAGACTCGTATGCTGATTGTGATGGGGATCACCATAGTAGCACGCATACAGAGTGTGTTTTGCCCACAATTATTTGATCTGATTTCAAGAGTTAAGCAGAGTCAGGTCTGGTCCTGTATTGGGGTTAAACGACGACATAGGAGGACCAGGAGATTTTCCCAGAGGCTGGACAGCCATGAGTGGCAGGGTGTGTGGGATAGTATGGGCAAGCATCTAGGTCAGTGGGCCCCTCCAGTACTTTGGAATTTTACATCCGAACAAGTGAAAAATCCGGAAGAATTAGTAAAACAGCTAAATGAGGTGTGTTGTCATCCTGGCCATACCAGAGATGGACAAATTACAGCAATGTGCTGGGGCTTGGCCTATGCCTATAGGGCCTTGTTCGACACTATCCAACACCTTCAAAAGGAAAAAAAATGTCCCTGGATCTGAGAGCAACACAGAAGTCAGCGCAGCTGTTCCAACTCCAAGTACAGCAGCTACACCATCCCCAGCGGCAAGTACAGTTGCTACCCAAATTTCAGCTGTGACAGACAGTGCAGCTACCCCAGTAACGAGTACAGCAGCTATTCAACTCTCGACTGCGACAGACAGTACAGCTACCCCAGCAAAAAGTACAGTTGCTACTCAAACTACAGTGATAATCACTGCAGCTGAACTAGAGGACCAATTCGTACCAATATCAGTTGCTCCTGTACACAAGAGAAAAACCAAAAGAGAGGCAAGAAGGAAGAGGCAGGATGAAGAAACTATGCATCCACTACCTGGTCTAGTATCTGATCAGGGGTCATCATCACATGATGAAGAAGAAGAGGTGACTTCCGGATCTCGGACCTCAACTGAGTGGTGGAATATACGAAAAGATTTCACCCGTCAACCAGGGGAGCACATCATCACCTGGTTGCTCCGATGTTGGGATAATGGGGCCGATGGTCACGAACTAGCAGGTACAGAAGCCAAGCAGCTGGGATCACTTGCTAGAGAAGGGGGAATTGACAAAGCAATTGCAAGAGAGAAAAAGTCCCTCAGTGTCGTGGTTTAAACCAAGTCCCCCAACTCCCGGAGAGTTAGGAAGGAGAATCCAAAGAATGTAGCCCCCACGGATTGAGATAAGAACGGTTTAATTGCTAAGGCATAACACAAAACCCCTACTGCCATTCACTACTACAAATAATAATGATACAGCAAACAGCAAGTGAAAAGAATACAACACCCCACCAGCCACCGACCCATAACTCACTCCACCCTGCCTGGCCGAGCACCATGTGCTCCCTCCTCCATTTTCCTCTCCAGCTTCTCTTTCCCAGTATGCATCCTGGGCATCATGTGCTATGGTATGGAATACCTCATTGCCTAGCCTGGGTCAGGTGCCCTGTCTCTCCTTCCTCCCGGCCTCCCCTCCTCCACCTGGCTGGAAAAAACCTTGAACAAAAACACCCTTAAAACATGCTCAAACCATGACATTATCCACCCCTTATTCCATACCATTCACGTCATGCCCAGATCCCACATTTCCAATACACCATCACTCTTAAGTCCACCCCTCGATCATGAGACATCTCTATGTTGCATCTCTGGACTGATAGCCTGAAGTATCTGGGCCCACCAGGCTCAAAATCATTCAGCGTCCCCTTCAGCAGTTCTACAGCTTGCTGCTGGGGACTCCATACAGCTGCCTTCCACTTCCAATGCTTCCAAAGCACTGGAGGGGCCCAGTGGATCAGATACCTGGCCATACTGTCCCACATGCCCTGCCACTCATGACTGTCCAGCCTTGGGGACAGTCTGCTGGTGTTCCTATATCCTTGTCTAACCTTAGACAAGACCCAAACCTGACTCTGCTCAACTTTTGGGATCAGACAAAATGGCCGTGGGTTGAACACACTCTGTGTGTGTGCCACCATGCTGAACCCTATAACAATCAGCAGGCAGGTCCCAAGGGCACCCAAAAGCCATTCAAAACCATCAGAACTCTCAGATGATGCTGCTGCACTTGTCACTGGGGCTGATGTAGCTGCCCTGCTTGCCAGTTCTCCCACCACCAGCTTCTCTTCTCCCAAGTCTGGATCTTCCTTCTCTGCCTTGCTGGGAAATGCTGCGTGGTCTCCTGCCTCCTGCTGGGGCTCGGCGGGTGACTTCTGGGGAATATTCTCGGACGCTGCAGGGTTCGGAATGGCGGCGGTACTCGGTTCCTCCACTGCCTTGCTGGGAAGTGCTGCGTAGTCTCCTGCATCCTGCTGGGGCTCGGCGGGCGACTTCCGGGGGACACTCTCGGCCGTCGGAGGGTCGGGAACGGCCGTAGGACTCACCTTCCCCGCTGCCTGATCCTGCTGCTCAGCTACCGCCCTGCTCCGCTCCTCCCCCGCCTGCTCCCGCTGCTCTGCCACAGCCGTTTGGCTCCCCGTGCTGCTCTCCCTGGCAGCCTCAGCTGCCGGCAGCTCCCGGGGCCGCTCCTTCCTGGCTTCACGCAGCTCCACACAGACGACGACGAGGATAAGGACAAGGACGGCGAAGAGCAGCGGGACGGCCTGGTACAAGTCCAAGTCCACGGCCACGTCCATCCCCCCCTGCTGCCGGAGCCCCACCGTATTACAAGCCTCCGACACAAACACAAACACATCCAATCCATACACAAAGTACCCGGCAAAATCCCGAAACAGCGAGACCCAGAGAAAAACCTCTAAGAGCCAATAAATCAGCATTGTGACAAGAGACCATAAATCCGCTCAGATCTGTTCTTATCTCAAACCCTCGGGCCCCACGTTGGGCGCCAAAAATGTCGTGGTTTAAACCAAGTCCCCCAACTCCCGGAGAGTTAGGAAAGAGAATCCAAAGAATGTAGCCCCCACGGATTGAGATAAGAACGGTTTAATTGCTAAGGCATAACACAAAACCCCTACTGCCATTCACTACTACAAATAATAATGATACAGCAAACAGCAAGTGAAAAGAATACAACACCCCACCAGCCACCGACCCATAACTCACTCCACCCTGCCTGGCCGAGCACCATGTGCTCCCTCCTCCATTTTCCTCTCCAGCTTCTCTTTCCCAGTATGCATCCTGGGCATCATGTGCTATGGTATGGAATACCTCATTGCCTAGCCTGGGTCAGGTGCCCTGTCTCTCCTTCCTCCCGGCCTCCCCTCCTCCACCTGGCTGGAAAAAACCTTGAACAAAAACACCCTTAAAACATGCTCAAACCATGACACTCAGTCTTTGGAGGCGGCTTTTGGCAGCTGTGAAAGAAAGGTTCCCATACAAGGATGATGTTATGAGTCGTTTGGCCAAGTGGACTACTATAGACAAAGGCATCCAGTCCCTGAGGGAATCAGCTATCGTAGAGATGATCTACCACACCAAGCCGAATAATGGGAATGTACCCATAGACCCAGATGAAGTCGAATGCACACGACCCATGTGGCGAAAACTTACACGGAATGCACCGTCGTCATATGCCCATCCATTGGCAACGGTAACCTGGAATGACATAGCACCACTAACAGTGGATGAAATGGTTCATAAACTCTGAGAATTCGAAGACAATCTTACCCCTTCCATCATCTCAGCTGTGGAAAAATTGTATCAGGATCTCAAACAGTTGAGGGACGATCTATCTGATTTATCTAGCTCCTCACGTGTGCCAACACGCGTTTCAGCTATTAACAAAAGGTGTCCTATTGCTCGAGAGAGAAGATATATAAGATACACACCACGGGCCACCCTATGGTTTTCCCTGCGGGATCACGGAGAAGACATGACAAAGTGGGATGGAAAACCTACTTCAGCCTTGGAGGAACGTGTGAGGGAATTGAAGAGAGGAGCAAGGGCCAAGACTGATTGCCCCATGAGAGCTGCAGCTTCAGTCTCTGGTGAACAGGTGCCCAGATGGAGCGGAAGAGCTGATTTTACTCCAGCTCCTGTGATAAAGAAGAATAATCCCTTTCAACACGACTTAGTTGTCCAAGATTGTGACGACAATGACTATTAGAGGGGCCCTGCCTCCAGCCAGGTGGAGGTAGGGGACAATCGTATTTAGTGGACTGTGTGGATCAAATGCCCTGGCACATCAGTCCCACAGAAGTATAAGGCTCTAGTTGATACCGGTGCACAGTGTACCCTGATGCCATCGAACTGTCAAGGGGTGGAACCCATCTATATTTCTGGAGTGACAGGAGGGTCCCAAGAGTTGACTGTACTGGAGGCTGAAATCAGCCTGACTGGGAGGAAATGGCAGAAGCACCCCATTGTGACTGGTCCAGAGGCTCCATGCATCCTTGGCATGGACTACCTCAGGAGGGGGTACTTCAAAGACCCAAAAGAGTACCGGTGGGCTTTTGGTATTGCTGCTTTGGAGACCGTGGGATTTGTATTCCTCTGGCTCTCCTTCCCATCCCTCCGGTAGTGGGAAGGTGGGGGGGGGCAGGGGCGGAACTCTGCAGATTTAGTTTAAACCACGACAGAGTCTTCTCATCAATTTGAGTCCATCTCGTGATACGCCAGTTTCTCACGATTTTTTTAACTTATAAAGAGTCTTAAATATTGATAAGCTCTTTGGCACTTCATTATGGCGTTAAATAATGTAATGATTGCTGAATATGATTCAGATTATTTAGAATAATAGAATCATAGAATAGTTAGGGTTGGAAAGGACCTTAATATCATCAAGTTCAAACCCCCCTGCCATGGGCAGGGATACCTCACACTAAACCATGACAAAAAAGGCTTAGTCCAGCCTGGCCTTAAACACTGCCAGGGAAGTGCATTCACAAATTCCTTGGGCAACCCATTCCAGTGCCTCACCACCCTTACAGTAAAGAACTTCCTCCTTTTATCCAATCTAAACTTCCCCTGTTTAAGTTTTAACCCATTATTCCTTGTCCTATAACTACATGTTATGTTTCTCATCAACCAACACCCCCAGGTCCTTCTCCACAGGGCTGCCCTGAATCTCTTCTATGCCCAACCTGTAGCTGTGTGTGGGATTGCTCTGACCCAGGTGTAGGACCTTTCCCTTGATTTGGAGAAAACTCCAGGAACAAACTCGCCAACAGAGTTTCAAGTTGGCAAGCAGGTATTCTTTATTGCGGCACCGGGAGACACAGGGGATAGCTCCTCCTAACGTGTGTCCCCGTATTGCTATACAGGCTATCCTTATATGGTCACTGGGCATATTACATCATTTTCCAGAAAGTTTCCTGCATGCATACAAAAATGTGATAGTGGTCTTTAAGGGTCAGTTCCTTTTCCCAGCTTAATTAAAATTACAGACATAGCATCCTGTCCTTCTACTTATCAGCTAGGTTAAGTGCTTCCATCCTGGCCATCAGTTAGTCTGTTCTGGGTTCAGCAGAAGCAGTCATTTTTTCTCCTTCTTGGTAGCTTGGCCAGCACTGTGTTTTAACTTTCGGAGCCTCATGCTCTGCCAGGGAGTAGGAGAGGCCGGGAGGAAGCAGAAGCAGGACACCTGACCCAAGATAGCCAAAGAGGTATTCCATACCACAGCATGTCATGCCCATAAAGTAAACGAGAGGGCCCCTGAAGGCCTAGTGCTCTGGGGGGGTTGAAGGAGGTATCAGTCGGTGCTCTTTCAGGCAGGGGCGGGTGAGTTATGGGTCGGCGACTGGTGAGGTGTTGCATTCTTTTCACTTGTTATTTCCTTTATCATTATTATTATTATTAGTGGTAGCAGTACTGATTTGTGTTATACCTTAGTTATTAAACTGTTCTTATCTCAACCCGTGGGAGATACATTCTTTGGATTCTCCTTCCCAACTCTCCGGGAGTTGGGGGAGCAAGGGGGGGGAATGCACGAGCTCTCTGCAGCTTGGTTTAAACCACAACATAGTCCCAGATACTCCCCATCCCCAGGTCCTGTTTTTCCATTCTGCTTTTCTTACACCTTTTGTACTAAGGTTCTAAAGATCTGAAATTATGTCAACTACCTTCAGGCACCGCAGTTATTTTCCATTACAAAGCCATCAAACTTATAATTACTTAGAACTGATTATATTTTGTGCTTTTGTGCCTCCTTGTCTCAAATCCCCCCTTTTTCTGTCCTTTTGCAAATTCTTTTGCAACATTTTATATACTACCATTACCATCTAGAGTCTTTTTGAAATAGTTTCCTGTTTCTAATTGATGCTTAAATTTCATTTCTTCTTCCAGTCTTCATAACTTATCATAGATCGTTTAAATACCAGAAAGAAAATTTTGTTATACCACAAGTAATCAATATTAAGACAATATTAATATTCCTGAAACCAGTTGCCTTAACCAGGAGAGATCAAGTGACCATAAAGTTAACTTTTTCCATATTTCTTCAAACTCCCAGGACGTATCATCCTTGGCCATTTTATGAAAAATTTTAGTTTTTTTCCAAATTTCCTCCAGATCTGTTTCAGGAACAGCAGCTTTCACTGATTATGGAACAAACCCCTCCTTGTGAAGCCAACACCATGTCTAGAACCATTCGGTTTTGTAATACCATTTTAGATTTTATTTCCTCTATGGTTGCTGAGATATTTACGATTGCCTTCTCTAATTCACTTACTCCCAAAGATGGAATTAGCCATCTCACAAAACTATGAAATTCAGTATTCCACTCAGCAATAGGGTTAAACCCTCGCTTGACCAATACCATCCTTTCTCTTCAGAAACAGGCCACCAATGAACCACGATACCATCTATATTAATAGTGTGATTGCAATTTGAATGGTGACCTACACCTGTGGCATTTAAACAAATAATCTCATACTCTGGTTCCTAGGGTAATACATCTTTGTACACAGGTATAATATTCTTTCCTTGGATTAGGATTAACTATTCCAAATCTTAACCTTTCCTTCGGATGTAGATTGCTAGTATTCACCCACAAATTTGTCCATGAGATAGTGTTGGAAATTGGAATGCCAATTAATGGAAGGCCCTGATCTTCTCCTGATTCAGGCAATTGTGCACACACTCAACAGTCACTACAATTAACAACTTTAGCAGCATTCTGCATTAATATAAATCCAAATTATGACTGATACAATTTCATACGTAAGGGTTCAACCCACCATGTCTTCTTTGGTTCTGGTGCTTTCTTTATTCTTGAATAATGTATCCAAGCAGGTTGTTCCTTTATCTTCACTACTGTAAAGGTAGTCAATATTATCTGGTACGGTCCGCTCCACTTCTCCTGTAGAGGATCTCTTGAGAAATTCTTAACATAAACCCAGTCTCTGGATCTAAAAGGGTGAGTCGAATAATCCACGCCTCTCGCTCTTGTCCCCAATATTCTCTTATTTCTTTTAATTGTTTTCCCAGATTGACCAGAAACTGTTGGAGGTAGCCTTCTCCCACTTCCAGAATCCTTTCTCCTTTAAACTGGGACTGATATGGTCTTCCATATAAAATTTTACTTGGTCTAGCCTCTTCTTTCAATCGAGGTTTAGTTCAAATTCTTAATAGAGCCAGTGGTAAGGCTTTTTACCAATATTAATTCATTTCCTGACATATTTTACCAGTCCGTTGTTTGATCAGATGAACCATGTTTTCTACTTGCCCACTGACCTGAGGCCTGTATGGAACATGTAGTTGCCAATCAGTTTCTAATTTTTTGCTAATTTCTTGTAACTATTTTGCACTAAAGTGCGAGCCTCGGTCGGAAGAAATTGCCTCCGGTACTCCAAAAACAGGTATATCATTTAACAACGTTCCAATTACTTTTCTTGCATTATTTATCCTACAAGGGAATGCTTCTGGCCACCCTGAAAAAGTATTCGTTAACACCAACAAATATTGGTGACCTCCTGTTCTCGGTAATTCAGGAAAATTTATTTGCCAATACTGTCCTGGATAACTTCCTCCCCAGTTTCACCAATTTGATTTCTGTTTTCAATTTTAGGATTATTCTTGAGGCAGAGCTGACATTGTCACTAATTGAACTATGGTATATAGATTCCTTCTTATAATTTGTTTGTCTAAGTATTTATACAAAGAGTTGCTACCCCAATGAGTTTTATTATGTTCCTCCTGAACTAGCTTCCAGAGTTGATTACAGGGAATTACAATTCGCCCATCAGGTATCTGAACCCAACCCTCTTTGTTTTCCTGTCCTTTGAGATCTTCAATCAATTTTCTATCCTCCTTTGAATATCTAGGTTTAGATTTCTCAATTGTTAGTTTGCCATCAGGGATTAAAGGAATGATTTTAGATTGAACAGCTTCTTGTTTGGTTTCAATATTGGCCAAATTATTTCCAATTTCCCTGATCAGAGTCACCTTGCTGATGCCCTCTACAGCACATAATAGCTACTTCCTCAGGTAACTGACCAGCTTCCAGTAGTTGTAGAATTTCTGTAGCATGTTTAATTTTTTTTTTTAGTGTGTTCAAAAGTTCTCATTCTTTCCAGATAACACCATGTGCATGGACCACACCAAATGCATATTTAGAATCAGTCCAAATATTTATCCTTTTGTCTTTAGCCAGTTCCAGGGTTCTCACTCAGCATGTTGCAGAGGTTTCTTTCAAATCTGGTCAGCTTGAATATACAGTCTCTATAGCGGCCAAGCAGTCGTGTGTTAATAGTTCTGTTGGTTGTTCCTGCAAAAGGATGCTGGATTGACAACATCAGTGACCACAATTTTTATATCATCGTGTTGCACAAGGGTGGCCTGGTATTTAAGAAAAAACATGAAGGAGATACCCAGTGGGCTTCTTTCTGTTCCAGAACTGCTGATACAACATGGGACAATCTTTTGTCCCAAGGGAAATTTGCAAGCCTCTTCAATGTTCATGACAAGTGCTGCCACAGCCCTTAGGCACCTGATCTATCCTTTGCTCGCTTCATCCAGCTGTTTTGCAAAATGCACCACTGTCCTCTTATAGGGTCCTAGTTTCTGAGCAGGGACCAAAGCTATTTCCCGTTCTTCATAGGAATATAGCCAAAAGGATTTAGTCACATCCAGAAGTCACAGAGCTGCAGTTCTCATTAGCTCTGTTTTTTTTTTAAATTCAGCAGAGGGCTTTACCTCCTCTACTGAATCAGTCCATTCCAAAGAGAGAGGGGTTTCTTTTAACAGTTCATATAGTGGTCTTACCAGAACACCATAATCATGCATCCAAAGTCTGCGTCATCCAGTCATTCCCAGTAACGTCCGGAACTCCTTGATGGTCAATGGTCGTGGA
Source organism: Melopsittacus undulatus (assembly GCF_012275295.1). Classification (NCBI taxonomy): domain Eukaryota; kingdom Metazoa; phylum Chordata; class Aves; order Psittaciformes; family Psittaculidae; genus Melopsittacus; species Melopsittacus undulatus. Next base: position 480,286 of record NW_022993944.1, read on the forward strand.
GTTTGACAAATGGCTTCTTTTCTAGCAGTTCCAACTTCTCTGTTCTCCTATTATTTCATATCCTAGGTAGGAAACTCGGGTTTGAATTAGTTGGGCCTTTTGTCTGGATACCCTATAATTATTCAGGCCCAAGAAATTCAATAATCCCACCATTCACTAGACACATTTTTCCTTTGTTTCTGTGGCAGGTAATAGGTCATCTGCATATTGTAACAGAGTCCCCGTCTGAGTGAGTGGATTCCATGATTCTAGTTCCAGTGCTAACTGGTTTTGAAAAATCGTTGGACTGGTTTTAAACCCTTGAGGTAATACTGTCCAAGTTAATTGAGTTTTCCTTACTGTGTCAGGATTTTCCCTATTCAAAAGCAAATAAATTCTGGTTTTCTTTGGCCAATGTTAAACAAAAGAAAGAGTTCTTTAAATCTAAGACGGCAAACCATTTGATTATTATTCAATTTAGTCAATAAGGTAGATGGATTTGCTATTACTGGATGAATATCCTCTACAAATTTGTTGATTGCTCTGAGATCTTGAACCAATCTGCAACTTTATTTCTTTACTGGCAAGATAGGAGTATTATATCCCAATTCACATTCAATTAATAATTTATATTTTAAAATTTTTCAGTGATTTTTAGTTCCCTTTCCCTGTGATTTTAGGGGATACTGTTTTATTCTTATTGGGCAGGGCCCCCTCTTCTTATTTCTCCTTTAACAGGCAAAGCATTTTTTGGCTTACCAGGAACTTCAGATGCCCATCCTCCCAGATATACCTGATTAAGGATTTCTTCTATTTCAGGGAGGCCCTCTTGTTTGCTTTTCTGTTGAATTAAAGATAAACTCAAAACTGCAATTAACTGATTTTTAACACTTAATTCCATTTTACCTTCTTTAAATGCTGCTTCTCGCCCTAATAAAGATTTCGGAGAATTTAGCATGCATAAAAAAATTTATGCATTCCCATTTGTTTTTCCAGTTTGTACTTTGAGGGTTTCAGAAAGAATGCTTTTTTTTTTTTCCTTGGTGGCCAGTAGCTCCCACATCTGTAACAAATTCTTTTCCTTCTGATTTAACGCCAAATAACTTTCTCCCGTATCCACTAAAATTCCACTTTATTTCCTCTAGTCCCTAGTTTTAAGTTAACCAGTGGATCTGCTAGGGTAGGTTCCCCAGGTCCCCGCCAGTCTAGTTCCAATTCAGCCACTGGAGCCACCCCATGCACTCCCCCCAGGGCAGTCTCATGTCCAACGTCCAAACTCCCCACAACACACACCAGTCCGGTCCCACAGGAGAAGAACACACTCCCCCACCTCCACCCAACATCCCTCCACCTCTGCCTCCCCAGCACTCATCCCACACTCAAACACAGGAGCTGCCTGAGCTCCCTTCCTTTCCTTCTTGGTTTTCTTTAACTTTAAACATCTTTCCCCAGTATCACAATCTGAAAAACATCTCTCCAGCTTAGCTTTCAGTTTTTCCCTGTCCTTTTCCAAAGCCAAAATTAAGGGATCTGGCAGAGGTATATTAATTTCGCATTCCATCTGTCATATCTGCATACATTACTTCATTCCATTTTCCTTGCCACCTCAAAACCAACATTAATTGTAACAATGTATCATAGTTCCAAGTTCCATTTTTAGGCCATTTTTCCTGATCTTCCAAACTATACAAAGGCCACCATTGGTTACAATATTTTATCAACGTTTTCTCATTTACCGAGCCCCCAGGAAACCCTCCCAGTTCTTCTCAATGTGCCAAAATGCACCCTGAAGGACTCTTTTTCAAGATCACTCTGCCGATTTCCCATTATCAATCTCTCATTCACACACACACACGGGATCCCACAGACACACTCCACACAGTTACAACACTTGAGACAGAGGCTAAAATTGTAGCAAACTAACAATTAATAGTTATAACAACCTGTCACCAACACTAAAATCACAAGACCAAAATCATCACTATAACAAGACACAAAATGTTGTGAATGCTCCATCCCTGGCAGTGTTCAAGGCCAGGTTAGAAAAAGCCTTGGGTGACATGGTTTAGTGTGAGGTGTCCCTGCCCATGGCAGGGGGGTTGGAACTTGATGATCTTAAGGTCCTTTCCAGCCCTAACTGTTGGGATCTATGACTTAGGTTGCTCAACCCATTATGGAGTTTTACTATGGATCTAGAGAAACCTAGAATCTTTGTCCAATTTCCCTTTCTTTCCAGCTTGACTTAATTCCTTGCTTGTGCTTTTATTAAAATGAATTCAAAATTAAATATACATCCTATCTATTCCTACTCATGAGTTTTCATCATATCACATTCTTTCTCAGTCATTTCTTTTCCAGCCTGAAGAATTCTAGTTTACTTGATAGATGCTTGTTTCTGTATCATGGACTGTTTTTTGTTGCTTTTATTTCAATCTTCTGTATTTCTTTTGTTTTGTTTTATGTTGGATATTTTTGTTATTGTTCATTATTTTTTTAAGATAAAGGGTGCTGTGCACAGCATTTATCATGCCGGTGCACACAAACAGAACTTTTATACACTGGATAAATTAGGTTATCTATTCTTTTCCTAATATATCTAAAAATTTGTTTTGAATATGACTAAGCATCAATCTCTGCTTTTAAATACTGTATTGAGCTGATCTCATAACCTCACGATCTTATGTGTCAGCTCAAAGTCTGTTACCTTGTAGAATGACTTTAATAAACTGTCTGGATATTGACCCAGCATATAAAATCCCCTCCCCACTGCCCTCTCATGCACAATACTGAACACTGATATCTGCTGATACATGTTGCTGGGTATTATGCAAACATCATGACTGAAAAAATGTAGAAAGATTGTCTGGGTATTGCCATGGTACTGGCATATTATATCAACTGATTCTTCAGTCATGCTCACTATATAATATCTAGCAGCTCTTAATGCAAGGTAATCAGTAATCTAGGACTTTTCCAGAGGGACCTGGTCTCTGAAGAAATAGTGTGTATAATAGGACAGTCCTTAGTAAGGATTTTTCAGTATGTGCTGCTTTACAGCAAGATCTGCATGCAGAATATGGGATGGTAAAGTTTAAGAGCAGCCTTCTGTTGCTGGTGTAGCTCATTATATGGTTGCATATGGAGTTAAAGAGAAAGTTTGCTTCTGATGATTTTTTTTTTGTGGATAATGCCAGTGTGCCTTATGAACATAACTACTGGTCCTGATCTTCATCCCTATTAAAGTGGTTTTCTAGGTAACTACATATGCTGCAGGATGCCTTAAAGTTCAGGTCTACGATTTTGCATTTCACTCATTTTTGTAGAAAACTGTTGTTGAAAACCTGAGAATGGGTTTGATATTTGCGTAACAGTAGATTGTTGCAGCACTGGAACAGCTGCTTCACATCTTCATGTAGCAGTAATTACTATATACCTCTGTAAATGTGGAAGATGGGAACTTTTCTCTGAAATGTAGAAGTGAATCTGACTCTCATTCCATCATAGCATAGTACCTATCCCTGTGAAATGCATTTTTCTATTTTCTATATAAAAAACCCCAAAGCTTCAGCTCTGATCATGCAGCTTTTGTCTTATTGTTTGCCCTGGTGCACATCCTTACAGGTAGCAATGCACACTGCAAAAAGCACTACAGTCATGTCTTCCATTAGGCTAAGATAATTATAACACAGACTGCTTACTTAGATCAAGCAAACAGATACATAAAGTAGTTTTTCTTAAATGTAGTCCTATAGCATGTTATTGCTTAGAATTACAGTACACATGCTTGTTCCTATTATTAAAAGACAGATATCCGGATCTAGCAGTTGATTTGGAGAAAACTCCAGGAATAAACTTGCCAACAAAGTTTTCAAGCTGACAAGCAGGTATTCTTTATTGCGGCGCCGGGAGACACGGGGGATAACTCCTCCGAACGTGTGTCTCTCTATTGCTACACAAGCCATCCTTATGCAGCCCCTGAGCATAAATACATATTCATGAGGCTACGTATGGATTACGTTATTTTCCAGAAAGTTCCCCACATGCGTACAGAATTGTGGTGGTGGTCTCTGAGGGTCGTTTACTTCTTCCAACAATCTTCATCACTTCTGGCAGCCTTTGAAGCACGCGCAGTAGATGCTTGTACCAGTTTAATTGGTTCATTAGCACCAGAGACATAATAATACTCCTATCCTCCTACTTATCAATTAGTTTAACTGTAGCCTATCCTGGTCACCTGCTATTCCCAGATACTCTTTATCCCTGTGTCCTGTTCTTCTAGACTGTTTTTCTTAAAACTATGTCAACTATAACGATTTATCTTATGCAGGAATTCTCAGTATGTTCTCTAGCTGTACTCTATTTTATTTTCTATGTATCATGCACCTCAGTAATTTTCCATTGCTACTGTTACAAAGCCATTGAACTTAACATTGCTTAAAACTAATTCTAAAGGTTTATATATTCTATTTTGTGATTTTGTGTCCCCCTTGTTTCACAGTCTTGGGACTTTTAAAGTTTTGACTGTGAAAGGAGTCCAAAAGTTTTCTGTCTTGGCATTGGCAACTTAGCAAACTTTGCATATACTGAAACTTAGGGAGAACACTGCTAGAAGGAAAAGAAATGCTAAAGTTACCATGTGTCCTGGGTTCAACTGTAGCAGTTATTTTTCTCCTTCTTTGTAGCTGGTGCAGTGCTGTGTTTTTGACTTTAGCCTGAGAACAATTTTGATAACACAACAATGTTTTTAATTGTTGCTAAGTAATGCTTACTCCAATCAAGGACTTATCAGTCTCATGCTCTGACAGTGAGGGTCATGGGAAGCTGGGAGGAAGCAGAGACAGGACACCTGACCCAAACTAGTCAAAGGTGTATTCCATACCACAGCATATCATGCCCAGTATATAAACTCGGGGGAGTTACTCAGAAGTCCCAGATCACTGCTCGGATCAGCCTGTGTATCACTCAGGGGGTGGTGAACAATTGTATTGTGCATTACTTGTGTTTATTGTTTTCATTTCTTTTCCCCTTTTAGTTTTATATTCTATCCCCGTGTTATTTCCCTTATCATTATTATTATTATTGGTGGTGGTAGTAGTAGTTTTGTATTATACCTTTGTAACTGGGCTGTTCTTATCTCAACTTGTGGGATTTACATTCTTTTGATTCTCCTCCCCATCCCTCCAGGAGCAAGGGGGAAGAAGGGGGGAGTGGGGAGTGAGTGAGCAGCAGTGTGATTCTGAGTTATTGGCTGGGTATAGTTATTTTTGGCACCAGACATGGGATTCGAAGGGTTGAGATAACAACAGATCTGACCATAGTGTGTCTCATCGTATTTGTGATAAGCATTCATTGTTTCAGATCAATAGTCACTCATCACAATGTAGATCTATTTGCTCTCAGAGTTGTTGTGCTTGGTCTCAGAGTTTCAGCATGTCATGCTTTACTTGCAGCCATTATTTGCTGTTTAAGTGTTTATTAGCTTTGGGGCCTGGGCTAAGGATCATGTTTCACTGTGCTTTATGATAATTACTTGTAGTACAATAGAATCATTAATCGTGAAAGTGGTCTGGCATGCATTCTCAGCATGGTCATGACTTCTGTACTTGGGGAGGCATATAATGGGAATTTTTAACAGTTATACACCTTTTTTTTTCCATCCTCAGTGGGTTCAACCTATTCCCTCACATGATCCTCTCCCCCAGCAGGCTATTTAGAGCAGCATTTGAGAATTCTAAAGGTTTTGAATGGCCTTTGGATACCCTTGAAACCTGCCTGCTGTTTTTGCTGGGAATCAGCATATTGCCACAAATAGAGCATGTGTTTCACCCACAGCCATACCACCCTGAAAACACCCTATTTTGTCTGATCTCAAAAGTTAAGCAGGGTCAGGCTTGGGTCTTGTCTAAGGTTAAATGACAATATAAGAGGACCACCAAGAGATTTTCCTTGAGGCTAGACAGTCATGAGTGGCAGGGTATGTGAGATCATACCTAGGCCAGTTGACCCCTCAAGTGCTTTGGAATTTCACCCCTGAACAAGTGGTAAATCTGGAATAATTAGCAGAACAGTTAGTGTGCTGTCATCCTGGCAACACCAGAGAGGGGCAATTTACCACAGCGTGCCTACACCTACACAGCCTCTCTAGAAAAAGATATCTCTGGATCTGATGGCAAAGCAACAGACAACACAGCTATTCAACCCCCAAGCACAGCAGCTACACCAACCCTGACAACAGACACTGCAGCCAATTCAACCCCAGTGAAAGGTACTGCAGTTGCTCCAACCTTGGTGACAGACACTGCAGCCACTCCAACCACAGTGATAGATACTACAGTTGAACCTAGACTCAGCTGTGGAATATACGAAATTATTTCAGCCATCTCCCAGGCGAGCACATCATCATCTGGTTGCTCTGAAACTTAAACAGCAGAGGTTTAGATCGGATCTAAGGAAGAAATTCTTTACTGTTAGGGTGGTGAGGTGCTGGAATGGGTTGCCCAGGGAGGTTGTGAATGCTCCATCCCTGGCAGTGTTCAAGGCCAGGTTGGATGAAGCCTTGGGTGATATGGTTTAGTGTAAGGTGTCCCTGCCCATGGCAGGGGGGTTGGAACTAGATGATTTTAAGGTCCTTTCCAACCATAACTATTCTATGATTCTATGATTCTATGATGCTGGGACAATGGGGCCGACGATCATGAACTAGAAGGTAGGGAAACCCAAGCAGCTGGAATCACTTGCTATGGAAGGAGGAACTGACAAAGTGATTGCAAAAGGAAACAAGCCCGCAGCCTTCAGTGGGAGTATAGCAAGCTTTGTATCCTCTGTTTCCCCTACCAAGGTGGCAACATCAAGTCTCCCCTGGAGCTTTCAGGCTCCACGTAGGACCATTCTCCCTGGCTGTAGTATAAAACATATTTTTCACATCTGACCCAGTCAGGACTGGTCCAATGCCTACTGTATGAACTTTATCTTGTTTAACTTGTTCAAAGGCTTGTTGTTGCTCAGGGCTCCATTTCAAACCATTTTTCTTCTGGGTTACGTTGACCAGGGAAGCTGAGAATTAGTAACAATAAAAAAACAGCAAAAGAAGGAAGAGGGCAACTAAAAACAAGAGGCTTCCTCCTAAATCTGCGGTACCCACCCAGAACCGCTTTGCTGTCCTGCAGGGGGCTGATGAGGAAATGCACTTGAACCAGAAACAGCCGGCTAGTGCACTGGTAGAGATCTTTACTGGTGCCACCAGGAAAAAGTGGCAGGCTGTAGTAGTAGGAGACTCTACCTTGAAAGGGACAGAAGCGCTCATCTGTCGGCCTGACCCGGTCGCAAGGGAGGTGTGTTGCCTACCTGGGGCACGGATCAGGGATGTTGCGGAGAGGCTGCCTGCTCTAGGAAGTCCCACGGACTATTACCCGCTTCTAGTGATACATGTGGGTGCTATGGATATAGATAGTAGTAGCCTGAGGAGTATAAAGAAGGACTACAGAGCTCTGGGAGAGGTGGTCAGGGGGTCTGGAGTTCAGATAGTCTTTTCAACAATTCTCCAAGACACAGGGGAGGACATTCCGAAGGCAAGGAGGATTGGACAGATTAATAAATGGTTAAAAGGGTGGTGTCATAGTCAAGGGTTTGGGTGTCTTGAACATGGGGCCCAAATTTGTAGGCCAGGCCTACTGGGAGCTGATGGAGCTGCTCTGATAAAGAAAGGGAAGAGTGGTTTTGCTGGGAGGCTTGCCAGACTTGTCAAGGATGCTTTAAACTAGTTGTGTTGGGGGAGGGGAGCATCATTCCATCCCAACACACCCAGTCAGTTGCCAGCACCTATAATAAATACTCTGAGCAATGTAGTGATATCCTAGCCGCTCCAGCCAATGAGCCAGCTTCATTTGGAGCTCAGCTCAAAGGCCTCTATACATATGCCCATAGCATGGGGAACAAACAAGAGGAATTAGAGATGTGGGCACATCTACGGGGCTATGATATAATAGGCATCACCGAAACATGGTGGGATGGCTCCTTTGACTGGAGTGTTGGAATGGAAGGTTACAGGCTTTTTAGAAAAGACAGGCCTGGTAGGAGGGGAGGGGGAGTTGCCCTTTATGTTAGGGATAGGATGGAGAGTATGGAACTCTCTCTGGGGACAAGTGATCAGTTAACAGAAAGTTTGTGGGTCAGGTTTAAGGGGAAATCGGTGATGGGACACATTACTGTGGGGATATGTTACAGACCGCCTGATCAAGAGGAACCTGCGGATGAAGAACTCTACGGACAAATAGGAAAAGCCTCACACTCTCAGTCCCTTGTTCTCATGGGGGACTTCAACCACCCTGACATCTGTTGGGGCAGTGGTATGGCCCGGCACAAGCAATGCAGAAGGTTTCTTGATTATGTGGAAGACAACTTCCTTCTGTAAGCAATAGAGGAGCCTTCTTTTGATGCACCCCAAAATACGGTTGGCTTTCTGGGCTGTAAGTGCACACTGCTGGCTCATGTTCATTTTCTCATTGACTAACACCCCCAAGTCTTTCTCCACAGGACTGCCATGAATTTCCTTTTCGCCCAACCTGTAGCTGTGCCTGGGATTGCTCCGACCCATGTGTAGGACCTTGCACTTGTCATAGTTAAACTTCATGAGTTTGGCATCAGCCCACCTCACAAGCCTGTCAAGGTCCCTCTGGATGGCATTCCTTCCCTCTAGCATATTAACAGAACCACACAGTTTGGTGTCATTGGCAAACTTGCTGAGGGCACACTCAACCCCACTGTCCATGTCACCGACAAAGATGTTAAACAAGACCAGTCCCAACACCAGTCCCTGAGGGACACCACTTGTTACTGGTCTCCAGCTGGACATTGAACCGTTGACCACAACTCTTTGAGTGCGACCATCCAGCCAGTTCTTTATCCATCGAGTGGTCCACCTGTCAAATTGATGACACTACAATTTAGAGACAAGGATGTCATGTGGGACAGTGTCGAACGGTTTGCACAAGTCCGGGTAGATGACGTCAACTGCTCCACCCCTGTCCATCACTTTTGTAGCCCTGTCATAGAATGCCACCAAATTGGTCAGGCAGGATTTCCCCCTAGTAAAGCCATGCTGGCTGTCACCAAGCACCTTGTTGTTTTTCATGTGCCCTAGCATGCCTTCCAAGAGAATCTGCTCCCAGATTTTGCCAGGCACAGAGGTGAGACTGACTGGTCTGTAATTCCCTTGGTCATCCATTTTCCCTTCTTCAAAATGGGGGTTATATTTCCCTTTTTCCAGTCATCGGGAACTTAACCTGACTGCCATGATTTTTCAAGTATGATGGCCAGTGGCTTTGCAAATTCATTCGTCAGCTCCTTCATGACCCGCGGATGGATTTCATCAGGGCTCATGGACTTGTGTACATTCAGGTTCTTAGGATGGTCTCGAACCAGATCCTCTTATACAGTGGGACCAAGGTCTAGGTTTTCACAGTCCCTGTGTCCGCCTTCCAAGACTAAGGTTGAGCTTGTCACCTCGCACTGTGATGATGTTTCTCGGAGCTGGTTTCCTGATAGTCCTTACAGGGTCCTGTATGTGGGACCGTGTAGTGGGAGTAATGATTGTCTGGATTTTGTGTTCCAAATATTGTAGTTGTGTGGAGTTTGCTTGTGGGATCCCAAGCGTCTGTGTGTGTGTGTGATGAGGGCAGACAGTGTTCTGTATTTTTTTTGTTGTCAGGTTCATGTAGAAGTTTTCATGAGTAGCAGTTTAACATTTCGGGCAAGAAAGGGTTAATGCAAAAGCGCGGTTGCTGGCAGATATTTCTGGTTGCTGCTGAAGCAGGCAGGCATTTATAGCTGCTGCCGAGCAGAGCAGCGTTTGTAGCTGCGTAAAACAGGGTGAGCGACTTCTAAAAAAAAAAAAAATTTGGTACCCATGTTCAGATGAAGCTGCCCTCCAATTCGGCTCCCAGTGCCCCCCCGGTGGAATGGCCGGGATGGACACTGGAGCCGAGGAGTGGGAAAATGAAAAGTAGTGGGGCAGTTTGTAACCTGGGGGTAAATCTAAGACTTGGAGGAGCAGTTCAGTTGAAACGAGAACTGCTAGCAGAAAAAGCTGTAAAAGGTATCTGGATCACTCAAAAACAAGAAGGGGGATTAGTGGGAATTCTTAAAGAGCCAAGGCCACGTAGTGAGCGATTCCGATACCCTGAGGCTTATTACTGTAAAGTAAGAAGATTCTTGGCAGGCATAAGCAAGGTCAATTGTCTTGTTAGGCCTCTGTAATTTTCACTGAAAACATGCAGAGAATGATCTCTGCCAAGGTTGTAGTTTCCCCCTGTATTTTTACAGTAAGGTATTTAATCGCAATTATAACAAGTTATAAACATTAGCTCTGTAAACGGTAGTAACCTCTAGACTAACCAATTAGAGCTCAGTATCCAAGGCTGTTACATAAGAAACCTAAGGGTGTAAGGGTATAAAAGGAGCACTATTTGAATAAACTTTGGCAATCGCTTGATCACATTGATCGTCTCCGCGTTGTCTGTGACTCCTGCATCAACATCTGGCAAGGAATGTCAAGGATGACAGGAAGGGCTTCTATAGGTATGATGCCACCAAAAGACAGATTAGGCATAATGTGGGCCCTCTCTGGAAGGAAAAGGGAGAACTGGCTACCCCGGATTTGGAGAACAATGGGGTTCTCAATGACTTCTTTGCCTCAGTCTTCATCGGCAAGTGCTCTAGCCATGCTGCTCAAGTCACAAAAGACAAATGCAGGGACTGGGAGAGTGAAGGCCTTAAGTCCAGTGTAAGAGAGAATCGGGTTCAAGGTCATCCAAGGAACCTGAATATGCACAAGTCCATGGGACCTGATGGAATTCATCTTTGGGTCCTGAGGGAGCTGGCAGGTGAAGTCGCTAAGCCACCGGCCATCGTATTTGTAAAATCACAGCAGTTGGGTGAAGTTCCTAATGACTGAAAAAAGGGAAATATATCCCTCATTTTTAAAAAAGGGAAAGTTGAAGACCCGGGGAACTACAGACCAGTCAGTCTCACCTCTGTGCCTGGCAAAATTTTGGAGCAGATTCTCCTAGAATGAATGAAACACACATGAAAAACAACGAGGTGGTTGGTGGCAGCCAACATGTCTTCACTAAGGACAAATCATGCCTGACCAATTTGGTGGCCTTCTATGATGGGACTACAGAACTGATGGACAGGGACAGAGTCATCTGTCCCGCACGACATCCTTGTCTCTAAACTGGAAAGACATGAATTTGATGGATGGATCACGTGGTGGATAAAGAATTGGCTGAATGGCCACAGGAAGAGTTGCAGTCAATGGCTCAGTGTCCAGCTGGAGACCAAAGATGAGTGGTGTCCCTCAGGGATCGGTGTTGGGACCAATCCTGTTCATCATCTTTGTCAGCAACATGGACAGTGGGATTGAGTGCGCCCTCAGCAAGTTTGCCAATGACACCAAACTGTGTGGTTCTGTTAATATGCTAGAGGGAAGGAATGCCATCCAGAGGGACCTTGACAGGCTTGTGAGGTGGGCTGATGCCAACCTCATGAAGTTTAACTATGACAAGTGCAAGGTCCTACACCTGGGTCGAGGCAATCCCAGGCACAGCTACAGGTTGGGCAGAGAAGGACTTGGGGATGTTGTTGGATGAGAAACTGAACGTGAGCATGCTTCAGTGTGCGCTCACAGCCCAGAAACCAACCGTATACCGGGCTGCATCAAAAGAAGCATGACCGGAAGGTCAAAGGAGGTGATCCCGCCCCTCTACTCTGCTCTTGTGAGACCCCACTTGGAGTACTGTGTACACTTCTGGTGTCCCCAAGATAAGAAGGGCATGGAACTGCTGGAGCAAGTCCAGAGGAGGCCACAAGGATGATAAGGGGGCTGGAGCACTTCCCATACAAAGGCTGAGAAAGTTGGGGCTGTTCGTCTTGGAGGAGACTCCAGTGAGGCCTTTCAGTTCTTAAAAGGGGCCTATAAGAAAGATGGGAAGAGACATTTTAGCAGTTTTAGGCTCCCCTGCCCTCTAGGGCTATATCACATGGAACCTTACTAAGCATGTTCCTGAAGAGGCCAAAGTCTGCTCTCTTGAAGTCCAGGGCAATGAGCTTGCTGCACGCTCTTCTCACTGTCCTGAGGATCTTGAACTCGACCATCTCATGATCGCTACAACCAAGTCTGCCCTGGAGCATCACATTTTAGCAGCCCTTCTCTGTTGTTGAGCAAGAGGTCAAGCATGGCACCTCTCCTTCTCAGCTCTTCTATTACTTGCAGAAGGAAGTTGCCTTCCACACAATCACAGAACCCCCTGGACTGCTTGTGCCGGGCCGTACCATTGCCCCAACAGATGTCAGGGTGGTTGAAGTCCCCCATGAGGACAAGGGCCTGTGAGCATGAGGCTGTTCCTATTTGTCTATAGGGCACTTCCCCCACAGAGTCCTCTTGGTCAGGCGATCCGTGACATATCCCCACAGTAATGTCTCCCATCCCCGTTCTCCCTTTAACCCTGACCCACAAACTCTCTATTGACTGATCACCTGTCCCCAGAGAGAGTTCCATACACTCCAGCCTATCCCTAAAATAAATAACAACTCCCCATCTGCCAGGCCTGTCTTTTCTAAAGAGCCTGTAACCTTCCATTCCAACACTCCAGTCATAGATGCCATCCCACCATGTTTCTGTGATGCCTGTTTTATCATAACCCCGTAGACGTGCACACATCTCTAATTCTTCTTGTTTGTTCACCATCCTATGGGCGTTTGTATAAAGGCATCTGAGCCGAGCTCCAAATGAAACTGGCTCATTGGCTGGAGCAGTTGGAACATACCTACTTTGCTCCAAGCACTTATTATAGGTGCTGGCAACTGACTGGGAGTGCTAGGATGGAATGAAGCCCCCCTCCCCCAACACATCTAGTGTAAAGCTTTCTTCACCAGCCTGGCAAGCCTCCTACCAAAAATGCTCTTCCCCTTTGTTGTCAGACCAGCTTCACCAGGCTCCAGTAGACAGCCTCCCAAATTGAGTCCCATGTTCTAAATACCCAAACCTCTGACTATGGCACCACTGTTCTAACCATTTATTAACCTGGCAAATCCACCTAGCCTTTTTAAGGTCCTCCCCTTTATCCTGGAGAATTGATGAAAAGACTATCTGAACTCCAGAGCCTCTAACCACCCCTCCCAGTTCTCTATAGTCCTTCTTAATGTTCTCCGTGCTACTGCTGTCTCTATCACTAGCACCCACATGGATGACTAGAAGTGGGTAATAGTCAGTGGGACTTCCTAGACCAGGCAGCCTCACAGCAACACCCCTGATCCGAGCCTGTGGTAGGCAACACACCTCCCTTGAGACTGGGTCAGGCTGACAGATGGGTGCCTCTACCTTTCAAAGTAGATTCCCCTACTACTATGACCCGCCGCTTTTTCCTAGCAGCACCAGTAGTGAAATTCTTTACCAGTGTGTTTCCTTGTTAGCCCCCTGCAGAACTGCAAAGTGGTTCTGGGTGGGTACATCAGATTTAGGAGGAAGCCCCTTGCTTTCAGTTGTCCTCTTCCTCCTTTTTTTGTTGGTTTTTTTGTTTTTTGGGGTTTTTTTGTTACTAGTTCCCAGCTTCCTGGGTTAACAGCCTCCTTTTATCCTCCATGAGCTACAATGGATGCTTGAGGCCCCTGCACAGTCTGGGCCTGGAGCAAGCAGTCCTGCTTTCTCTCAGCTTCCCTGACATCTTTTAGCCTATTGACAGGGTCCTGCAGCTCAGCCACCTGCTGCAGGAGGACCTCCACCGGGGAGCATGGAGTGCAGCCCTGCCCATTGCGCACCCTTGCCTCAAGAGACCAGCACAGGCACTCTCTACATTCTGAAATGATGTCCATGTGCTTCCAGGATGCACCAGTCTTCAAGTGTAGTCTTTCCTGATTAGAGATCTGCTAGACCTGTTTCTTAATCCTCCTGCACAAGGGCAAAGCCTCCTCTCCTGCTCTCAGATCTTTGTTTGTCAGTGTTGTTCCTCCGGATATTGCAGGAGGCCCTTAAAAATGTCCAAGCTTTTCCATAGTAACACCTGTTTCAAATTTTTTAACTATATGCCTATGGAGCTTGAGTGACTCTAGTTCACAGAATCATAGAATAGTTAGGGTTGGAAAGGACCTCAAGATCATCCAGTTCCAACCCCCCTGCCATGGGCAGGGACACCTCACACTAAACCGTATCACCCAGGGCTTCATCCAACCTGGCCTTGAACACTGCCAGGGATGGAGCATTCACAATTTCCCTGAGCAACCCATTCCAGCACCTCACCACCTTAACAGTAAAGAATTTCTTCCTTAGATCCAATCTAAACCTCTGCTGTTTAAGTTTCAACCCATTACCCCTTGTCCTATCACTACAGTCCCTAATGAATAGTCCCTCATCAGCATCCCTGTAGGCCCCCTTCAAATACTGGAAGGCTGCTATGAGGTCTCCACTCAGTCTTCTCTTCTCCAGGCTGAATAGCCCCAACTTTCTCAGCCTGTCTTCACATGGGAGGTGCTCCAGTCCCCTGATCATCCCTGTTGATTCGGAGAAAACTCCAGGAACAAACTTGCCAACAAAGTTTTCAAGCTGACAAGCAGGTATTCTTTATTGGGGTGCCAGGAGACACGGGGGATAACTCCTCCTAACGTGTGTCTCCCTATTGCTACATAAGCCATCCTTATATAGTCCCTGGGTATGCATACATATTCATGAGGTTACATATGGATTACATCACTTTCCAGAAAGCTCCCCGCACGCACACAGAATTGTGGTGGTGGTCTCTGAGGGTCGTTTACTTCTTCCAACAATCTTCATCACTTCTGGCAGCCTTTGAAGCACGCGCAGTAGATGCTTGTACCAGTTTAATTGGTTCGTTAGCATCAGAGACATAATAACCCTCCTATCCTCCTACTTATCAGTTAGTTCACCCGCAGCCTACCCTGGACACCTGCCATTCCCAGATACTCCTTATCCCTGCGTCCTGTTTTTCTAGACTGTTTTTCTTAAGAATATATCAACTATAACGATTTATCGTGTGCCAGTATGTTCTCTAGCTGTACTCTATTTTTTTCTATGTATTATATGCACCTCAGTAATTTTCCACTGCTACTGTTACAAAGCCATCAAACTTAACATTGCTTAAAACTAATTCTAAAGGTTTATATATTCCATTTTGTGATTTTGTGTTCTCCTCGTTTCACTGTAGCCCTCCTCCTCCTGACTCATTCTAACAGTTCCATGTCCTTTTTATGTTGAGGAAACCAGAACTGCACACAATACTCAGAGTGAGGTCACACAAGAGCAGAGTAAAGGGGCAGGATCACCTCCTTCAACCTGCTGGTCATGCTCCTCTTGATGCAGCCAAGAACAGGGTTGGCTTTCTGGGCTGTAAGCACACACTGACAGCTCATGTTCATTTTCTCATCTACCAACACCCCCAAGTCCTTCTCCATCGGGCTGCACTGTATTTCCTTATTGACTAAACTGTAGCTGAGCCTGGGATTGCTCCGACCCTGGTGTAGGACCTTGCACTTGACATGGTTAAAATTCATGAGGTTGGCATCAGCCCACCTCACAAGCGTGTCAAGGTCCCTCTGAATGGCATTCCTTTCCTCCAGCGCATCAACTGAACCACACAGCTTGGTGTCATCGGCAACCTTGCTGAGGGCGCACTCAATCCCACTGTCCATGTCACCGACAAAGATGTTAAACAAGACCGGTCCCAACACTGATCCCTGAGGGACACCACTTGTTACTGGTCTCCAGCTGGACATTGAACCGTTGACCACAACTCTTTGAGTGCGACCATCCAGCCAGTTCTTTATCCATCGAGTGGTCCACCTGTCAAATTGATGACACTACAATTTAGAGACAAGGATGTCATGTGGGACAGTGTCGAACGGTTTGCACAAGTCCGGGTAGATGACGTCAACTGCTCCACCCCTGTCCATCACTTTTGTAGCCCTGTCATAGAATGCCACCAAATTGGTCAGGCAGGATTTCCCCCTAGTAAAGCCATGCTGGCTGTCACCAAGCACCTTGTTGTTTTTCATGTGCCCTAGCATGCCTTCCAAGAGAATCTGCTCCCAGATTTTGCCAGGCACAGAGGTGAGACTGACTGGTCTGTAATTCCCTTGGTCATCCATTTTCCCTTCTTCAAAATGGGGGTTATATTTCCCTTTTTCCAGTCATCGGGAACTTAACCTGACTGCCATGATTTTTCAAGTATGATGGCCAGTGGCTTTGCAAATTCATTCGTCAGCTCCTTCATGACCCGCGGATGGATTTCATCAGGGCTCATGGACTTGTGTACATTCAGGTTCTTAGGATGGTCTCGAACCAGATCCTCTTATACAGTGGGACCAAGGTCTAGGTTTTCACAGTCCCTGTGTCCGCCTTCCAAGACTAAGGTTGAGCTTGTCACCTCGCACTGTGATGATGTTTCTCGGAGCTGGTTTCCTGATAGTCCTTACAGGGTCCTGTATGTGGGACCGTGTAGTGGGAGTAATGATTGTCTGGATTTTGTGTTCCAAATATTGTAGTTGTGTGGAGTTTGCTTGTGGGATCCCAAGCGTCTGTGTGTGTGTGTGATGAGGGCAGACAGTGTTCTGTATTTTTTTTGTTGTCAGGTTCATGTAGAAGTTTTCATGAGTAGCAGTTTAACATTTCGGGCAAGAAAGGGTTAATGCAAAAGCGCGGTTGCTGGCAGATATTTCTGGTTGCTGCTGAAGCAGGCAGGCATTTATAGCTGCTGCCGAGCAGAGCAGCGTTTGTAGCTGCGTAAAACAGGGTGAGCGACTTCTAAAAAAAAAAAAATTTGGTACCCATGTTCAGATGAAGCTGCCCTCCAATTCGGCTCCCAGTGCCCCCCCGGTGGAATGGCCGGGATGGACACTGGAGCCGAGGAGTGGGAAAATGAAAAGTAGTGGGGCAGTTTGTAACCTGGGGGTAAATCTAAGACTTGGAGGAGCAGTTCAGTTGAAACGAGAACTGCTAGCAGAAAAAGCTGTAAAAGGTATCTGGATCACTCAAAAACAAGAAGGGGGATTAGTGGGAATTCTTAAAGAGCCAAGGCCACGTAGTGAGCGATTCCGATACCCTGAGGCTTATTACTGTAAAGTAAGAAGATTCTTGGCAGGCATAAGCAAGGTCAATTGTCTTGTTAGGCCTCTGTAATTTTCACTGAAAACATGCAGAGAATGATCTCTGCCAAGGTTGTAGTTTCCCCCTGTATTTTTACAGTAAGGTATTTAATCGCAATTATAACAAGTTATAAACATTAGCTCTGTAAACGGTAGTAACCTCTAGACTAACCAATTAGAGCTCAGTATCCAAGGCTGTTACATAAGAAACCTAAGGGTGTAAGGGTATAAAAGGAGCACTATTTGAATAAACTTTGGCAATCGCTTGATCACATTGATCGTCTCCGCGTTGTCTGTGACTCCTGCATCAACATCTGGCAAGGAATGTCAAGGATGACAGGAAGGGCTTCTATAGGTATGATGCCACCAAAAGACAGATTAGGCATAATGTGGGCCCTCTCTGGAAGGAAAAGGGAGAACTGGCTACCCCGGATTTGGAGAACAATGGGGTTCTCAATGACTTCTTTGCCTCAGTCTTCATCGGCAAGTGCTCTAGCCATGCTGCTCAAGTCACAAAAGACAAATGCAGGGACTGGGAGAGTGAAGGCCTTAAGTCCAGTGTAAGAGAGAATCGGGTTCAAGGTCATCCAAGGAACCTGAATATGCACAAGTCCATGGGACCTGATGGAATTCATCTTTGGGTCCTGAGGGAGCTGGCAGGTGAAGTCGCTAAGCCACCGGCCATCGTATTTGTAAAATCACAGCAGTTGGGTGAAGTTCCTAATGACTGAAAAAAGGGAAATATATCCCTCATTTTTAAAAAAGGGAAAGTTGAAGACCCGGGGAACTACAGACCAGTCAGTCTCACCTCTGTGCCTGGCAAAATTTTGGAGCAGATTCTCCTAGAATGAATGAAACACACATGAAAAACAACGAGGTGGTTGGTGGCAGCCAACATGTCTTCACTAAGGACAAATCATGCCTGACCAATTTGGTGGCCTTCTATGATGGGACTACAGAACTGATGGACAGGGACAGAGTCATCTGTCCCGCACGACATCCTTGTCTCTAAACTGGAAAGACATGAATTTGATGGATGGATCACGTGGTGGATAAAGAATTGGCTGAATGGCCACAGGAAGAGTTGCAGTCAATGGCTCAGTGTCCAGCTGGAGACCAAAGATGAGTGGTGTCCCTCAGGGATCGGTGTTGGGACCAATCCTGTTCATCATCTTTGTCAGCAACATGGACAGTGGGATTGAGTGCGCCCTCAGCAAGTTTGCCAATGACACCAAACTGTGTGGTTCTGTTAATATGCTAGAGGGAAGGAATGCCATCCAGAGGGACCTTGACAGGCTTGTGAGGTGGGCTGATGCCAACCTCATGAAGTTTAACTATGACAAGTGCAAGGTCCTACACCTGGGTCGAGGCAATCCCAGGCACAGCTACAGGTTGGGCAGAGAAGGACTTGGGGATGTTGTTGGATGAGAAACTGAACGTGAGCATGCTTCAGTGTGCGCTCACAGCCCAGAAACCAACCGTATACCGGGCTGCATCAAAAGAAGCATGACCGGAAGGTCAAAGGAGGTGATCCCGCCCCTCTACTCTGCTCTTGTGAGACCCCACTTGGAGTACTGTGTACACTTCTGGTGTCCCCAAGATAAGAAGGGCATGGAACTGCTGGAGCAAGTCCAGAGGAGGCCACAAGGATGATAAGGGGGCTGGAGCACTTCCCATACAAAGGCTGAGAAAGTTGGGGCTGTTCGTCTTGGAGGAGACTCCAGTGAGGCCTTTCAGTTCTTAAAAGGGGCCTATAAGAAAGATGGGAAGAGACATTTTAGCAGTTTTAGGCTCCCCTGCCCTCTAGGGCTATATCACATGGAACCTTACTAAGCATGTTCCTGAAGAGGCCAAAGTCTGCTCTCTTGAAGTCCAGGGCAATGAGCTTGCTGCACGCTCTTCTCACTGTCCTGAGGATCTTGAACTCGACCATCTCATGATCGCTACAACCAAGTCTGCCCTGGAGCATCACATTTTAGCAGCCCTTCTCTGTTGTTGAGCAAGAGGTCAAGCATGGCACCTCTCCTTCTCAGCTCTTCTATTACTTGCAGAAGGAAGTTGCCTTCCACACAATCACAGAACCCCCTGGACTGCTTGTGCCGGGCCGTACCATTGCCCCAACAGATGTCAGGGTGGTTGAAGTCCCCCATGAGGACAAGGGCCTGTGAGCATGAGGCTGTTCCTATTTGTCTATAGGGCACTTCCCCCACAGAGTCCTCTTGGTCAGGCGATCCGTGACATATCCCCACAGTAATGTCTCCCATCCCCGTTCTCCCTTTAACCCTGACCCACAAACTCTCTATTGACTGATCACCTGTCCCCAGAGAGAGTTCCATACACTCCAGCCTATCCCTAAAATAAATAACAACTCCCCATCTGCCAGGCCTGTCTTTTCTAAAGAGCCTGTAACCTTCCATTCCAACACTCCAGTCATAGATGCCATCCCACCATGTTTCTGTGATGCCTGTTTTATCATAACCCCGTAGACGTGCACACATCTCTAATTCTTCTTGTTTGTTCACCATCCTATGGGCGTTTGTATAAAGGCATCTGAGCCGAGCTCCAAATGAAACTGGCTCATTGGCTGGAGCAGTTGGAACATACCTACTTTGCTCCAAGCACTTATTATAGGTGCTGGCAACTGACTGGGAGTGCTAGGATGGAATGAAGCCCCCCTCCCCCAACACATCTAGTGTAAAGCTTTCTTCACCAGCCTGGCAAGCCTCCTACCAAAAATGCTCTTCCCCTTTGTTGTCAGACCAGCTTCACCAGGCTCCAGTAGACAGCCTCCCAAATTGAGTCCCATGTTCTAAATACCCAAACCTCTGACTATGGCACCACTGTTCTAACCATTTATTAACCTGGCAAATCCACCTAGCCTTTTTAAGGTCCTCCCCTTTATCCTGGAGAATTGATGAAAAGACTATCTGAACTCCAGAGCCTCTAACCACCCCTCCCAGTTCTCTATAGTCCTTCTTAATGTTCTCCGTGCTACTGCTGTCTCTATCACTAGCACCCACATGGATGACTAGAAGTGGGTAATAGTCAGTGGGACTTCCTAGACCAGGCAGCCTCACAGCAACACCCCTGATCCGAGCCTGTGGTAGGCAACACACCTCCCTTGAGACTGGGTCAGGCTGACAGATGGGTGCCTCTACCTTTCAAAGTAGATTCCCCTACTACTATGACCCGCCGCTTTTTCCTAGCAGCACCAGTAGTGAAATTCTTTACCAGTGTGTTTCCTTGTTAGCCCCCTGCAGAACTGCAAAGTGGTTCTGGGTGGGTACATCAGATTTAGGAGGAAGCCCCTTGCTTTCAGTTGTCCTCTTCCTCCTTTTTTTGTTGGTTTTTTTGTTTTTTGGGTTTTTTTTGTTACTAGTTCCCAGCTTCCTGGGTTAACAGCCTCCTTTTATCCTCCATGAGCTACAATGGATGCTTGAGGCCCCTGCACAGTCTGGGCCTGGAGCAAGCAGTCCTGCTTTCTCTCAGCTTCCCTGACATCTTTTAGCCTATTGACAGGGTCCTGCAGCTCAGCCACCTGCTGCAGGAGGACCTCCACCGGGGAGCATGGAGTGCAGCCCTGCCCATTGCGCACCCTTGCCTCAAGAGACCAGCACAGGCACTCTCTACATTCTGAAATGATGTCCATGTGCTTCCAGGATGCACCAGTCTTCAAGTGTAGTCTTTCCTGATTAGAGATCTGCTAGACCTGTTTCTTAATCCTCCTGCACAAGGGCAAAGCCTCCTCTCCTGCTCTCAGATCTTTGTTTGTCAGTGTTGTTCCTCCGGATATTGCAGGAGGCCCTTAAAAATGTCCAAGCTTTTCCATAGTAACACCTGTTTCAAATTTTTTAACTATATGCCTATGGAGCTTGAGTGACTCTAGTTCACAGAATCATAGAATAGTTAGGGTTGGAAAGGACCTCAAGATCATCCAGTTCCAACCCCCCTGCCATGGGCAGGGACACCTCACACTAAACCGTATCACCCAGGGCTTCATCCAACCTGGCCTTGAACACTGCCAGGGATGGAGCATTCACAATTTCCCTGAGCAACCCATTCCAGCACCTCACCACCTTAACAGTAAAGAATTTCTTCCTTAGATCCAATCTAAACCTCTGCTGTTTAAGTTTCAACCCATTACCCCTTGTCCTATCACTACAGTCCCTAATGAATAGTCCCTCATCAGCATCCCTGTAGGCCCCCTTCAAATACTGGAAGGCTGCTATGAGGTCTCCACTCAGTCTTCTCTTCTCCAGGCTGAATAGCCCCAACTTTCTCAGCCTGTCTTCACATGGGAGGTGCTCCAGTCCCCTGATCATCCCTGTTGATTCGGAGAAAACTCCAGGAACAAACTTGCCAACAAAGTTTTCAAGCTGACAAGCAGGTATTCTTTATTGGGGTGCCAGGAGACACGGGGGATAACTCCTCCTAACGTGTGTCTCCCTATTGCTACATAAGCCATCCTTATATAGTCCCTGGGTATGCATACATATTCATGAGGTTACATATGGATTACATCACTTTCCAGAAAGCTCCCCGCACGCACACAGAATTGTGGTGGTGGTCTCTGAGGGTCGTTTACTTCTTCCAACAATCTTCATCACTTCTGGCAGCCTTTGAAGCACGCGCAGTAGATGCTTGTACCAGTTTAATTGGTTCGTTAGCATCAGAGACATAATAACCCTCCTATCCTCCTACTTATCAGTTAGTTCACCCGCAGCCTACCCTGGACACCTGCCATTCCCAGATACTCCTTATCCCTGCGTCCTGTTTTTCTAGACTGTTTTTCTTAAGAATATATCAACTATAACGATTTATCGTGTGCCAGTATGTTCTCTAGCTGTACTCTACTTTTTTCTATGTATTATATGCACCTCAGTAATTTTCCACTGCTACTGTTACAAAGCCATCAAACTTAACATTGCTTAAAACTAATTCTAAAGGTTTATATATTCCATTTTGTGATTTTGTGTTCTCCTCGTTTCACTGTAGCCCTCCTCCTCCTGACTCATTCTAACAGTTCCATGTCCTTTTTATGTTGAGGAAACCAGAACTGCACACAATACTCAGAGTGAGGTCACACAAGAGCAGAGTAAAGGGGCAGGATCACCTCCTTCAACCTGCTGGTCATGCTCCTCTTGATGCAGCCAAGAACAGGGTTGGCTTTCTGGGCTGTAAGCACACACTGACAGCTCATGTTCATTTTCTCATCTACCAACACCCCCAAGTCCTTCTCCATCGGGCTGCACTGTATTTCCTTATTGACTAAACTGTAGCTGAGCCTGGGATTGCTCCGACCCTGGTGTAGGACCTTGCACTTGACATGGTTAAAATTCATGAGGTTGGCATCAGCCCACCTCACAAGCGTGTCAAGGTCCCTCTGAATGGCATTCCTTTCCTCCAGCGCATCAACTGAACCACACAGCTTGGTGTCATCGGCAACCTTGCTGAGGGCGCACTCAATCCCACTGTCCATGTCACCGACAAAGATGTTAAACAAGACCGGTCCCAACACTGATCCCTGAGGGACACCACTTGTTACTGGTCTACAGCTGGACATTGAACCGTTGACCACAACTCTTTGTGTGCGACCATCCAGCCAGTTCTTTATCCATCGAGTGGTCCACCTGTCAAACTGATGTCTCCCCAATTTAGAGACAGTATAGGACAGTGTCGAACACTCTGCACAAGTCCGGGTAGATGACATCAACTGCTCCACCCCTGTCCATCGTTTCCGTAGCCCCATCACAGAAGGCCACCAAATTGGTCAGGCAGGATTTCCCCCTAGTGAAGCCATGCTGGCTGTCACCAAGTACCCTGTTGTTTTTCATGTGCCCTAGCATGCCTTCCAGAAGAATCTGCTCCAAGATTTTGCCAGGCACAGAGGTGAGACTGACTGGTCTGTAATTCCTTGGGTCATCTATTCTCCCCTCCTTGAAAATGGGGGTTATATTTCCCTTTCTCCAGTCATCAGGAACCTAACCTGACTGCCATGATTTTTCAAATATGATGGCCAGTGAGTTTGCAATATCAGTCGTCAGCTCCTTCAGGACCCACGGATGGATATCATCAGGTCCCATGGACTTGTGTACATTCAGGTTCTTAAGATGGTCTCGAACCAGATCCTCTCCTACAGTGGGACCAAAGTCTTCATTCTCACAGTCCCTGTGTCCGCCTTCCAAGACTCGGGTGCTGCGGTCAGACCCTTTGCCAGTGAAGACTAAGGCAAAGAAGTCATTCAGAACCTCAGCCTTCTACAAATCCTGTGAAGCCAGTTCTCCCGAAAACTTCCAGAGGGGCCTACATTGTCCCTAGTCTGTCTTTTAGCCACTACATACCTATAAAATCCCTTCCTATTATCTTTAACATCCCTAGCCAAGTTTACCTCCAACTGGGGTAACTTCCTAACTTGGTCCCTAGCTTTCTGGACAACATCCCTGTATTCATCCCAGGCCACCTGTCCTTGCTTCCACCTTTTATAAGACTCTTTTTTTTCCTGTGAATTTTTCTCAGCAGCTCCTTATCCACCCAAGGGGATCTCCTGAACCTCCTGCTGCACTTACTTCTAGTCAGGATGCAACACTCCTGAGCTGGTAGCAGGTGATCCTTGAATGTTAACCAAGAGTCTTGGGCCCCCTTGCCCTCTAGGGCTATATCCCATAAAACCTTGCTAAGCAGGTTCCTGAAGAGGCCAAAGTCTGCTCTCTTGAAGTCCAGGGCAATGAGCTTACTGCACGCTCTTCTCACTGTCCTGAGGACCTCAAATTCGACCATCTCGTGATCACTGCATCCAAGACTTCCCTGGAGAGTCACATTTCCAATGAGCCCTTCCCTGTTGGTGAGCACGAGGTCAAGCAGGGCACCTCTACTCGTCGGCTCATTTATTGCTTGCAGAAGGAAGTTGTCTTTCACAGAATCGAGAAACCTCCTGGATTGCTTGTGCCAGGCCGTACCGTCGCCCCAACAGATGTCAGGGTGGTTGAAGTCCCCCATGAGAACAAGGGCCTGAGAGTGTGAGGCTTTTCCTATTTGTCCGTAGAGTTCTTCATCCACAGGTTCCTCTTGATCAGGCGGTAACATATCCCCACAGTAATGTGTCCCATCACCGATTTCCCCTTAAACCTGACCCACAAACTTTCTGTTAACTGATCACTTGTCCCCAGGGAGAGTTCCATACTCTCCAGCCTATCCCTAACATAAAGGGCAACTCCCCCTTCCCTTCTACCGTGCCTGTCTTTTCTAAAAAGCCTGTAACCTTCCATTCCAACAGTCCAGTCAAAGGAGCCATCCCACCATGTTTCGGTGATGCCTATTATATTATAGCCCCGCAGATGTGCCCACATCTCTAATTCCTCTTGTTTGTTCCCCATGCTATGGGCATATGTATAGAGGCCTTTGAGCTGAGCTCCAAATGAAGCTGGCTCATTGGCTGGAGCGGCTAGGATATCACTACATTGCTCAAAGTATTTATTATAGGTGCTGGTAACTGACTGGGTGTGTTGGGATGGAATGATGCTCCCCTCCCCCAACACAACTAGTTTAAAGCATCCTTGACAAGTCTGGCAAGCCTCCCAGCAAAACCACTCTTCCCTTTCTTTATCAGAGCAGCTCCATCAGCTCCCAGTAGGCCTGGCCTACAAATTTGGGCCCCATGTTCAAGACACCCAAACCCTTGACTATGACACCACCCTTTTAACCATTTATTAATCTGTCCAATCCTCCTTGCCTTCGGAATGTCCTCCCCTGTGTCTTGGAGAATTGTTGAAAAGACTATCTGAGCTCCAGAACCCCTGACCACCTCTCCCAGAGCTCTGTAGTCCTTCTTTATACTCCTCAGGCCACTACTATCTATATCCCTAGCACCCACATGTATCACTAGAAGCGGGTAATAGTCCGTGGGACTTCCTAGAGCAGGCAGCCTCTCCGCAACATCCCTGATCCGTGCCCCAAGTAGGCAACACACCTCCCTTGCGACCGGGTCAGGCCGACAGATGAGCGCTTCTGTCCCTTTCAAGGCAGAGTCCCCTACTACTACAACCCGCCGCTTTTTCCTGGCAGCACCAGTACCTATCTTCTGTACCAGTGCACCAGCCAGCTGTTTCTGATGCAAGTGCATTTCCTCATCAGCCCCCTGCAGGACAGCAAAGCAGTTCTGGGTGGGTACAGCAGATTTAGGAGGAAGCCCCTTGCTTTTAATTGCCCTCTTCCTCCTTTTGCTGTTTGTTTGTCAATTTTTTTTTTTTTGTTACTTATTCCCAGCTTCCCGGGTTAATAGCCTCCTTCTTTCCTCCACGAGTTAGAGGGGAAGCTTGAGGCCCCTGCTCTCTTTGGGCCTGGAGCAAGCAGTACTGCTTCCTCTCAGCTTCCCTGAGCAGCTTATTGATATCATCCCGCAGCTCAGCCACGTGCTGGAGGAGGACCTCCACCAGGGAGCATCGAGTGCAGCCCCGCACATTCTGCACCTTTCCCTCACAAGACCAGTGCAGGCACTCTCTACACTCCGAGCTCTGCACCGCAGCCTCCCCTCTTACCGGCTCTGTCTGGGTGCCTACACTGGCCGCCATCGGGGAAGGCAGGGCAGAGCTCCCAGACAAGGCCCTGGTCATACAGCGAGTGCTCACCATCCCGCTTGCCTGCCCGCGTGAACTGCCTCGTCCCGCTCTGTTTCTGCGAACTGCCGCGCGAAGCGCCTCGACGCCCTCTGTTTCCGTGAACTGCCTCGACCCGCTCTAGTTGCCGCGCTCCCCGGGTAGGCTTTTAGCCACTCACAGCTGGTGCCACTCCTTTTGGCTCCGCCCCCGGTGAGTCAGCCCCTCGCGTGAGCTGAGCTGCCGGCTCCTAGGCAAGTCCTGTCGAGGACTTGAGGTTTCCTCCTCGGTGGCTCTTGTCGCTCTGAGGTGAGGCTCCTGGATGCTGATCTCCCCCTGCTCCGCTCCGGTGTTGCAGGCGTCCTCTCTCGAGCTGCTCACCTCAGCAACAGACCTAGAACGGCCGATGATGGCCGGTTTGAATTTGCCACCGAGCCTCCTGGCTCCGCTCCTGGTGATTCAGCTCTTCGCGTGAGCTGAGCTGCCACAATTATGCATCCGTATCTATCTGAAATAACTGCAGGATGTTTTGCAATTTACAGTAATAATTTCACTGCAGAGTTTAACCTTTATCGAAGGTAAAAAGTTACACTGTGGACCATATATAGAAGTAGTTTTTCCCTGTGAGAGTGGTGAGACACTGGCACAGGTTGCCCAGAGAAGCTGTGGCTACCCCATCCCTGGAAGTGTTCAAGGCCAGGTTGGATGGGGCTTGGAGCAACTTGGCCTAGTGTAAGCTGTCCCTGTCCATGGGAGAGGGTTGGAACTGGATGAGCTTAATGCCCTTTCCAACCCAAAACACTCTATGATTCTATTGTTTATGCACTGGTATTGAAGCAATTAGTGTTAAGTTGAAACTTCTTTCCTTGACAAAAATCTGAAACAGAAGATTTCCAATAAAATGTTAAATTTTAAGCATTTTTTCAAGAAAAATTTCAGTTGTTTGAACATGGATACATTCTCCTCAAGGGAAGAATGCGCCTTTATCTGTTATCTTTATCAATATGAATAAAATAGATGAAGCAAAAGTCATTCTTGTCCAACAGTAGAAGGTTAATTTAAGAAAGAAAGCTGCTTAATATGATAAACACAAAGAGATATAATTAAGACACATTTTTATAAGCACGTGTTCTGAACAAGAAGGTTTCAAGAGTATTCATCTGAGATAAAGCTAGTATTTGAATATTTCTAAGTAGCAATGAGTTTTGCTTTAGCAAAGCCACCTGAAACATTAAAATATACATTTTACTATTATACGATATACGCATTTTAAGCAATTAAGATTGATGCTAACATAAAAGTCCTAAAGAAAACCCCAACCCCCAAAAGGAGTGTATCAATATTGTTAGTAACAAAATTTATGCTACTTCGTAACTTCTAAAATTACAATGACTATAACCCCATTCTTCCAAAATTGATCTTTTGAGTGCAAGCTTTAAGGAGCAATAAACTAAAGCATAAATATTAGCTTATTACAATTTAAGTATATACAGTTCACCAGTTTAGAAAATAAGCTTTGAAAAATTACAAAATTGATTACTTCTGCTTGCACTGCCTAAAATAATGAACTATTCTAATCTTTTTTTTTCCTAAATAAAAAACCTGTTTCCTGAATGTCTAATGGAAAAAAAAAAGTATTGCATTTCTTATTGTGCCATGGTGTGGCTCCAGCGACTGAATTGGAACTAGACTGACAGGGACCTGGGGAATCTACCCTAGCAGATCCACTGGTTAAATTAAAAGTAGGGACTAGAGGAAATAAAGTGGAATTTTAGCGGAGAGAGGAGCAACTTATACGGTGTTAAATCTGAGAGAAAAGAATTTGATACAGATATGGGAGCTACTGGCCACCAAGAAAAAGAGAAAAAAAACCCCAAACAAACAACCCAAGGCATTCTTTCTGAAACCCTTAAAGTACAAATTGGGAAAACAAATAGGAATGCATAAATTGTTATGCATGCCAAATTCTCTAAAATCTTTCTTAGGGTGAGAAGCAACATTTAAAGAAGGCAGAATGGAATTTAGAGTTAAAAACAAACAGTGAATTGCAGTTTTGAGTTTATCTTTAATTCAACAGAAAAGCAAACAGGAGGACCTCCCTGAAATAGAAGAAATCCTTAATCAGGTATATCTGGGAGTATGGGCATCTGAAGTTCCAGGTAAGGCGAAAAATGCTTTGCCTGTTACAGTGGAAATAAAAAGGGGGGCCTGTCCAATTAGGATAAAACAATATCCCTTAAAATTAGAACATCAAAGGGAATAATAAAAAAAAAAGTAATTGATAAATTTTAAAATATATATTATTAATTGAATGTGAATTGGAATATAATACTCCTATCTGCACAGTAAAG
This sequence comes from Melopsittacus undulatus, assembly GCF_012275295.1. Classification (NCBI taxonomy): domain Eukaryota; kingdom Metazoa; phylum Chordata; class Aves; order Psittaciformes; family Psittaculidae; genus Melopsittacus; species Melopsittacus undulatus. The sequence goes on from NW_022993944.1 coordinate 508,358, forward strand.
AAATATGATGATAAAAGTTGCAGATTGGTTCAAGATCTCAGAGCAGTCAACAAAATTCCGGAGGATATTCGTCCAGTAGTAGCTAATTTGTATGATTTATTGACTAAATTGAATAATAATCAGAAATGGTTTGCCATCTTGGATTTAAAGGATGCTTTCTTTTGCTTACCATTGGCCAAAGAAAGACAAAATTTATTTGCTTTTGAATGGGAAAATACTGACACAGGGAGGGAAACTCAATTAACATGGATGGTATTACCTAAAGGGTTTAAAACAGTCCAGCAATTTTTGGAAATCAGCAAGAGAACTAGAATCATGGAAGCCACCTACTCAGACGGGGACTCTGTTACAATATGTGGATGACCTATTAATTGCTACAGAAACAGAGGAAGAATATATCCAGTGGACAGCAGAATTATTAACTTTTCTGGGACTGAATGGTTATTGGGTATCCAGACAAAAGGCCCAACTAATCCAAACCCTAGTTTCCTACCTAGGATATGAAACAAGGGGAACACAAAACCACAAAATGGAATATATAAACCTTTAGAATTAGTTTTAAGCAATGTTAAGTTTGATGGCTTTGTAAGAGTAGCAGTGGAAAACTACTGAGGTGCATAATACATAGAAAAAAATAGAGTACAGCTAGAGAACATACTGGCACAAGATAAATCGTTATAGTTGATGTAGTCTTAAGAAAAAATGTGGAGACAGTGTTCTCACAGGAAAGTGAATATTTGGTACATGAGCTCTGAATAACTCCGAGGGATACAGCAAGGCCATGGGAGGCCCGAGGAAGCCTAAGCAAGCAAGATAAGAAGAAGCTGTAATTCACTGAGTCCTGAGAGCTGTGGACTGTTGGCAAGCGTTCGAGGTCAAGTTCTCACACCTGTGCTTAACCAATTATATGTTAGTCACTAAGGGTCTTCAAGACAAGTATCCAATCATGATATGCCAAATTGCTGTGGGTGTGTGTAAGCAACAGTGTATAAGGAGTTAATGCTTTGTAATAAATGGCTTTTTGTCTGATCATATTGATCTCTGACTGAGTCCGTTCCGCGGCAAATGGCGCCCAAACAGGGACCCTCTATAAATTCACATTGAAACGGAAGAGGGTGTGAATCGCTGGGCCGTGAAGAAATCGGCTGGAATCGACCTGGCTGGACCAAGATCGGGAGGCAGAAGCCTCGGAGGAGGGAATCCTCGGATCGGAGCCTTGTGAGCCCGGAAGACACTGCGCAGTGCAAATAAGGTGAGCAGCCGGACGGTTGGAAGGGAGCTTAAGGATGGGAAAGCAGTTAAGTAAAGAAGAAGAAGTAATGCTTAAGCTCTTCCAACATATCCTTTCTGTGAGAGGGACAGACTATGATGAAGCTATGCTAAAAAGATTGTTGCTCTGGAGTAAGGAAAAGGAGTTAATTGTGGGAGTCGGCAAAGCTTTTAATCTCGAGACTTGGGAGAAAATTACTAAGGAAGAAGCCTCTGATTTATGGATGTTTTCAGTCCTTCTTAAGGTGAAGGGAGCAACCCTTAAAGAGACAGACTTAAAGTTAATGTTGAAATGGTTGAAGACGCATTATTCAGATATTGATGAGTCTACTGGATTTGAGATACCCTTGTGGAATGGGGCAGGAGTTAAGCTGTGGAATGCAGCCACGAAAGGCAATGATGCTGTGAAAAGTTTGTTAGTCATTTGGAGAACTGTTTTAGAAACTTTAAAGTCAAAAAATGAGATCATGGAGACCAGCGCGCCCCCCCCGCCCTCCCCCCCGAACCTCCGCCGGTTGCCGCCATGGCTGCGAAGATTGAAGTTGGGGATGAAAATGATCCTTTTGATACAGGTCCTATTGACCCCGAGAAGGAGCCTGTGCACGTTCATCAGTTTGCTGTTGCTGCTCCTGAGATTCTGACGCCTGATAATGCCAGTGCTGACCTGGATGGTGCTTTTGAGCTGGAGCCTATTCATCCAGAAAAGAAGCCTGATTTATATCCCCCAGATACTTGTGATAAATGGGCATCTGTAAAGGGAGAAGTGAGATGGGTGGGGGATGCAGATGAATTGCACGGTTTCCCTGTGGTGTATATGCTGGTTCAAAACCCGCAGTGGGAAAATCTCTTGTATGCTCTTATCAGGGGTATCGGGCAGAATGTGTCAGACCGTGGAGTTGGGACCCCATATACAACTCCTTTGATACAGTCTGTCTGTGATACTCATGTAGTAGAAGTTGGTAAATATAAGTATGTTCATGTATCTATCAACCCTTGGAAACCTTTATAGATATTGCTGGCAACTTCTTCCAACATAGGCTGGCCACGTGTGTTGGAATGAGTGTGCAGTTTGGTCAGTATAAAAGCCCAAGCCTCATGCGATGTGAGGGAGGCAGAGCCTCTGCGGGGACGCCCGCTAAGGTTGAGCCTGCCACCTCGCACTGCAATGATGCTTCTCGGAGCTGGTTTCCTGATAGTCTTCACAAGGTCCTTGTGCCATGCTCTGCATGTGGGACTGTGTAGTGGGAACAATGATTGTCTGGATTTTGTGTTTCAAATATTATAGTTGTGTGGAGTGTGCTTGTGGGATCCCATATGTGTGTGTGTGATGAGGGCAGACAGTGTTCTATGTATTTTTTGTTGTCAGGTTCATGTAAAAGTTTTAACAGGTAGCAGTTTAACCTTTCAGGCAAGAAAGGGTTAATGTAAAAGTGCGGTTGCTGACAGTGTTCTCACAGGAAAGTGAATATTTGGTACATGAGCTCTGAATAACTCCGAGGGATACAGCAAGGCCATGGGAGGCCCGAGGAAGCCTAAGCAAGCAAGATAAGAAGAAGCTGTAATTCACTGAGTTATGAGAACTGTGGACTGTTGGCAAGCGTTCGAGGTCAAGTTCTCACACCTGTGCTTAACCAATTATATGTTAGTCACTAAGGGTCTTCAAGACAAGTATCCAATCATGATATGCCAAATTGCTGTAGGTGTGTGTAAGCAACAGTATATAAGGAGTTAATGCCTTGTAATAAATGGCTTTTTGTCTGATCATATTGGTCTCTGACTGAGTCCGTTCCGCGGCAAAAAAAAGTCTAGAAAAACAGGACGTAGGGATAAGGAGTATCTGGGAATGGCAGGTGTCCAGGATAGGCTACGGGTAAACTAACTGATAAGTAGGAGGATAGGAAGGTTATTATGTCTCTAGTGCTAACGAACCAATTAAACTGGTATAAGCATCTACTGCGCGTGCTTCAGAGGCTGCCAGGAGTGATGAAGATTGTTGGAAGAAGTAAACGACCCTCAGAGACCACCACCACAATTCTGTACGCATGCGGGGAGCTTTCTGGAAAGTGATGTAATCCATACATACCCTCATGAATATGTATGTATGCCCAGGGACTTTATAAGGATGGCTTGTGTAGCAATAGGGAGACACACGTTCGGAGGAGTTATCCCCTGTGTCTCCCGGTGCCGCAATAAAGAATACCTGCTTGTCAGCTTGAAAACTTTGTTGGCAAGTTTGTTCCTGGAGTTTTCTCCGAATCAAATATGAAATAACAGGAGGACAGAAAAAACTTGGAGCTGCTAGAAAAGAAGCCATCTCTCAGACTCCACGACCATCAACTGGCAAGGAGCTCTGGACATTACTGGGAATGACTGGATGGTGCAGACTTTGGATCCATGATTATGGTATTATGGTAAGACCACTATATGAACTGTTGAAGGGAAACCCTCTCTCTTTAGAATGGATTGATTCAGCAGAGGGGGGTTTTAGAAATTTAAAAACAGAGCTAATGAGAGCTGTAGCTCTGTGACTTCTGGATGTAACTAAATCCTTTTGGCTATATTCCTGTGAAGAACAGGGAATAGCTTTGGGGGTCCTTGCTCGAAAACCAGGACCCTACAGAAGGGCAGTGATGTGTTTTTCAAAACAGCTGGATGAAGCGAGCAAAGGATGGCCCAGATGCCTAAGGGCTGTGGCAGCAGTTGTCATGAATATTGAAGAAGCTTGCAAATTCACCTTGGGACAAAAATTACTGTGCTAATGTCCCATGTTGTATCAGCAGTCCTGGCACAGAAAGGAGCCCACTGGTTATCTCCTTCATATATTTTTAAATACCAGGCCACCCTTGTGGAACAAGATGATATAGAAATTGTGGTCACTAACATTGTCAATTCAGTATCCTTTTTGCAGGATCAATCGACAGAACCACTAACATACGACTGCTTGGCCACCATAGAGACTGTATATTTGAGCTGTCCAGACTTGAAAGAAAAACCTCTGGAAGATGCTGATTCTTTATGCAAGATCCCCCTGCACCTTACAGACTCTACAAAAGAAAATAATACCTTTTATGAAGATGGTCCTTGTCTCCTCCCGCAGTGATCCGAATGAGTCGAGGGGTCCCTCCGGGAAAAATTCCCAAGGGCCCTAGGGAGCCCTGTCCTCAGCGGGTCCTGCAGCCGAGCAGAGAGGGTCCCATCTGGGGTGCCAAACTGATTCGGAGAAAACTCCAGGAACAAACTTGCCAACAAAGTTTTCAAGCTGACAAGCAGGTATTCTTTATTGCGGCGCCAGGAGACACAGGGGATAACTCCTCCTAACGTGTGTCCCCCTATTGCTACACAAGCCATCCTTATATAGTCCCTGGGCATACATACATATTCATGAGGGTATGTATGGATTACATCACTTTCCAGAAAGCTCCCCGCATGCGTACAGAATTGTGGTGGCGGTCTCTGAGGGTCGTTTACTTCTTCCAACAATCTTCATCACTTCTGGCAGCCTCTGAAGCACGCGCAGTAGATGCTTGTACCAGTTTAATTGGTTCGTTAGCATCAGAGACATAATAACCCTCCTATCCTCCTACTTATCAGTTAGTTTACCCGTAGCCTATCCTGGACACCTGCTATTCCCAGATACTCCTTATCCCTGCGTCCTGTTTTTCTAGACTGTTTTTCTTAAGAATATATCAACTATAACAATTTGTCTTGTGCCAGTATGTTCTCTAGCTGTACTCTATTTTTTTCTATGTATTATATGCACCTCAGTAATTTTCCACTGTGTTGGGGGTCGAGCATGGGTGCTTGAACAGGCCTACAGCAAGCTGTGAGAAAGTGAACTTATGACCCCAGGTTAAAAGAAGAAGAAGTGTCAAGATCAGCAAAACAGGAATGCAATAACAGGATGCCAGTAATTGCAGAAGCATGATGTAACGCTAAGCTGAAGCGAAGGTGTGAAACCAATCAGGAGAGGTAAAGGGGAGCATGTATCCCTCGTGGGCAAAGCAAAGCAGCCAATCAAGTAATGCGTGATCGCGTGTAAGACAGTATATTAAGAGCAGCCTTGTAATCATTAAACGGAGCATTTTGTGAACCTACATCGTATCGGTGTTTTCTCCCCTCCACCTGGCCGCGGCACCACTGCTACTGTTACAAAGCCATCGAACTTAGCATTGCTTAAAACTAATTCTAAATGTTTATATATTCCATTTTGTGATTTTGTGTTCTCCTCGTTTCACTGTAGCCCTCCTCCTCCTGACTCATTCTAACAGTTCCATGTCCTTTTTATGTTGAGGAAACCAGAACTGCACACAATACTCAGAGTGAGGTCTCACAAGAGCAGAGTAAAGGGGCAGTATCACCTCCTTCAACCTGCTGGTCATGCTCCTCTTGATGCAGCCAAGAACAGGGTTGGCTTTCTGGGCTGTAAGCACACACAAGAAGATGCTGATTCTTGGTTTCCTGATGGTAGTAGCTTTATGAAAAATGGTAAACAAAAGGCAGGATATGCCATTACCACCATTTCGCAGGTAACAGAAGCTAAACCTTTACCTGAGAACACCTATGCCCAGAAGGCAGAAATAATAGCGTTAATGAGAGCCCTAGAATTGGCTAAAGATAAAAGGGTAAATACTTGGACTGATTCTAAATATGCATTTGGTGTGGTCCATGCACATGGTGCTATCTCGAAAGAATGAGGACTTTTGAACACACAAGGGAAACAGATTAAACATACTACAGAAATTCTACAATTACTGGAAGCTGTTCAGCTGCCTGAAGAAGTAGCTATTATGTACTGTAAAGGACATCGAGAAGGTGACTCTGATCAGGAAATTGGAAATAATTTGGCCGATTTTGAAGCCAAATGAGCAGCTGAACAATCTAAAATCATGTCCTTAATCCCTGACGGCAAACTAACAATTGAAAAATCTAAACCTAGGTATTTAAATAGGACGGAAAATTGATTCAAGATCTAAAAGGACAGGAAAATAAAGAGGATTGGGTTCAGATACCTGATGGGCGAATTGTAATCCCCTATAATCAACTCTGGAAGTTAGTTCAGGGAGAACATAATAAAACTCATTGGGGTAGCAACTCTTTATATAAATATTTAGACAAACAAATTGTAGGAAGAAATCTATACACCACAATTCAATCGGTGACCAAACAATGTCAGCTATGTCTTAAGAATAAGCATAAAACTGAAAATAAAAATCAAATTGGGACAATTGTGAGAAGTTATCTGGGACAGCAGTGGCAAATAGATTTTTCTGAATTATCAAGAAAAGGGGGTGATTGATATTTGTTGGTGTTAACAGATACTTTTTCAAAATGGCCAAAAGCATTCCCTTGTAGGATAAATAATGCAAGACAACTGATTAAAACATTATTTAATGAGATAATACCTTGCTTTGGAGTACCAGCAGCAATTTCTTCCAACCGAGGTTTGCAGTTTAGTGCAAAATTGTTACAAGAAGTTAGCAAAAATTGGAAATTGATTGGCAACTACATGTTCCATACAGGCCTCATGCCAGTGGACAAGTAGAAAAGATAAACCATCTGATCAAACAACAAATTAGTAAAATATGTCAGGAAATGAGTTTATATTGGTACCAAGGTTTACCACTGGCTCTATTAAGAATTCAAACTAAACCTCGGTCGAAAGAAGAGGTTAGCCCATTTGAAATTTTATATGGAAGACCATAACAGTCCCAGTTTAAAGGAGAAAGTCTTCAGGAAGTAGGAGAAAGCTATCTCTGTGAGTTTTTGATCAATCTGGGAAAACAATTGGAGGAGATAAATAAGAGAATAGCAGGGACAAGAGCAAGAGGTTTGGATTATCTGATTCACCCTTTCAGATCTGGAGACTGGGTTTATGTTAAGAATTTTTCAGGAGATCCTCTACAGGAGAAGTGGAGCGGACCGTTGCCGTGGAACGGACTCAGTCAGAGACCAATATGATCAGACAAAAAGCCATTTATTGCAAAGCATTAACTCCTTATATACCATTGCTTACACACACCTACAACAATTTGGCATATCATGACTGGATACTTGTCTTGAAGACCCTTAGTGACTAACACATAATTGGTTAAGCACAAGTGTGAGAACTTGACCTCGAACGCTTGCCAACAGTCCACAGTTCTCATAACTCAGTGAATTACAGCTTCTTCTTATCTTGCTTGCTTAGGCTTCCTCGGGCCTCCCACAGCCTTGCTGTATCTTTCAGTTATTCAGAGCTCATGTACCAAATATCCGTTCTCTTGTGAGAACACTGTCTCCACAGACCGTACCAGATATTACTGACCACCTTTACAGCAGTGAAGATAAAGGAACAACCTGCTTGGATACATTATTCAAGAATAAAGAAAGCACCAGAACCAGAGAAGACATGGCAGATCGAACCTTCAGGACCCTTACGTATGAAATTGCGTTGGTCATAATTTGGACTCATATGATAACTGGTGCACAAGCTTGGGACCAGAACTTATACCTGAAATTAATGCAAAATGTTACTGAAGTTTTTAATCGTAGTGACTGTTGGGTGTGTGCACAGTTGCCTAAATCAGGAGAAAGCCTGGAACTCCCATTAAGTGGAGTTCCAATTCCTAACACTGTCTCATGGACAAACCTGTGGGTGAACACTAGCAATTTGTATTCAAAGGGAAGGTTGAGATTTGGAATAGTTAATCCTAATCCAGGTAATAAATATTACACCTGTGCACAAAGATGTATTACACCAGGAACCAGGGCAGGAGACCATACTTGCTTAAATGCCACAGATGTATGTCACCATTCAAATTGCAATCACACCATTAATATAGATGGTATCGTAGTTCAGTGGTGGCCCGTTCCTAAAGGGAAAGGGTGGCATTGGTTATGTGGAGAAAATGCTTATAAGACTTTACCCCCCCAACTGGAAGGGTGCTGTAATACCCAATTTTACTATTTTCGACAGGTATCCTTCCGGATCCTGGATTAGAAGTTTCGTTAAACGTATTAAGTGAGGGTTTGTTTAACCCTATTATTGAATGACATACTGCATTTCACAGTTTTGTGAGAGGGCTAATTCCATCTTTGGGAGTAAGTGAATTAGAGAAAGCAATTGTAAATATCTCAGCAGCCATAGAGGAAATGGAAAGTAAAGACATTGATATAATACAGGCAGAACAACAAGACATAACCAGCCTATCTAAGGTGGTATAAAACCGAATGGCTCCAGACATGTTATTGGCATCAGAAGGAGGAGTTTGTTCCATAATCAATGAGAGTTGTTGTTCCTACATAGACCAAAGTGGCAGAATTGAAACAGATCTGGAGGAAATTTGGAAACAAAGATATTTCATGAGATGGCCATGGATGACACCTCCTGGGGTTTTGAAGAAACATGGAAAAAGTTAACTTCATGGTTACCTAATGTCTCCTGGTTGAGGCAACTGGTTGCAAGAATATTGATGTTAATTATTTTAATATTGATGACTTGTGGTATGATACAATGTTCCTTCTGGTGTGGTAAACTACCTATGATCAATTATGAAGATTGGAAAAGGAATGAAATTAAGCACCGAGTTAGAAATGGGAAATTATTTCAAAAGGATGGTAATGGTAATGGTAATATATAAAATGTTGCAAAAGAATTTGCAAAAGGACAGAAAAAGGGGGGATTGAAACAAGGGGAACACAAAATCACAAAACGGAATATATAAACCTTTAGAATTAGTTTTAAGCAATGTTAAGTTTGATGGCTTTGTAACAGTAGCAGTGGAAAATTACTGAGGTGCATGATACACAGAAAAAATAAATACAGCTAGAGAACATATTGGCACAAGATAAATCATTATAGTTGATGTAGTTTTAAGAAAAACAGTCTAGAAGAACAGGACACAGGGGATGTCTGGGAATGGCAGGTGTCCAGGATGGGCTACTGTTAAACTAACTGATAAGTAGGAGAACAGGAGGATTATGATGTCTCTGGTGCTAATGAACCAATTAAGCTCATATAAGCATCTACTGTGCATATTTCAAAGGCTGCCAGAAGTGATGAAGATTGTTGGAAGAAGTAAACGACCCTCAGAGACCACCACCGCATTTTTGTATGCATGCGGGGAACTTTCTGGAAAGTGATGTAATCCATACGTAGCCTCATGAATATGCATGTATGCCCAGGGACTATATAAGGACGGCTTGTGTAACAATAGAGGCACATGTTAGGAGGAGCTATCCCCCGTGTCTCCCGGCGCCGCAATAAAAAATACCTGCTTGTCAGCTTGAAAACTTTGTTGGCAAGTTTGTTCCTGGAATTTTCTCCGAATCATTATTTAACAGCAATTTAGAACTGCCAAAAAGATGCATTTTATAAGGATTTCAAATGCCCTTTCTGGTACCAACTTAGTTTGATCAGCAGCTTTTCTTCATTCTCTCAATCCTTCAGAAAGGGAAACTCAAAACAGGAAGAGGGCATATATAAAAACATTAAACAGTGACCTCCTGAGGTTCCTACAACAATTTTTTTTAAGTAGAAAACCTACACCATTCCTTAGCAGCAGCTATTTCTGTAGTTTAGTAGACTACAAGCACTATACTGGGTGTGTAAGGGGCAAATGAAGCCGTGCAAGAGGCAGAAATACTGAAATGTAACAAACTCACAATTCTACTAGTATAAACCTTCAGTCAACATTCAAGAACTGTCAAGACTACACCACAAAAACTAAAATACTTTTTATATATCCCATGACACAATCATTGAATTATAACTGTTAATGCTGATTTAGAACTTTTCTTACCTCAGATTAAACCCTAAAGGGCTTCTGAAAATGTCTGCACTATATTATGCATTAGGAATATGGTTTATTTGCTTTAAAATATACCGTGAGAGAGCATACTGGCACAAAAGGCTATTTTGTCAGTACTTTTTATTTCTGCCTTAGCTATTTTCTTTGCTGTTATACCAGATCAGTTCACATCCGTACAAATATTTACGAAAATACTATGTAAAAAAAGTGCCACCCTAAACTAACCTGAGGTGCAGTGGTTTTCTTTGGTTAAAGGGGCTTTCTGAAATTTAAAGTTTAGTTAAACTCAGATTCCAGCTGTAATGCTACAGTATTATTTGATTTTCTATTCTACAAATTTTTTTAATGTCATTTACCTGAAACTCTTCCTTAATGTTCAAACACACTCAAAATTAAAGCAAGTTCAAATCTAAAATAACATCCTACCTTGCTAAGCTTTAAAGTTTTTTTCCTTCTTCTTCCAGAATTTGTTGTTCAAGTGTTTTTAGTAACTAAAACTGTTACTAATTTACTTCAGCGTTATTAATTAAGAAGAGATTTTGTATTTGCCATCAAAGCAATGTAATTTGAAAGCAAATTATCACATGCAAATTTGACCAAAATGAATAAATACTATGTACTAGCATTACTGAACGTACTTCATACAGTACATAGAATCATAGAATAGTTAGGGTTGGAAAGGATCTTAAGATCATCTAGTTCCAACCCCCCTGCCATGGGCAAGGACACCTCACACTAAACCATATCACCCAAAGCTTCATCCAACCTGGCCTTGAACACTGCCAGGGATGGTACATGTCTAAACTATTCTTCAGGCATAATCCATTTAAATTTGCAAAGCCCCCCCCCCCCCACAAAAAAAAGAAAAAAAAAAAAAGGAGGGGGGACAATGCGACACATTTAAAGCACGTATGCTATCATGCTGTCGTGGTTTAAACCAAATCTGCACAGTTCGCTCACTCACTCCCGCAGTACCCCACACTCCTTTGTTTCCCCCCCCCACCACCTTCCCAATCCCGGAGGGATGGGGAGGAGAGCCGGAGGAATACAACTCCCACGGATTGAGGTAAAATCAGTCCAGCAATTAAGGTATAACACAAATCACTACTGCTACCACTAACAAGTCAATGTTAGAGGAAATAAACAAGGAGAGAGAATACGATACCACCCGCCGAAAGGAGCCCAGCCCGGAAGAGAGAGCTAACCCCTCCCCTCCTGGCCAACTTCCAGTTCCCTCTCCGAGCCCAGCCCGGAGGAATGTTAACACCTTCCCTTCCGAACAGTTTCCAGTCCCCTCCCCGAGCAGGACGTGCTGTGGTATGGAATACCTCCCCGACTAGCCCAGACCAGGCGCCCTATCTCTCCCTCCTCCCTGGCAGAGCATGAGCTACTGCTGAACCCATGACACATGCATAAAAAAAAGCCCCCAAACAGCATTTATAAGTTCACACTCGTACAGCTCAGGCTTCAGTGCAACAGCTAAATCATTTAACACTCAAAGAACAAAACCATGCAAAGAGCAGCAAGTTCTTCAAAAACCACCCCTCCCACCAGCAAACAAAACCCCAAAACCTTACAAACAAAGCACAAACCACCAAAAAACTCCCATCCAAACTATTATCCAATATCCAATTTTGCAATGTAAAGGCGAGAAACTAAATCTATACAAAGGCTGTTATGGCTTACTTTTGTTTTGCAGGCTCATTATGCAGCACTTGAAAAAATTAAAAAGTGCAGTTTCACCTCTGACCAGCAGATTTAAAAATTTCTCCATTTTCCTTTATCACCATGGGATACTCTTTAGGCAATATATATGAAAGACTTGCCACTTTCAGATTAACACAAGATCAAAATGTACCAGTTAGGATTACACATTCACAGTGCATAAGAAAATACACATGGAAAGAAAAGATTTAACAAGGGTTTATTCACAGGAATACGTGTAAGTATAGAGGGAAAAATAACCAAACCCAAAACAACCAAAAAAAACCCCAGAACATCAACAGAAAAGCTAAACAAATGAAATGAGAGGATCCAAACCAACTTTCACTCTGTAGCTTTAAACTTTTACCCTTGTGCATTTAGCTACATCACAAAGGGCTATCAACATGCATTAATACGTTGTAGATACCGTACATTACATCCGTTAAACATCTCTAAGATCATGCTGTGAACAGAAAGCATAAAAGGTAATATGTTGAGTGGGAATACGCACAAATATAGCAATCATGTCATTGACTTCTACAATTGTCTTTATATGTCAACTAACATTTATGTAGCCTTTAATGGGTCTTACCATGTAACTCTTTTAGAGATTCTGCTAAAAATCACTAGCATATAAGCATGCAGAAAGCACATCACACTGACAGCACAGAGGCAAATATCTTGCACAGTTATATCAGTTTTCCACATTGTGCAGGTTACACACAATACAATATCAATCTTAATCTTAACAGATCCTAGAAAGGTGTTTCAAGGCCTAATTGTTAACTACATTACTTTATATCTATATTCTTAATAAAAATAAGATCCACAGAATCTCAGAAAAGGAATTTTAAATGTGGGGCTATATTGAATTAGTAAACTGCAAAACAAGACTGGCACACACACTCTATGTGATGCAAGCATTCTACTTTACCACTAGTTTAAATTACTATGAGTCAGAATACATGTATGAACCCTAAACTGCATGTTAAGAAAAAATTCTTTACACTAGAAATTAAATTAATTAAGTACAATAAACAAATATCTGGTACTTGATTTTTTTTTAATGTAAAAATTAATATGTGAATCTTTCCTTTGAAGTGTCCCTCCCCTTACCCCAAAAGTGAAAGGAATAACTCATTTGGCAGCTTGCAGATTGCTTAATTTTGTCCAAGTTAACTTTTATTAATCCCTGGCAGTGTTCAAGGCCAGGTTGGACAGGGTCTTGGGTGACAAGATCTAGTGGAAGGTGTCCTTGCCCATGGCAGGGGGGTTGGAACTAGATGATCTTAAGGTCCCTTCCAACCCTAACCATTCTATGACTCTATGATTATGAATTTACAACAGGGTTTCTAAGTTGCACACTGCAAATGTCTGCTCCTAATACAGACACAATCTGCATTTTAACTGTACTAACTTAATTTGCTTACTTACTCGTAAACATGCAAATCACCTAGGAATCCCATCAAGCAAGATGAAATAATGTAGAAAACTCTTACTTAAAACAAACAAACAAACAAAAACAACAGAAAAGAAAAAAGAAAGCCTTTTACTGTTTGTGACCCCCATCCTTAGATTTCTTTTATTGTGTGCAAAATAGTTTTCCTCTTTATGTATCCCTATGGTTCAATGATATGGTTCTTATTTTGGTACAGTTCCCCACAATAGTCCAGAATGGGCTGTTTTGTTAATAGTTTTTTTTTCCTTCTTCCTCACATCCAGTGCAGAGTTGTAAAACGAGAAAGATTTCCACCCACAAAGGCTCCAGATGTCAAAACATTTCCCAACATTGACTTAATACAGTGACGGCAACACTTCCCTCCCACCCCACCCAGTAGGGTTGGGATTGTACTCTATTCCCTACTGGTTTACCCTTCCCCCCAGTAAAGGGTAACATTTTCCCTGGGTGCAGAGACTCCCTCATAGTCTCCCAGACTGAAGGACCTATAAAAGAAAAGATAGAGGTATAGTTAAATCTAATCATGAACCTTAACTGACAGATCAGTGCATAAACAAAGAGCTTGTTTTGTCTTTTTTTAAGCAGTAGGTGAAAACTTTTAACTTAAAAAATGAATCTATGACTAGATTTTACCTTTTAAGACTGTTTAAGAAAAGACCCCATTTATACCAGATAAATTATTATTCATGAAAGAGCACTGTATACTTTAAGGCTACACTGACAATTCCACTATGTGGCTAAGCTTAGATTTAAGATAAAAGCAGTCCTATATATTCTAACAAGCTTTTCCTGGTTTAGTACAAGATTATAAGGTAGTTACAACATTGAGAAAAAATATTAACATACCTTCTACTGACCAAACAATTTCGCTTTCAGGTGGATTAAACAAGATAGTCATAGTATCTCCTCAGTACAAGCTGAGGATAAGTGACAGTTTTACCACTTCAGATTCCTCTTCATTAGGATGAAAAATACCTCTTATTTCAGAATTAAAATGCCCTCATTTATCAGCACGTAAATGTTTGAAATTGGTTTAGTTGTAATCCATTATTCAGATAAAAAATGCAATTCTCTTATGTCACTGACTGACTAAACTTTGGCTGACTCTTGTCCATTCAACAACAAAACAGAACTGCATGATTCACACTCATAATTTCAGTACAAAAGTTCTAGAGGAAGTATCAAATTTATATAAAGATTGAATGAATAAACTTAATTTGCCCTCTCTTTGGGGTAGTATAATAATCTCTTCACAGTATCACACTACTTTACCAGAGGGAACTTTGCTTTTATATAGTGTGCACAAATAGCACACAAAGCAAGGTGATATAAGAATACAAGTATTCTAGAATGCACAATCACAATTCTTTGCTGAAGTTGAATCATTCTCCAGACAGAACTGTAACAATACTAAATTGGTGCATAAAGTGGAATGTGGCAATAATAAACACATCAGCCTCCCCAAAACATCAAGCTCTACAGTCAGTACAGTTACAGATTAGCATAACGTCCTTTATTCAGTGCAAAGATCATCTAGTATGTGGTTAGAAATGTATCTGACTCCTCACGGCTAGCATCTTAAATTTGCTTTCCTATTCTAGGGAAATATTCCTGCTTAGACCACATCTGTCATCTACTAATTCATAAGACATAAGGAAGCTTGTGACTTCAGTATGATAGCTTGAGGATTATAATCATAATTTTGCTCATTAAACATAAACAGGCACTTTTTTACACCAACACGTCCGATCTTATCTTGATATACTACTATGAATCTCTCCCCCTCCCCCCCTTAGTAAGGCAGATTTGTGTGGTTACCTCTAATTATGGGACTGCAGCTACAGCACATAAGGTTAAACTCCATAGTAAGCTGCAAGGCGCTCTTTTAAGGGAAGAGGAAACTGGTCAGAGAAACGCCTCCAATTCTCATCTCCAACTTGGTTTTTAAATCCATGCAGAATCTACAAATGTGGGGAGGAGGGCAGAAGTCAAGATAATAATTAAATAGTAGAATCATGATCACAATTTCAAGCAACATATGCAGTAACCCACAAACTGCTGGACTGTGCATCTGTCCATTTGAATTCCCCAGCTTCATATTTTAAAAACTACTAAGAAACAAATGAAGTCTAGTAATGTCTGTCTTAAAGGAAAAAAAAAACACCACCCCAAACATTTCAGTTAAGGGTGACATATAGACTATAGCTATGCACTCAAATTAGTATAAAATATATAAATACATACTATATTATACATATATAAAAATATACATATGTGCATATGTATGCCACCACCAATATTTGACAGACCAAATGTCTGTCAATTTCTAGCAAATACAAAAGCATATTGTGAGATCTGTGTTTTTTTCCATGGAACCTGTAGACACCTATTAGTAAAAAGGAAACTATTAAAATCTTTCATGCTTCAAAAGAACAGTTATCTGTTCTTTTAAACACAGTAGTCAAAAGCCAGCATGAAAGGGGAAGAGAAGAAAGAAATGACTGAAAAAAATCTAAGGATCATAGAATCACAGAATGGTTAGGAGTGGAAAGGACCTTAAGATCATCTAGTTCCAATCCCCCTGCCATGAGCAGGGATGCCTCACACTAGACCAGGCTGCTCAAGGCCCTGTCCAACCTGGCCTTCAACACTCTCAGGGGTGGAGCATTCGCAACTTCTCTGGGCAACCTTTTCCAGTGCCTCACTGCCCTCACAGTAAAGAACAACTTCCTTATATCTAACCTGAAGTTCCCCTGTTTAAGTTTAAAATCGTTATCCCTTGTCCTATCACTACAGTCCCTGACGAAGAGTTCCTCTCTGGCATCCTTGTAGGCCCCCTTCAGATATATTCAGGCACAACAAAAGAACCACTTTTTAAAAATCATCTTCCAGTGCAGTTTTAGCAAGTGAGCTTCAGCTAGAGTCTTCAGATATTTTGCTTTCATAAAATGTGATGCAATTAATAGGATATGTATCAGTTGTCAACACTAGCAGCTCATCTACCTGTGCTCTTGGAAGGGGCATTTTCACTCTCAGCTCCAGTGTTGGAAAAACATGCAGCTTAACTAAGGTAATTGTGTATTCAGCTAGCATATAAAGTCACTCTAATGAGGAAGTAATTAAAAAATTTCCATGCCATCATTTGAAGAAAGCTTTGTCTCCTTCCTTGCATGGCAAAAAGTACAGAAGAACACAGTTTAAAAAGAAAGGCTGTCTTTATGCCAAGTGACCAAGAAATACCGCGTTTAGTTTGAATGTGTTAGATCCCACATGGATATCCTGGAAAGAATCTAAAAGCGAGGAGCATGGATTATTAAAGCATGTACTGAATGCTGAAAGACCAGGAGAGAAACACAGAATCATAGAATTGCAGAATGGTTTGGGTTGGAAAGGACCTTAAGATCATCTAGTTCAACCCCCCCTGCCATGGGCAGGGACACATGCCACTAGATCAGGTTGCTCAAGGCCTTGTCCAACGTGGCCTTGAACACTTCCAGGCATGGGGCAGCCACAGCTTCTCTGTGCAACCTGTGCCAGTGTCTCACCACCCTCACAGTAAAGAATTTCTTCCTTATATCCAACATAAAACTCCACTGTTTCACTTTGAGCCTATTGCCCCTTGTCTTATCACTGCAGTCCCTAATGAAGAGCCCCTCTCCGACATCCATGTAGGCCCACTACAGATATTGGAAGGCTGCTATGAGGTTACCATGCAGACTTCTCCAGGCTGCACAGTCCAAATTTTCTCAGCCTGTCTTTGTATGGGAGGTGCTCCAGGCTCTTGATCATCCTCGTGGCCTCCTCTGGACTTGTTCCAACTGTTCTATGGGGTCTCACAAGAGCAGAGTAGAGGGGAGGGATCACCTCCTTTGACCCGCTGGTCATGCTTCTTTTGATGCAGCCCAGAATACGGTTGGTTTCTGGGCTGCGAGCGCACACTGAAGCCAGCTCACGTTCAGTTTCTCATCAACCACCACCCCCAAGTCCTTCTCCACCCAACCTGTAGCTGTGCCTGGGATTGCCTCAACCCAGGTGTAGGACCTTCCACTTCACATTGTTGAACTTCATGAGGTTGGCATTGGCCCACCTTGTTTAGAGACAAGGATGTCATGCAGGAGAGTGCCAAACTCTTTGCACAAGTCCAGGTAGACATCAGTGGCTCTGCCCCTAGCCATCTCTTCTGTAGCCCCATAGCAGAAGGTCACCAAATTGGTCAGGCATGATTTGCCCTTAGTGAAGACATGTTGGCTGCCACCAACCACCTCATTGTTTTTCGTGTGTATGGTTTCCAGGAGAAACTGCTCTGTGATCCTGCCAGGCACAGAGGTGAGACTGACTGGTCTGTAGTTTCCCGGGTCTTCAAATTTCCATTTTTAAAAATGGGGGACATATTTCCCTTTTACCAGTCGCTGGGAACTTCCCCTCACTACTGTGATTTTTCAAATATGATGAACAGTGGCTTAGCAAATTCATCCTCCAGTTTCCTCAGGACCCACTTGCTGAGGGGGGTGGCTTGAGAAAGGACGCCTGTGGCACCGGAGCGGAGCCAGGGGAGATCAGTGTCCAGAAGCCTCACCACAGAGCGACAAGAGCCACTGAGGAGGGAGCCTCAAGTCCTCGACAGGACTTGCAAAGAGCTCAGCTCCCGCGAGGAGGAGGCTCACCGGGGGCGGAGACAGGAGGAGTGGCACCAACTGTGAGTGGTTAAAAATCTACACAGGGAGCGCGGCGAACAGAGCAGGCAAACAGAGCGGGTCGAGGCAGTTTGTGCAGCAGTTCTCGCGGGCAGGCGAGCGGGATGGTGAACACTCGCCGTATGAGCAGGGTCCGGTCTGGGAGCTCTGCCCCGGCCGCCCCGGTGGTGGCCAGCGTAGGCATCCAGACAGAGCCGGTAAATGAGGAGGTTGCGGTGCAGAGCTCGGAGTGTAGAGAGTGCCTGCACTGGTCTTGTGAGGGAAAGGTGCAGAATGAGCAGGGCTGCGCTCGCTGCTCCCAGATGGAGGTCCTCCTCCAGCAGGTGGCTGAGCTATGGGATGTTGTCAGTAAGCTGCAAGATGTCAGGGAAGCTGAGAGGAATTAAAAGCAAGGGGCTTCCTCCTAAATCTGCTGTACCCACCCAGAGCTGCTTTGCTGTCCTGCAAGGGGCTGATGAGGAAATGCACTTGCATCAGAAACAGTCGGCTGGTGCACTGGTACAGAAGATAGGTACTGGTGCCGCCAGGAAAAAGCGGTGGGTTGTAGTAGTAGGGGACTCTGCCTTGAAAGGGACAGAAGCGCTCATCTGTCGGCCTGACCCGGTCGCAAGGGAGGTGTGTTGCCTACCTGGGGCACGGATCAGGGATGTTGCGGAGAGGCTGCCTGCTCTAGTAAGTCCCACGGACTATTACCCGCTTCTAGTGATACATGTGGGTGCTAGGGATATAGATAGTAGTAGCCTGAGGAGTATAAAGAAGGACTACAGAGCTCTGGGAAAGGTGGTCAGGGGTTCTGGAGCTCAGATAGTCTGTTCGACAATTCTCCAGGACACAGGGGAGGACCTTCCAAAGGCAAGGAGGATTGGACAGGTTAATAAATGGTTAAAAGGGTGGTGTCATAGTCAAGGGTTTGGGTGTCTTGAACATGGGGCCCAAATTTGTAGGCCAGGCCTACTGGGAGCTGATGGAGCTGCTCTGATAAAGAAAGGGAAGAGTGGTTTTGCTGGGAGGCTTGCCAGACTTGTCAAGGATGCTTTAAACTAGTTGTGTTGGGGGAGGGGAGCATCATTCCATCCCAACACACCCAGTCAGTTGCCAGCACCTATAATAAATACTTTGAGCAATGTAGTGATATCCTAGCTGCTCCAGCCTCTGAGCTGGCTTCATTTGGAGCTCGGCTCAGATGCCTCTATACATACGCCCGTAGCATGGGGAACAAACAAGAGGAATTAGAGATGTGGGCACATCTGCGGGGCTATGATATAATAGGCATCACCGAAACATGGTGGGATGGCTCCTTTGACTGGACTGTTGGAATGGAAGGTTATAGGCTTTTTAGAAAAAACAGGCACGGTAGAAGGGAAGGGGGAGTTGCCCTTTATGTTAGGGATAGGCTGGAGAGTATGGAACTCTCCCTGGGGACAAGTGATCAGTTAACAGAAAGTTTGTGGGTCAGGTTTAAGGGGAAATCGGTGATGGGACACATTACTGTGCGGATATGTTACAGACCGCCTGATCAAGAGGAACCTGTGGATGAAGAACTCTACGGACAAATAGGAAAAGCCTCACACTCTCAGGCCCTTGTTCTCATGGGGGACTTCAACCACCCTGACATCTGTTGGGGCAACGGTATGGCCCGGCACAAGCAATCCAAGAGGTTTCTTGATTCTGTGAAAGACAACTTCCTTCTGCAAGCAATAAATGAGCAGACGAGTAGAGGTGCCCTGCTTGACCTCGTGCTCACCAACAGGGAAGGGCTCATTGGAAATGTGACTCTCCAGGGAAGTCTTGGATGCAGTGATCATGAGATGGTCGAATTTGAGGTCCTCAAGACAGTGAGGAGAGCATGCAGTAAGCTCACTGCCCTGGACTTCAAGAGAGCTGACTTTGGCCTCTTCAGGAACCTGCTTAGCAAGGTTTTATGGGATATAGCCCTAGAGGGCAAGGGGGCCCAAGACTCTTGGTTAACATTCAAGGATCACCTGCTACCAGCTCAGGAGTGTTGCATCCTGACTAGAAGGAAGTGCAGCAGGAGTGCCTGGAGACCTCCTTGGATGGATAAGGAGCTGCTGAGAAAAAATTCACAGGAAAAAAGAGTCTTATAAAAGGTGGAAACAAGGACAGGTGGCCTGGGATGAATACAGGGATGTTGTCAGGGTAGTTAGGGACCAAGTTAAGAAAGCTAAGGCACAATAGGAGCTAAACTTGGCAAGGGATGTTAAAGATAATAGGAAGGGATTTTATAGGTATGTTGTGGCTAAAAAACAGACTAAGGACAATGTCGGCCCCCTCCAGAAGCTTTTGGGAGAACTGGCTACACAGGACTTGGAGAAGGCTGAGGTTCTGAATGGCTTCTTTGCCTTAGTCTTCACTGGCAAAGGCTCTGACTGCAGCACCCGAGTCTTGGAAGGCGGATGCAGGGACTGTGAAAACCTAGACCTTGGGCCCACTGTACATGAGGATCTGGTTCGAGACCATCTTAAGAACGTGAATGTACACAAGTCCATGGGCCCTGATGATATCCATCCGTGGGTCCTAAAGGAGCTGGCGACTGATGTTGCAAAGCCACTGGAACCTGAAAAAAGGGAAATATAACCCTCATTTTCAAGAAGGGGGAAATGGATGACCCGGGGAATTACAGACCAGTCAGTCTCTGAATTACAGGAATTACAGACAGTCTCCCCTCTGTGCCTGGCAAAATCTGGGAGCAGATTCTCCTAGAAGGCATGCTAGGGCATATGAAAAACAACAAGGTACTTGGTGACAGCCAGCATGGCTTTACTAGAAGAAAATCCTGCCTGACCAATTTGGTGGCCTTCTATGGTGGGGCTACAAAAGTGATGGACAGGGGTGGAGCAGTTGATGTCATCTACCCGGACTTGTGTAAAGAGTTCAACACTGTCCCACATGACATCCTTGTCTCTAAATTGGAGTGTCATCAATTTGATAGGTGGACCACTCGGTGGATAAAGAAATGGCTGGATGGTCGCACTCAAAGAGTTGTGGTCAACGGTTCAATGTCCAGCTGGAGATCAGTAACGAGTGGTGTCCCTCAGGGATCGGTGTTGGGACCGGTCTTGTTTAATATCTTTGTCGCTGACATGGACAATGGAATTGAGTGTGCCCTCAGCAAGTTTGCTGATGACACCAAGCTTTGTGGCTCTGTTGATATGCTAGAGGGAACGAATGCCATTCAGAGGGACCTTGACACACTTGTGAGGTGGGCTGATGCCAACCTCATGAAGTTTAACCATGCCAAGTGCAAGGTCCTACACCTGGGTCGGAGCAATCCCAGGCACAGCTACAGGTTGGGCAAAAAGGAAATTCATGGTAGTCCTATGGAGAAGGACTTGGGGGTGTTAGAAAATGAACATGAGCCGGCAGTGTGCACTCACAGCCCAGAAAGCCCACCATATTTTGGGCTGCATCAAAAGGAGCGTGACCAGCAGGTCAAAGGAGGTGATCCTGCCCCACTACTCTGCCCTTGTCAGATCTCACTTGGAGTATTGTGTGCAGTTCTGGTGTCCTTGACATAAAAAGGACATGGTACTGTTAGAACAAGTCCAGAGGAGGGCCACGAGGATGATCAGGGTACTGGAGCACCTCCCATATGAAGACAGGCTGAGAAAGTTGGGGCTGTTCAGCCTGGAGAAGAGAAGGCTGCGTGGAGACCTCATAGCAGCCTTCCAGTATCTGAAGGGGGCCTACAGGGATGCTGGTGAGGGAGTATTCATTAGGGACTGTAGTGATAGGACAAGGGGTAATGAATTGAAACTCAAACAGCAGAGGTTTAGAGTGGATATAAGGAAGAAATTTTTTACTGTTAGGGTGGTGAGGTACTGGAGTGGGTTGCCCAGGGAGGTAGTGAATGCTCCATCCCAGTCAGTGTTCAAGGCCAGGTTGGATGAAGCCTTGGGTGATATGGTTTAGTTTGAGGTGTCCCTGCCCATGGCAGGGGGGTTGGAACTAGATGATCTTGAGGTCCTTTCCAATCCTAACTATTCTATGATTCTATGAATTTCATCTGGTCCCATGGACTTGTGCACATACAGGTTCCTTGGATGATCTTGAACCTTATCCTCTCCTACAATGGGCTTAAGGCCTTCACTCTCTTAGTCCATGCATATGTCTTTCATGACATGTAGTCATCATGAATTCACCAAGGGTAAATCTTGCTTGACCAATCTAATAGCCTTTTATGATGACATGGCAGGATGGGTCAACAAGGGGAGAGCAGTGGATGTTATCTACCTTGACTTCAGCAAGGCTTTTGACACTGTCTCCCATAACATTCTCGTAGGTAAAGTTAGTAAATGTGGGTTAGATGAATGGACACTGAGGTGGATTGAAAACTGGCTGTATGGCACACTTTGGAGGGTTGTGATCAGTGGAGTAGTATCCAGTCATTGGCCTGCAGTCAGTGGTGTTCCCCAGGGATCAATACTGGGTCCAGTCTTATTTAATTTGCTTATCAATGACTTAGATGAAGGGCTAGAGTGTACACTCATCAAGTTGGCTGATGATACGAAGCTGGGGGGAGTGGCTGATACACCTGAAGGCTGTGCTACCATTCAGTGGGACCTTGATAGGCTGGAGAATTGGGTGGAGAAAAACCTCAGGAGGCTCAAGAAGGGCAAGTGTAGGGTACTACACCTGGGGAAGAATAACCCCAAGTATCAGTACAGGTTGGGGGCTGACCTAGTAGAGAGCAGTTCTGCCCTTTTGTCCAGGAAGGCCAAGAGTATCCCGGGGTGCATTGGGAGGAGTGTGGCCAGCAGGTCAAGGGAGGTGATCCTCCCCCTCTACTTGACCCTGATGAGGCCACATCTGAAGTACTGTGTCCAGCTCTGGGCTCCTCAGTACAAGAAAGACAAGGAGCTGCTGGAGAGGGTCCAGCAGAGGGCCACAAGGATGATCAGGGGTCTGAAGCATCTCTCTTATGAGGAGAGACTGCAGGAGCTGGGCCTGCTTAGTCTAGTGAAGAGCAGACAGAGAGGGGATCTCATTAATGCATATAAATATCTCAGAGGTGGGTGCCAGGAGGATGATGCCATACTCTTTTCAGTGGTGCCCAGTGACAGGACGAGGAGCAATGGCCATAAAGTAAAACACAAAAAGTTTCACCTCAACATGAGGAAGAAATTCTTTACGTTGAGGGTGGCAGAGCACTGGAACAGGCTGCCTAGGGGGTTGTGGACTCTCCCTCTGCGAAGACATTCAAAACCCACCCACACATGTTCCTGTGCAACCTGGTCTAGGTGTTCCTTCCTTGGCAGGGGGGTTGGACTAGAATAGGCTAATTATTAATTAGGCTAACCCTAATAGGCTGAACCCATGACAATGATCTCCAGAGATCCCTTCCAACACTACTGGTTCTGTGATTCTTTGATGTACTGAAACTGCTTTGGATAATCACCACAGACAGCACCCTGGAATTTCCTTTAGGCTCATATTTCCTGTTTCCTTCTGCTGATGTAGAGTATGAGAATACTCACAGCTATGCCTTTCCTGTTCCTGATGTTCCTTTGAAGCTTTGCAGATAACTAGTCCCCTAACTAGGATAGTGAGATTTTTGTGTTTTCTACTCAAGATGGGATTCAAATTTCTGTCTTCTTTTCTGATCTGCACACTTGGCAATGAGGAGAAAGTGCTAATATTGACCCATGAGTCGTACTTAGAAATACGCTCCGTTTTAGCTTTAAGAGGGTGTCAAGGTTTAGGGTTAAAGGTTGGACCAGATGATTCTTGAGGTCCCTTCAAACCTGGTATTCTATGAATTATTAACTTTTTACATGCATCCTTCTTAAACAGAGATTTCATTTTATGACATATGATGGGAGCCACGCTACTGAACAGTAACAGCATTTGTTCATGAAACTGAAATTTTTTTTTCCTGGTTTTTAACCTAAGACAGTAGGGCGCAAACAACATATTATTTTGAGTGTTTAGGGGTTTTTTTTGTTTGTTTATGCACGGGAAACAGTCTTTTTGCTTAAATTCTATTGAGTTTGTCTAGGGGTGTATTCTTTGCTATCACTGTACGTTAGTTTCTTGAAGACTTGCTTCTCCAAGAGGGATTCTGAAGAGGGTTAAGCAATCCCAAAAAAATCTTATTTTCAGCTGAAGCAAGATAAACGGATCAGGAAAGCACTGGAAGAAGCTGTGAATGCTCCATCCCTGGCAGTGTTCAAGGCCAGGTTGGATGGGGCCTTGAGCAACATGGTCTAGTGTGAGGCGTTCCTGCCCATGGCAGGGGGGTTAGAACTAGATGATCCTAAGGTCCTTTCCAACCATTCCATGATTTGCAATTTTCTAGATGTTCTTCAAAAAAAAGGAGGCATAAACCCCCCCTATTCTTCCAAATGCAGTCAAAACGTAGTAGGCAGGACATTATGAAAATATCTTTGAGGATGATTATCCTTTCAAATAAGATCCCAAGCAAGCTTTTAAACACTGTTGAAAACAATTTTTGAATAACCTGAAAGCACGTAAAAACAATATAGGTAAAAATTCAGATTTTTTAAATGAAGCTTTGTCTGAAAATTTATGCCTTTGCAAGAAAGCCTTCATGACCACAAGTACAGTAAGTGCTAATAGTGGAAATAGAAAGCAACAAAGAAACAGGATCCAAAACAATTGTAGTTCAGATATACTGTCATACTAGAAACATTACCTTACAGAACATGTCTCGGAGATCATCTTTTGGGCTAATCCATGATGCAACAGCATCACAAAAAAAAATAAAGTCCTAAAAGATTAAGCAATCATATTGGTTAGAAACCTCAATTTATAGGTTTGAACACATTGCTTGATGTTTGTTCTATGAACTATGCAGGTTATTTGATCCTAATTCACAACTGCTTTTGGTTTTATGGCTTTATTTTGCAATTAATTCAGACAATAATGGTAATTTATTGTATGCTTAAGTGTATGGAAATAGAAATAGCTGAGTGTAGGAATAGCTTTGTTTAATCAGGTTTTTGATTAAATAAAACCACAGTTCAGAAAAATCCCATATCGAACAAACACCTCCTCCCCTCCCACACCATACTTGTCTTAATTCTTTCGGTAGACATACTGAGTTTGAGAATCATCTTAATAACAATCAACAAGTGCAAGACCACACTTGCAATTCACTCTCATGCATTTCCAGTGCTGTATTTCTTTCTGCAGAGCCAGAAGCTGTTTCTGGGATACACATAGTGTTTATCATACAGGTTCAAAACTAAAGCCACTCCAAAATCCCGATGTTTATTTCATCTGTCGTCATGCATTGCCTCCTCCTATACCATTAAAACATCAGTCTTAATGATTAAGTTGATAATGCACATGTTTTTGGATAGGAAGTGAAGAGGACAACTACCATAGGAGCTGGGATTATGATGACAGTCTTTAATTACTCTCTCCCTTTAAGCTGTGTGAAAGAACAAATGGACAGCAGGAGGAAAATGCTAAGTACAAAATAAGGGATAAGTGAAATGAACTGAAAAATTCAAAACATGATAGAGGATCAATTCTTGTGTTTCGGGAAGGATTCCAGGCAGAGGAGAGGGAAATTCACTTTCATTTCCCTCTTAGAAAATATGACATTGGTATAGCGTTATTTTGGAGCTGCAGAGACTCATACGCTGTCCCTGAGATGTACCATTTATTTTAAAGAGATGCACCTTCCTTGTTGTATTGACTATTCAGGCAATATATCCAAAGTTGAAACAAAATCTTCCCTACCTAAGTTTTAAGAATGAAGGGGTGGTTATTGCTTGTGTTCTGTTTCTTTTTTTTTAAAAGCCTAGATCGCACCTGAAAAATAGGTTTTAGTATGTCAACTTTTGCCTTGTATTTTCATACATATCCTCAACATAGAAAAGATTGACAGATGTATCAAAATACAGTCAAAGTCCATTGTTTATATATTCTTTGTAAGTAAAAGGCAAAAAATTAATTTAACAATACTGTCCTTTCCGTAAGTGATAATTACTGAAGCAGAAATCCTGAAGTATCATGATATGTATAATATAAAATATAAACACATTGGCATCCTTGACATCAAAAAAGCAGCTACAGCATGTACTACAAGGAAACAACATCAAGCTAGATTGTTTTGTACTCCATATACAGCTCTCACTAAATTTTACATGAAGAAAGAAAAAAAGTTAAGATATATTTATTTAATCTTACTTGGACTACTCCACTGGGATTGACCGAGATCATGGTACATATCCCACGGAATGCTGAATCCTTTTCTTCATTGTCTCTTATGTTTCGCAGAGAAGTGCACCTAGGGTTGGAAAGCAAAACTTAGCTAATTCTATTACTTTTTCATTCTATCAAGTCAGAACTAGATGACAGTATTTGATGGAATAAGTCACACTGATAAGATTATCTGAAATACTATTTTGAACACTTAGAAAGATACTTGATGCACAGTCTTTACTAGTATATTCCCATTAGGTATCATCTCCAGAATCTTGCTTTCCTGTTGTGCTATATGCAGTTAGGAAGTGTGACCTGTATTCCATTAAATACAAAAGAAACATGTATATGAAATATTTATAGAAACTATCATTATTAAAAGCAGAACGTATAATGCTATCACAGTGTGAATTATGTCAGATATCACTTACAGAACAGTTATTTAACTTTTACAGCAGCAAGCAAGCTACTTTATACATAGCAAGTCTAGAAACATATTCCTTGCAGCAATTCAAGCCTCAGACTGAAGTAATACACAGTTTAAATTTTACAGTATTTGCATGCATTGTGTTATCATTCTGGTGGATTTTAAAATGCTCTTTTGTAGTCAAGCTTTAACACACAAGCATGTGACAATCTTATCCCATGCATAAATTAGTTGTTAGCCACAACATAAGGAATATATGACATTGCTACTAAAAACTCACAAACCTGATAGGACAAGATTAGTCACATGGTTGGCAATGACTAAGGATTGAGATTTTGTAACCAACCGAAAATATATCTAAAAGTGAGACAGAAGAAAGAAAGTGAAGAAAAATGAATTAAAAAATAAAGATTTAATAATACACACCAGGGTCTTATAAACTGCTGTAGCACGGGGGCCACTTCTTGAGGACAAACGTAACCAAGACGACCAATTGTTATTGCTAAGGTAATGCAATCACGGTTATACACCACCAAACGCCAACCAAGACATGAGCAAATGAGTGGGGAGGAGAAAAAAATAAAGAAAAAACAACAAATAACTCAGAAACAGAAGCCAACAGAATCTGTGTATGATAGTAAACATAAGATTTCACCAGTGCTGTTTATTTCCACCCCCTAAATTAGAGGCAGCAATGTATATGGTATACTTTCCAGGGTAAAAGAGAAATTAAAGAAGAAAATGAGATCGATAACACCAAAATCCACAATTTAAAATCTTTCTGATGTAATCAGTCACTCTGCCATCTTCAGAATCATTTCTTACAGTAAATTTACCTACCATACACTTCAAAATTTTAAATAAAAAGTACTATTATGGATACTCTTGACAGAAAGGAATTAAGCATTTTCAGTTTTAGTAGTAAGTAGTCCTAAGCATTTTACTTTTTCAGTACTTTGAAATCAGGATTTTAATAGGCTTACTATCTATCAGTAAAAATACATTTATACATACTTTTACATTGAATATATTGTGGTCTATCTAATACACTATAAATAGATTAAACACTTCTCTAAGAGCACCAAATATTTGTTTTCTTCATAATCTTGTAGAGATTTTTAAGTGGTCACTAACTCACAGCAACTGACTGCAGAAAATTAATTCTTTAATCCCAATATTTCTCCTGTTCAGAAAAAGCTTCCTCAAGAAAGTTATATAAGAATCTTTTTATACAAAAGCACAAGGACACATGACAAACAAAACTGCTTCTTTGCATGATTAAGTAGTGTTGTCTTTTGTTCTAAGGGAGACTGGATAAAATATCATCATGCAAACATGTTTTAATGGTGCTTGCTCAACTCATGAAAGATTAATCTTTAGGAAAAGGAGAAGGTAGGAATAATGTATCAGGATTACTTGAAGCAAAATACACGAATAACACTAAAATCCAGCAGATTTATATGAAGCAAAGAAAGGAAACCTGCATTCAAGGGACATACTACGCAACACTAATTAACAGGCATTTGTGAAAAGTTTCATGAAACATGCAATAAAGCAGGTGATGCTTTCTCCAATAAAAGTTTAATGTAGGAAATACTAGCAGTTTGAAATGTACTCATTCCATGAAAGCTGTGGCTCACTGGTAATGTACTATTTTGCCCAGACATTATAAAATTTCAATATGCTGTTTTTTAAACTTTTGGCAGATCTAACTTATAAAACTGTATTTGAAGTGGCACTTTCAAATGAAAATACACTTTCAAGGTTTATCTGTAAGTTCTCACAGGTCTGTACAAGGAATAGTAATTTCTGACAAAGCTTAACGTTTTGTCATGCACTCATTATTTTTTATGCAACTACTTTTACTTAAGGTGGTCCTTGCATGTTTCCATAGAAGTGTTTTCATACTTCATTACATAACAACCTAAAATAGAAAACAGTAATACTCTTGCACATACCAATGGCATGTATGCAGCACAATATCCCACAACAAACTTATAATAAGTACACCACACTCAACATTTATCTGCAGTTAGGCATCCGCATTTAAAGTAACTATTAAGATGCTTAAAAAAGAAAAAAAAAGTCAATGTTTGGACGCTTAAAAAAATTCTCTAGCAGTGATGGAGGCAAACTTTTAAGTACTAGATACTTCTCAGTTATAGGTATTATACAACCATCAGTACAGATGATGGGGGATGGGACAGGGAGAAAGAGAATTTATATCGCTATACTATTCCATAGTGTAACAAGCAATTATTTGCTCCAAAATAATCTTTTAAAAAAGCAATACCTATAATATGCCAGATAACTAGGCAATTTTTCCTTCAAGTTCACCTTCCGTACTAAATGATGGGGTTGGTATGTAGAGAATACTGGAGGATAAATATGCATTGAAAAAATCTCTCTCCAATTTATACTTAAAAAAAAAGTAACTAACACTGAATTTATGCAATCTTCAATTATGTCAAGCATAATTATCAAACTATAATTTTTCTTACAAAATAGTTTTCAAACAGAAAAAAGTCAAAAGATTCTCAAATGGTAAAATAGCTAAACAGAAACCTGTTAAATTATTAATAAAGTATTGATGAAGTAGGGAAGGTGCTCTTCATACCAGAATACGCCCTCTATAAACACAAAAGAAACAAGCCTCAGAAATTCTGATTCAATAAAACATTTGGTGGATGCTTCCAAATTGAGATTTTGGAAGGCAAAGCTGCTGGCCAGAACATAGAAATAAGCATGCCAGTTAGACTTTTTAGAATTTTTTTATTAAGTGACCAGATAGTAGAAGTTATACATAATTTCAGATATGTTGTGGTTAAACTGCCATCACAGATCTAGATTTTTGTGCATATTACTACAAATTAATCTTTAAAAAGTGCATTTTTTGTAAATTCATGATTTGAGTTCATTATTTGTTTTATATATGCCAATTACATTTGTTTCAAACACTAGACATATTAATGCAATACAGGTGTAAGGACATGCATATATTAAAATCAGTGTAAAGTCACTAAGTCTTTAAGTGTCACTGCATACATTTGTCATATATGTAAATAAAATTGAAGAATATTTAAATAGATGAAAAATATAAAATGTAATAAAGGTGAGAAAGCAATAACTTTAATAATCTAGATATATGATAGATGTATTGTTGCAAGACTGAGACTTTAAGAGCTTCTGCAAAAGATTTAGTTTTGCTTATAAAAGTCAAATATATAACAATAAAAGAAGTTCTATGCAATTTTTAAAATCATTATTAAAAAAACAAACAGCCCTCTAATTCCCTTCACCGTGAATGTTTCACTTTTTGGGTACCTGTGTTCTCTAATAATGTCTTTGGTGTGTTGGGTCTGTTAATTATTTCTACAAGCTGGTGCAACACCATTGGAATATAAGGCTGCATCTCTGTACCTGAAACAGACAAAAAGAAACATTCAGAAGAAAATTACCATTAATATACATGATCTATTTATATCTGGTACATTGAATTTACTGTCAAGGACAAGAATATAAAATCTAATTTAAATCTAAATGTGTAAGTATCACTAAAAATAATAAAAACCCACAACCCACACACACCATTCTAAATTTTCAAAGATTCAAAGAAAAAAAAATAGTTAAAAATCTTACCCATCTGGATGGAGATTTCTCCAATTGCCCAGGTAGCATTGTTACACACAGAAATGAATTCCGGGTTTAGGTTGGTTCCCAAAATGGGCATGAAATCAGCTAGAAAGAACAACATTTTAAAATCTCATCACACAATACAACAATCTTGTCCCATTACTGTAAGATCACGGGGGAGGGGTGTGTGTTTAAAAAATCACATAAGCGTATTTAAATTCTTTTAAAGCATTACACCAGAATTAACAAGAGTTCTATTTCTGCTACATAGATTAACCTAAATTTTACAACCTAAGCAGATCAATGCAAATCTTTTCAAACTATGATTTTAAAATATTTCTAATAAGCTTTACGTAACACTAGAAGCCTTTTTTTCCTCCCCATCCTGGGGGTGAGGGAAGAAAAAAACCCCACATCTGGATAGCTATGTATTCAGCTGTGCTAAAAAAAAAACCCAAACCAACTAAAAAACCCCAAACACCCCCCAAACAACAAAACCAACAAAAATAACCCCCACCAAACACAACACCCTATCCTCCACATCCCCCCCCCAAAAAAAACAGTGGCAAACAACAATGAATCCTAGAAAGCAAATCACAGCCTTGAATAAATTTTAATAAAATACTAGTCACAAAGATGGATTATAACATCTGCTAAATAAATTTTAAATTCTAAGCCTATCCAGGCATTCATTTGTGAAGTTAAGTGTATCTTGAGAGTATCTGAGGGAAAAGACAGTGAATACTTAAGTGTATAACTGATGCTACTTCCCTACTGAAATTAAAAAGAAAACAAGAAAAAACACCAAAACTACCCTCTAACCAGGTTTTCTAATTTCAATATACATAAATTATATGTAACAAAAGATTCTAATAGAACAAAAAACCACAACTATTTAAAGCTGATGGGGTTTTTTTTAAAGAAAAAAGAAGTATTTATCAAAGAAAACTGTCCTAATTGAAGTCAAAGTACATGTTTTGCTGTATTCCAGTACAATAGAAAGCATGTTACATTATAAAAATCAAGCAGCAAAATGAACTTTTGCACTGTCTACAAAAAGAGCAATATGTCTTAAACACACAGTTCAAAGGAGAAAAGACTACAGACACCAGGAAAATGAAAGCTTATAACACCATGAGAAGGCATGCCACAGAAAAGGGAACTTAACAATGGCTAAACCAGAATTAATACGTAAAAGAAACATACCGATGCAAGGCTTAACATGCTGAAAACACGCCTTTGTCAGATCACCTAACAATGCAAAAGAACTCTGCCGTACCTCAGGCATTTTATCCTAAAGAGAGGAAGAAAAAAACCTGACAATTCTAGAAGTGTTCCAAATTCCCTTAAGAAAGAAAATCCTTGGATTAAACAGGTTACTCATCTCACCTGCATGCATTGGTACATTAATGTCAGGGTATTGCTGCAAGCCACTAGCTGTTCAATGTTGCCTCCAAGTCCTTCAGCTAAACCACTGAGTAAATCAAGGGCCACAATCATGAAATCTTTATCTGGAGCCTCATATTGGTCTGGCTGAGCGTTGTGCAACTGCAACAAATAAGTACACATTTTGAAAACGAGTATTTCTCAGGGGTATGTGTAAAAGTAAAAATAAACCAAACAAAAATTAGTTTCAGAACTGCAGCTTCATTTAAATATTCAATGGCTAATACTACAAACTTTCCTGCAAACCCACAATTTACATAGTTAATACATTGGTTTGAGGAGTTATCCTGAAAACACTGGAATAGCAATAGAAAAATACCATGGCTTGTGCAAGAGTCTTCTGCACCAGATTTACACAACGCTGGTATACAGGTTCACAGTATGGAAGAAACCCAGATTGCAAGGCAGTAGCAACTGACGACAGGCACTGAAATAAAATAAAGAAAAAAAAGAGCAAGAGACATACTAACCTTCCCTACCACCCCAAAGTACCTTTTACTTGAGAGAGGTGAATTATACCCACAAGTAAATAAAAACAATCTAGAAAGGCAATACAAATTAGCTGAGCCAAAGCAACTGTCGGCTCACTCCTACTTGTGTCAGTCAAGGAAATTTCGTAGAAGCAACATCTTCTTAGAAGTGGCTAAGAAAGCTCATACAGTTACTATAAATCAGCTAGCACTTACACTAAATTTCAGTATCCTGACCACGTACAAGCCCTAATTTTACCCAAGAGTTATGAAACTAATTTCTCTAGAAGTGTTTTCCTCCTTCACACTTGGAAAGTACAGACAATAGACTACATAGTTCATACCTTCAGACTGTCTGATAACAGTTTTAATGGAGGGATGAAGGGAGAGCAAGGAGAGAGAGAAGAACCACAGGGGGATTGAATATTTTTTTAGAATCATAGAATCCCAAAGAAAACACTCAAGAATGGCAGAAAAATCATCTAAATATTTCCGCTAAACCTGATGGCATTTCCTCAGTCACAAGATTTTCTCACTACAGTCATAATATTTTCTCCGTAACAGGAGATACCTAACACTGTCAGCTTTTATAGTTATACTTACTAGGAGGAGAAACTTTAGTAATAGGGGCAATTCATAAAAGAAGTATATTCAAATTTTAATATTTACCTCTAATAAAGGAAAGAGATCTTTATCTTCATCCTTCAATATGTTCCACTTCTGGATTAATGGAGGCATTAGCATCTGAATATATTCCTATTTAGGATGAAAATACATCAGCTACTGAAACACATCATTGCATACTAGTTAGAAGATTGATATATTAAGAATTGATATGTTCTACTTTTTAAGCAAAAGAAAATTGATATATTGTAATTTAAACCTTGTTGCAATATGTAGAAGTACTAAATTACGTAGAAGTATTAGATTTTGCAATTTATGTCTTAAGATTTTTTGCTGAGTCACATAAGTACCTTTCCAGAATGAATCTTTTCCTCCAGGTTTAGCTTCAGTCTAGCAACTTTTAATAGCTGCCTGGGTTTTCACAAATCTATGGGATTGCCTCAGGGCCTACAGAAAATGTTTTTGCCGGCAATGCAGTCTGGCTGTTCATCTGCTATTTCTCAACCATCTCTCATTACTCTGATGCTACAACCCTATCCCCCCAAATTCCTGAAACCTCCTCAAGCAACTACCTATCCATGAAGAAAGTAATTTTCTGTCCCTCCAGAAGGGTGCACTAAACAATTCTGCATAAAGATGTTGCATCTTTCCTACCACTGTTGTCACAGTCACAAGGACATTAAGCAAATCATCCCTGTAGTACTATTGCTCCCAGTAAGTATCCAAAGAGCCAATACATTCTGCCAGCTAATGCCATGTCCAAAGACACAATATTCTAAGTGACTGAAGAAAGTCCCACCATCACCAGGAGCTCCCATTTAGCCTCCTCCTGATGATATCAAATGTGAAGCTGGCCAGGGCCAGATAGACATTGAGAAAAATGTCATTTGATGGTGTGGAGTCTTGGAAATCAAGTAAAATTTCATGGCAACAACCCAAATTGTTTTATTTTAGTGTGTCTATGTCATGTAAAACACTATAGAGAAATAAAGGAAATTTCAATACTGTCCTGGTTTTGGCTGGGATAGTTATTTTCCTTCTTAGTAGCTGGTACAGTGCTGTATTTCATCTTTGGTCTGACAACAGTGCTGATAACACACACATGGTTTAGTTGTTGCTAAGTAGTAATTAACCTGATTGAGGACTTTTTAGTCTCTCATGCTCTGCCAGTGAGGAAGGGCACGGGAAGCCAGTAGGAAGCAGAGACAGGACACCTGACCCAAACTAGCCAAAGGGATATTCCATACCACAGCACGTCATGCTTAATATATAAACTGAAGGGAATTACCTGGAAGGGACCAATCTCTGCTCAGGGATGGGCTTTTTTTTAGGAGGTGGAGGGGGATGGTGGGGTGCATTATTCCTTCTTCCCTCTATTTCCTTTTATTATTATATTATTATATTTTACTTTATTTCAGTTATTAAATTGTTTTTGTCTCAACCTGTGGGTTTTTACCTTTTTTCTGATTCTCCTCCCCATGCCATTGGGTGGGGAGTGGGAATTAGCAAGTGTCTGTGTGGTACTTAGTTCCCAGCTGGGGTTAAACCACGACAAATAGCCATCATAAGATATACATGACACGCATACAAATCCTATTAAAGTACTTACGTACACTACAAAAACCCACTATATTTGCCTGTGTGTTATCTGTGCTTTGTCCAAAGGATTCTGTGTTTTTATATATAAAATGCATATCTGAGGTGTCCCTGCCCATGGCAGGGAGGTTGGAACTATAAGATGTTAAGGTCCTTTCCAACCCTAAATATTCTATGATTCTATGATCTGTCACATTCTCTGATAAAGCAATTTCTAATAATGATGTGCTCCAATACACTGGAAAGACACACAGAGCAGTTTAGCTATACTGAAAGTGGTTACAAAAAAAAAAAAGTCAGTAGAAATTAGCACACACATTCCACCAATTTCTTTAAAGTCCCATTTCGTATCTATATTGATATATGTATCTCCTCTGAGTTGAAAAATTCTGAGAATGAGGGAAAAAAAATCACAATAATGAGAAGCACATTTTATAAGCCACCACATATTTGGTAGTGGGAAAATTACATGCAGTCTATGTATTTTGCATGTAAATATTTATTATTGAAGCCTACACAGAAAGGTCAGTATTTCTGTTTTATAACATATAAAGCACATGACAAAAAACACCTACCCAGTTTTTCAATATATGACAAGTGCGTAAGGTATACTCACTGGTTTATTTAGATGATGTCCTACAGAATCTGCTAGAGTTCCTATAGCATCATAAAGAATGAGCAGGTTTTTATGCTGATATTTACTAAATGCGAAGACCAAAGTGTCAAGTATATATGCAAGATAAGGAACAAGCTCTGTACAAGCCTCCTCTTCTAGAGTAGCAAAGGCACTGAATGACAAAAACCCCACCCCAAACAGGTCAGTCAGTATCTTGGAAAAAACAAAACAAGACCACCCCAAAATGCCCCAAACTACCCATTTCTGTTTAAACACAGAGCTGTATTTAATTCTCAAATTCATCCAAGGTATATTTTCAAAATGGTATTACTGAGACAAAATCAATCTATTTTCATTGAACACAAAGATTCAGCTCTTATATTGCAATAAGCAAAATTTAAAAATATTCCTGTAAAACCTGTTTACGTATACCTGTTACAGATCTAATTCTGCTTTATAAGGAAACTTCCTTGGCAGTCTGCTGTGTACACTTCTGCCCCACACAAACTGACACATGAAAGCTTTATTTGCTGAACTTCCTGCACAAGAGGTGTACCCATTTCATTAATGGTGTGTCCATTCATTTTTTTTAATATTAGCAAACAAGTGGGAGAAGGGAATCTTACCTCCAAGGGTCTCCTTTCAAGAGAAAGGGAATATCCCTTGAAATAACTGCAACCCAAATGTTTTGGTAATCCTGAGCTAAATATATACAACATCACTAATGCAATGATAGGACAGTTTTCCTTTTATCATCAGCATTGACCTTGTTCATAGGGCATATAAAAGCCAGATTTCTGGTCAGTGAAACTTAAAATATTGAATATAAACAGCTGTCAGATACAGATAATTTCTTTTACTGTAAGAGATGGTTTAGTTTGGAGATTCATATATTCTGAAAACAAAGTGGACAAAAGAAATAATTTTATTTCAACTCAGAGTAATTTGTGACTTCTTCAGAAGAAGGTGAACCTACTCCAATTTAAAAGGAAAAAACTAAAATACATTAAGAGCTAGAAGTGTTAACTTATGTTAATTATGTTAATTTATGTGTTAATTTATAAAAGCATCAAATTTGTTTCCCATGAAAAAGCAATATCATGGATAATGCTTTTTGTTTAAGCTTTTGCTCACCTGCAGGCAGCTTCTTGTACTCTCTTGTTGGTATCCAGGATACACTTTAGCAACTCAGTCATTAATGGCTTCAAGTATGTGTCTGGGGGTTGACTAACTACCCAGTGTGCATAGCGACTAAGAGTCCAACATGTAATGGAGCGCACAAGAGCCTTTTTGTTAGAGAGGCATTGAATAAGGTGAGGGATCAGCTCAGGAAGATATGGAATCATACCCTGCATGCAGCCTAGAAGGAAAAATAAAGCTATTACAGTACAAGAAATAGAAAACATAATATAACTTTTTGCTATTTCCTAGAAGGTATGCAATAGATCTTAACATTATACAAATAATTCTACCTAATTTATGCTAAGTCCTAAAAAGAAACCTCACCATAAACAATAACTGAAATTCCCAATCAATTTTACATTCATTTCAACTATATTTCTACTTCGGTGCTTCCCCAATCTCCAGAAATTCTGCTTTATTAAATGGAGTATAGCAAGAACATCCAAATACTATTAGTTCATAAGGCTTGGAAGTCTTATGCCAGTCTAGTCAGAGTGACCAAGACAACAAGTAGAGAAAGATTAGGCCTTGATAACAAATCACCATATCATTAAAAAGCATTCCTTAAGAAATCTACACACTTCAAGTCAGCAAGGGCAGTAATACACTGAGATTTGCCAGAAGTACAAACTTTTACCTTACTTGACTTGAAATCAAAATCAACAAAAATGTTTTCTAGCAATAAACAAAAATGTATGTTAACTAGGTACTGTAGGAAAAGAGTTAATCTAGGCATGGACCCAAACATATTCCTTAAATTTGCAAAAATGGACAGGAATGCTGGAAATACGGGTAAAAAGCCAAGTCTGTGAGTAAATACAAAGAAATGGAAGTTATCACATTTAAATCAGAGAACCATCCACAAAAAGCAGCTCAAGGCACTGACGTCACAGGACTGGTCTCCATTTCTAAAAACAATGACTGAAATGTAAGGCTCAAATTTAATAAATATCACTGTCATATCAAAATCACAGTAGTACTTTATAAGAAACCTATAAATATATGATGCAGAGTGAAGAAAGAGAGGAATAAAAGAAACTAAGTTATGCCTTATGTCTCCAAAAGATGCAGAGATTTTAAACTAAAAAATTAAACAAATAACTGCAGTCACCAATGAGCAGATGTAGGGATTAATCACTAAAACCAAGTCAGCTAAAGACATATACTTGTTTGCAGAAGTAAATTCACCAAGAAGAAATCACAGAGCTGCTTTAGAATCAATCAAAAATTCCACAACTTGACATGCACTGTTGCCTTACCTTCAGCAATTGCTCCAAGAACAAGAATACCAGATTCTTTAACTGCCCATTCGGGATGGAAGAGCAACTCCTTCAAAAGGGGCAAGATGTGTGGCAGAAGTTCATCATGAAATACATTAGC
This sequence comes from Melopsittacus undulatus, assembly GCF_012275295.1. NCBI lineage: Eukaryota > Metazoa > Chordata > Aves > Psittaciformes > Psittaculidae > Melopsittacus > Melopsittacus undulatus. The sequence continues at coordinate 545,840 of NW_022993944.1, forward strand.
CAAGACATCTAGAGCAGCAGCAGAACATTTCCCTGAGGGGAATTAACAGCAGGAAACTGCTTATTACAAAAGCAGTTGTACTTAGACAAGTATAATCCTCATTTTAAATTTGAGCTGCCAGGGCATTAGGAGGAAAGATACTTCCATTTAATTACAGAATCACAGAATCCCCAGGGTTGGAAGGGACCTCGAAAGATAGAATCATAGAACAGCTAGGGTTGGAAAGGACCTTAAGATCATCTAGTTCCAACCCCCCCTGCCATGGGCAGGGACACCTCACACTAAACCATATCACCCAAGGCTTCATCCAACCTGGCCTTGAACACTGCCAGGGATGGAGCATTCACTACCTCCCTGGGCAACCCATTCCAGTACCTCACCACCCTAACAGTGAAGAATTTCTTCCTTATATCAAGTCTAAAACTCTGCTGTTTGAGTTTCAACCCGTTACCCCTTGTCCTATCACTACAGCCCCTAATGAATAGTCCCTCACCAGCATCCCTGTAGGCCCCCTTCAGATACTGGAAGGCTGCTATGGGGTCTCCATGCAGCCTTCTCTTCTCCATGCTGAACAGACCCAACTTCCTCAGCCTATCTTAATATGGGAGGTACTCCAGTCCCCTGATCATCCTCGTGGCCCTCCTCTGGACTTGTTCCAACAGTTCCATGTTCTTTTTCATGTTGAGGACACCAGAACTGCACACAATACTCCAAGTGAGGTCTCACAAGAGCAGAGTAGATGGGCAGGATCCTCTCCTTTGACCTGCTGGTCACACTTCTTTTGATGCAGGCCAGAATACGGTTGGCTTTCTGGGCTGTAAGCACACACTGCTGGGTCATGTTCATTTTCTCATCGACCAACACCCCCAAGTCCTTCTCCACAGTGCTGCACTGAATTTCCTTTTTGCCCAACCTGTAGCTGTGCCAGGGATTGCTCCAACCCAGGTATAGGACCTTGCACTTGTCACGGTTAAACTTCATGAGGTTGGCATGAGCCCACCCCACAAGCATGTCAAGGTCCCTCTGGATGGCATTCCTTCCCTCCAGTGTATCAACTGAACCACACAGCTTGGTGTCATCGGCAAATTTGCTGAGGGTGCACTCAATCCCACTGTCCATGTCACTGGCAAAGATATTAAACAAGACCGATCCCAACACCCATCCCAGAGGGACACCACTTGTTACTGGTCTCCAGCTGGACATTGAACCGTTGACCACAACTCTTTGCATGTGGCCATTCAGCCAGTTCTTTATCCACCGAGTGGTCCACTTATCAAATTGATGTCTCCAATTTAGAGACAAGGATGTCATGTGGGACAGTGTTGAATGCTTTGCACAAGTCCAGGTAGATGACATCAACTGCTCCACCCCTGTCCATCATTTCTGTAGCCCCGTCATAGAAGGCCACCAAATTGGTCAGGCAGGATATTCCCCTAGTAAAGCCATGCTGGCTGTCACCAAGCACCTTGTTGTTTTTCTTGTGCCCTAGCATGCCTTCCATGAGAATCTGCTCCCAGATTTTGCCAGGCACAGAGGTGAGACTGACTGGTCTGTAATAACCCAGGTCATTCATTTTCCCCTTCTTGAAAATGGGGGTTATATTTCCCTTTTTCCAGTCATCGGGAACTTCACCTGACTGCCATGATTTTTCAAATCTGATGGCCAGTGCTTTGCAACTTCATTTCCCAGCTCCTTCAAAACCCGCAGATGGATTTCATCAGGTCCCATGGACTTGTGTACATTCAGGTTCTTATAATGATCTCAAACCAGATCCTCTCGTACAGCGGGCAGAAGGTCTAGATTTTCACAGTCCCTGTGTCCGCCTTCCAAGACTTGGGTGGTGCGGTCAGAGCCTTTGCCAGTGAAGACCGAGGCAAAGAAGTCATTCAGAACCTCAGCCTTCTCCAAATCCTGTGTAGCCAGTTCTCATGTAAGCTTCCGGAGGGGGCCTACATTGTCCCTAGTCTGTTTTTTAGCTGCTACATACCTATAAAATCCCTTCCTGTTATCTTCAACATCCCTAGGCAAGTTTAGCTCCACCTGGGCCTTAGCTTTCCTAACCTGGTCCCTAGCTTCCCAGACAACATTCCTGTATTCATCCCAGGCCGCCTGTCCTTGCTTCCACCTTTAATAAAACTCTTTTTTCCTGTGAATTTTTCTCAGCAGCTCCTTATCCATCCAAGGTGGTCTCCTGGCCCTTCAGCTGCACTTCCTTCTAGTCAGGATGCAACATTCGTGAGCTTGTAGCAGGCGACCCTTGAATATTAACCAAGAGTCTTGGGCCCCCTTGCCCTCTAGGGCTATATCCCATGGAACCCTACTAAGCAGGTTCCTGAAGTGGCCAAAGTCTGCTCTCTTGAAGGCCAGGGCGGTGAGCTTGCTGCACGCTCTTCTCACTGAAAGATCATCTAGTCCAACCCCCCTGCAAGAGCAGGGTAACCTAGAGTACATCACGCAGGAACTTGTCCAGGCGGGCCTTGAATATCACCAATGTAGGAGACTCCACAACCTCCTGGGCAACCTTTTCCAGTGCTCTGTCACTCTTACAGTAAAGAAGTTCTTCCTGATGTTAACGTGGAACCTCCTATGCTCCACTTTACACCCATTGCCCCTTGTCCTACCACTGGATATCACTGAAAAAAGCCTAGCTCCATCATCCTGACACCCACCCTTTACATATTTGTAAACACTGATGAATGAGGTCACCCCTCAGTCTCCTCCAAGCTAAAGAGACCCAGCTCCCTCAGCCTCTCCTCGTGAGGCAAGTGTTCCACTCCCGTAATCATCTTTGTGGCTCTGGGATCCACTGTGCTCTGGTACAAAGTCACAGCTCTTAGGAAAGCCATTTTTGCATCATTTTTATAGCCGCTGAAAAGGCTTATACACTTGGGATATTACAACAATTACCAACAGGAACCATGTTATTATATTGCAACATTATATACACTACATAATTTCAGGATTGTGTAACAATACAGAAAACGGAAGGTCTGCGACATGAATGTCACATACTGGAGGAACTGAGGAGAAATAGCCTAAAACTATTATCAATTGATTAAAAAGAAAATGTTCAAACATGATCCGTGTCTCAAAGCAAAAGAGGCAAAATCATCAGTCTCTAGAGACTGAAAGAAATCTGTTGACCTCTGCTCTGAGCTTTTATATCTTACCCCTAATTCTGTGATGTAACAATAGAAAGAACACCACCTCAAAATTTGTTTGAAAGTTTTTAATCACATATTTTTAGCACAAAAAAGCTCAGAAAACTTCAACACATGATTCAGAATCCTTACTCTGGTTTTCTGTTGTGGTGCTATCATGTCTAGAAAAATAATGCTCGTATTAAAGAATTTATACTGCCTTTTTCTTTTTTGCTTATTATGATTTCAGTTCCTTCTTAATCTGTCAGAAATTATCCATTGGAACAAAAGTTCATACAAGGCTCAGAACAGATCTCTACTGCAAAGCAGTAATAAACAGCACAGACTCCCCAAGACCAGCACCTACTTCTTTAAGCTCAGTCCGTTTCAGCTTTCTACTAGAGGAAAAAAAGGCAGGCTCCCGTATGTAGTTACCAGGTCTCATTAGTAAGCAATGTTGCTAACTGTCAGGCTGTGCTGACATTTCCTCTGTTCAAATTGGAAGTCAAATATAGAACACTAGATAAGCAATAGGGCACACAATTCTGAATTTAAGCTAATAAACATTTTTTCAAGTCCAGATGACATACATCAAAACAGATTTCTTAACAGTTCTGTTCTCTCTCTTTCCTAGTTAGCTTTAGCTTCCTCACCATCTTAAAAACTGTGAACCGCAGGCACATTCTGTCATTTCAGCTATGTTTTTCAGAAAATTTGTTTAATTCTACAATCTGTACATACAATAATGACCACAAGAACAGCATTATGAAGTTAAAACTATTTTAAACAATACTTTACAAAAGCAAGCATATTTATTCTTATTTTCCTCTAAAATAATAATAATTTAAAATTTTAGATATGCCTCAAAGTTGTTTGTTCCATAAGCTTCAAGGTATGTTCATCTACACTACATCAGAACTACTGGTAATGGCTGTCAGTAGCAGCATGTTCAAATGGAGGAAAAAAATACTATCACGCAAACCAGATTTAGAGGGAAGACTGAAGTAAAATAAAGCATTATTAAGCTTCCTCAAGCTAAGAACAATGAAAATTCAAAATCCAAAGCTTCTGTTGAATTGCATCAAAGTTTATGTTTGTAGCTCTACTGGCCATATTTTAAATAAGCTTACTGGTGGCTAGCTTTTGTCAGTACAATTATATAGCCAAAATATCACCTAAAAGGCATACCCTCTGCCCCAACCACCAATTATATCAGCAGATAATTCTTTTTATATTCAAAAGCAAAGTCTCAGTATTCCTATACACAAGCTCTTGTTTTTATTCCTACTCTTGTATTATGCAAATAGCTATATTTTAAAACATTTTACATATTACTTTGACATACTTAAATTCCAGTCAGAAAGAGTATCATCATCATCATCAAGATCACTGTCATCATCGTTACCATCTTCAGTACCATCTTCTTCATGTTGCTGAGCTACCGTCCGTGAACGATAAAACCGAGGTCTTATATCCTGTTCACTATCTGGAATAGCTTCATCTTCTTCAACATCCCCCTGTCATCAAAATTTTTATCAGATGAACTAGTTTAACTATATTGCTCAAGGAAGTTCAGAATGCAGTGTAAACTTAAAGATTTTATAAGAATATGAAAGAGTCACATCACACTTGTGCTGCCAGCTAACTAAATATACCATTGTTCTTGCATTCTGTTACAGTATTGTCCTGGGTTCAGCAGTAGCAGTCATTTTTCTCCTTCTTACTAGCTGTTGTAGTGCTGTGTTTTCGACTTAGGCTGGGAACAATGCTGATAAAACACCAGTGGTTTTAGTTCTTGCTAAGTAATGCTTACTCCGATCAAAGACTTTTTCAGTCTCATGCTCTGCCAGGAAGGAGGGGCATGGGAAGCTGGGAGGAAGCAGAGACAGGACACCTGACCCAAACTAGCCAAAGGGGTATTCCATACCACAGCATGTCATGCCTGCTATATAAACTGGGGGGAGTTACCTCGGGTAAGGCTGGGTATCTGTCGGTGGGTAGTGAGCAATTGTATTCTCTCCCCTTGTTATTTCCCTTATCATTATTATTATTGGTAGTAGGAGGAGGAGTTTTGTATTATATCTTAGTTACGGGACTGTTTTTATCTCAAACTGTGGGACTTACATTCTCTTGATTTTCCTCCCCATCCCTCTGGGAGCAGGGGGAGGAAGAAGGAGGGGAGTGAGTGAGTGAGAGGCTGTGTGGCTCTGTGTTCCCAGCTGGGCTTAAACCATGACAAGTATTTACCAGAAAAATGACAGGAAAATAGAAGCAAGAGAGATAAGCTCACACGAAAGCATGAAGTATCCTTCTTATTAAGAAATTATTCTTGATAAGAATGAATTATAGAAGGAAGAAGAGAGAGAAATTCTAGTATGCAGACATTCTAAAATGTGATGGAAAAAAGCTGTATAGTTCAAGCTAGAAGGGCATTAAAATGAATTCTGATAATTTTTTTAGGCTGCTTTGCTGCAGTAATTCATGGGTAAAAGTATCCCAGCTCTGCCAAAGTTGGGTGGAAGGGGACAGGGACAAAGCAGGAAAGCCCACAGATTATTTTCCAACAAACATGGTAGCAGTCACATTTAATTTTTGGAACAGCACACCTTGCCCAAGAAAGCTAAATCCCAATTGAACAGATGACAGACCAGATCTGGCCTACCAACTCAATCATTCCGATTTACAAGTCAGAAGCCAACCAAATATTCTTCCAGAGTATAAAAGGAATCAGTGCTTACCTTCAACAGAATAATATCAATCTCTGCATATTTCATACCATTTATCAGCACAGGTATCAGTCTACAAAGAAATATTGATATATGTCAGTAAGGGAGACTCTGGTAATTACTAGCCTGTCAGTCTCACTTCAGTGCCTAATAAAACTATGGAGAAGGTCATTCTGGGAGTTATTGAAAAACAATTGACAGACAATGCAGATGACTGCAGGATGGGCTCATGAGGAGAAAATTCTGCTTAAGTAAATTTCCTTTTATGACAAGGTCACCTATCTAGTGGACCAAGGGAAGCCATTAGATGTGTGGGGTTTGGATTTTAGCGAACCTAAAGGAGGTATCCTTCTGGACAAAATGTTCAGCACACAGCTAGACAAGTCCATAATATGTTGGGTGAGCAACTGGCTGACAGATTGGGCTCAAAGGGTTATATAGTAAATGGGGTTATATCAGGCTGTCAGCCAGTCACCAGTGGGGTTCTCCAGGGCTCAATTTTAGGGCCAATGCTCTTTAACGTTTTTATAAATGATGTGGATGCAGGAATTGAATGTACATTATGTAAGTTTGCCGATGACACTAAATAAGGAGGAGCTGTGCACTCCCTCAAGGGTAGAGAGATTTTATAGAGAGCTCTGGATAGACTAGAGAGCTGGGCAATCACCAACCGTATAAAATTTAACAAAAGCAAGTGCTGGATTCTGCACCTGGGACAAGGAAATCCTGGGTATTGATTCGGAGAAAACTCCAGGAACAAAATTGCCAACAAAGTTTTCAAGCTGACAAGCAGGTATTCCTTATTGCAGCGCCGGGAGACACGGGGGATAACTCCTCCTAACGTGTGTCTCCCTATTGCTACACAAGCCATCCTTATATAGTCCCTGGGCATACATACATATTCATGAGGCTATGTATGGATTACATCACTTTCCAGAAAGCTCCCCGCATGCATACAGAATTGTGGTGGTGGTCTCTGAGGGTCGTTTACTTCTTCCAACAATCTTAATCACTTCTGGCTGCCTCTGAAGCATGCGCAATAGATGCTTGTACCAGTTTAATTGGTTCGTTAGCATCAGAGACATAATAACCCTCCTATCCTCCTACTTATCAGTTAGTTTACCCGTAGCCTATCCTGGAGACCTGCCATTCCCAGATACTCCTTATCCCTGCGTCCTGTTTTTCTAGACTGTTTTTCTTAAGACTACATCAACTCTAACGATTTATCTTGTGCCAGTATGTTCTCTGTCTGTACTCTATTTTTTTCTATGTATTATGCACCTCAGTAATTTTCCACTGCTACTGTTACAAAGCCATTGAACTTAACATTGCTTAAAACTAATTCTAAAGGTTCATATATTCCATTTTTGTGTTCCCCTTGTTTCAATATACATACAAATTAGGGGATTAGAGGCTGGAAAGCAGCCCTGTGGAAAGACTTTGGCATGTAAGCCTAAATATATTAAGCCCTCCTATCCTTTTGTGATAAATTCAAGTATCATCCCTTAAGACAAGTCCTCAACACTGCAGAGATCTTGATATTAGTCGTGTCATTAGGCCATAATAGAACTCACTTATTTATTCAACTGGTTATGGCCACGGGACTCCAATGTTCTTGATGTATGAAATAGAATCATACAATCATAGAATAGTTAGGGTTGGAAAGGACCTTAAGATCATCTAGTTCCAACCCCCTTGCCATGGGCAGGGACACCTCAAACTAAACCATATCACCCAAGGCTTCATCCAACCTGGCCTTGAACACTGCCAGGGGTGGAGCATTCACTACCTCCCTGGGCAACCCATTCCAGTACCTCACCACCCTAACAGTGAAGAATTTCTTCCTTAGATCCAGTCTAAAACTCTGCTGTTTGAGTTTCAACCCATTACCCCTTGTCCTATCACTACAGCCCCTAATGAATAGTCCCTCACCAGCATCCCTGTAGGCCCCCTTCAGATACTGGAAGGCTGCTATGAGGTCTCCATGCAGCCTTCTCCAGGCTGAACAGTCCCAACTTTCTCAGCCTGTCTTCATATGGGAGGTACTCCAGTCCCCTGATCATCCTCGTGGCCCTCCTCTGGACTTGTTCCAACAGTTCCATGTTCTTTTTCATGTTGAGGACACCAGAACTGCACACAATACTCCAAGTGAGGTCTCACAAGAGCAGAGTAGAGGGGCAGGATCACCTCCTTTGACCTGCTGGTCACACTTCTTTTGATGCAGCCCAGAATACGGTTGGCTTTCTGGGCTGTAAGCGCACACTGCTTGCTCATGTTCATTTTCTCATCGACCAACACCCCCAAGTCCTTCTCCGCAGGGCTGCACTGAATTTCCTTTTTGCCCAACCTGTAGCTGTGCCTGGGATTGCTCCAACCCAGGTGTAGGACCTTGCACTTGTCACGGTTAAACTTCATGAGGTTGGCATCAGCCCACCTCACAAGCCTGTCAAGGTCCCTTTGAATGGCATTCCTTCCCTCCAGTGTATCAACTGAACCACACAGCTTGGTGTCATCGGCAAACTTGCTGAGGGCACACTCAATCCCACTGTCCATGTCACCAACAAAGATGTTAAACAAGACCGATCCCAACACCGATCCCTGAGGGACACCACTCGTTACTGATCTCCAGCCGGACATTGAACCGTTGACCACAACTCTTTGAGTGCGACCATCCATGCAGTTCTTTATCCACTGAGTGGTCCGCCTATCAAATTGATGTCTCTCCAATTCAGAATAAAAAAAGAAAAGAAGAAAAAGTACTGGGGGAAATACACAGATAAAACCACATTCACTACAAAAATAAATCAATAAAAATATAAATAAGTATTATAAGCCAAATCAAGCTACTACTTGCTGGACCCAGCAACAGTGACAGACTCAATATATTCTTCTCAGACTCAGCATATTCTGCAATTCTGCAGCTGAGGAGTATTGCTTCTGAAGGTACTCAGGCCAGCGATATTATTCACACATCTCAAAGGTGCATTACCACCTGAACTTTTATTGAAAGGATAGTAACTATTCAGATTAACACACATTTGTTGACATTTTCTGCAGCATACTTCATGAAGTATGCAGGAGCTATATATTTTTTAAGAAATCCTATAGGAACAAAATAGAACAAGATATTAAACAATCAGGTTGGATAGGATCTTCTCCCACTTAATATAAAAATAATTTAAGATTATCATCAGGTACTGGCAAATTTATATAGCTCCCTAGTCAAAAAGGACTCGCCAACAAACATGATGCTGAAAGACATGTAATGTTACTCTTACCTCTTTTTCTAGAAATTTAAAAGTTCCTTAAAAAATCCAACACAACCAAGGATGAAGCTGTTGCAACGTCAGTGTTCATGTAGGCCAGAAGTTGTTTAAGTTTTATACTGAGAAATTGACTAGTATTAATATGTGGATATTTAATATTAAAAGTAGTATTTAAGAAAAAACATTTTAAAACCTAAAAATAATTTCTCATAACATTGGCTCTCCTGTTTTCAACACCTATTCCTGTATGGCTACAGTAAGTGTTTTGATCTCAATTCTCTGCTAATTGCTTATGAAAACTGAAATTTTGACAAACACCCCTTTTTTTAAAAAAAAAGCTTTACATCTAAAATGGTCATTTTTGCTGAAAAGAATGCATCTCTTCTATATCTTGACTGGAAGAACAGAATCACAGACAAAACTGCTCTAGTATTTTCAAAACCCTTCCATGCATGTCAAAACTAGTCTCCATTTACTGGGAACACTGAAGAATTCATTTCCTATTGCAGAAGTATTCACATTAGTCTGGAAAAGTTATGAGCACTGTTGCAGGCATACAGATGTTTAAAACTCAAACACATCCCCTACCATGCACCAGCCTCTGGGAAAATCAAACGGTACAATAGGATGTTAGAAAATATACTGAGAGCAATGGGTGGTGGGACATTCAAACATTGGGATACGCATTTAGCAAAGGCCACCTGGTTGGTAAACAACAGGGAATCTGCCAACAGGGCTGACACAGCCCAAGCAGATTTTTTAAGTACTGTAGAGGGGCATAAAGTTCCTGTGGTGCGCGTAAAAAATCTGCTGGGGAAGACAGTCTGGGTTATTCCTGCTTCAGGTAAAGGCAAACACACTTGTGGCATTGCTTTCACTCAGGGACCTGGATATACTTGATGAGGCAAAGGACACAGGTTGTTTCTGGAGCTGACTCTGAAATACTTAGAAGTCTTTTCAGTGACTTTTGTGTACAAGAACTAGCTACAGAAAACTCCTAAGCATACAAGAAATTAGATACAGACTCCATAAGAGTAACCAGGAACAAGTCAACTGAAGTTTAAAGGTGGCTATTTCAAATTAACTAGGAGTTTTAATTCCTAATACTTACTTAGTGAGATGCCGACATAATACATCTTTACAAATTGGCTGGTCAGCCAAAGTCAGCCAAAACTCACAAGCCTCCAAAGCCACGTTTTCATCTTGGTCTTGGGTCCTTTGAAGCATATACTACATAATATATAAAAAAAAAAACCAAAACAAAAACTTCTGTAAGTTTTAAGGGCCCAGAAGACACTATCAAAATTGGAAAATGTGTTTGCAAAAACAGAATACACTACCAGAGTAATTTTGTTTCTTTGAGGCAAGAGGAAGAAATATATATAAGAGACTATTCAAAGCTATGGTGAGAATAAGCCAAGAGACTTATTTCTTAATGCCAGGTGATTCATATTCTAAGTTTCTTAACTGCTTTTGTGAGAATGCTATTACCAAGAAACTACAGACAGAGACCCAAGATAATAAACAGCAGTTTCCTGAGAACAGGAATGTGAACACGCAAATGAAATCTAATAACTGAAATCTGTTAGGTCAGTCTACTCCTGACATATCCTGTTGTCATGTTCTCAAAGGAAGGAGAAAAAAAAAAAGCCCAAAAACCCAAACCAAAAAAACCCACAAAAAATACACATCTGCTCAAATAGAAGAACATGCTCAAACAACCCACTGAAATAAAAATTCAACCATTCCTACATGCTCCAGGAACTTAGCAAGAAAGCTAATACTAAAATTGCCTGCTTCAAAAGCATGATGCTGGCCAATACCTTCTGTCTTTAAATCACTACTGCATCATTAATATTCTTAGCTACTTTAAAAGTGATTCTCTATAAGCCTTTTCTTTAGGCTTATGGATACAAGTTTCTTTTTAAGACTTCCTTCAGTTACAGCAGCCACCATCAGCAGCATTCAGCTTGGAGATATTCAAGCTTCAAAGGGGCAAAACCAGACTCATGTTGAACAGTAGTCAGTTCTGGGATATTACATTTGCACATACCAATGTGTATACAGAAATGGAGAAAACAGTAACAGTACACAGTAGCCCTGAAACAGGGGAGAGGTCTAAACTTTGTTACAGAACAAAAATCCACTACTACTGTCTTCTGTAGAGAAGCAGCCTGGCAATAGTTTTCCCAACAAAATACCAGATACAGTGAGAACCCAAACTTGTTTTTATTTCTGGTTGGTGACATCATTTATACCTGCAAAGTCCTTACTGATCTTAGGAGGGTGAAGAGCCAGAGAAGTTATCACTTGTTGACAATAAAATCTCCAAAGCTTTATTCTCTCTCTCAAAAAAAGACAGCAACCAAAACCAACCAACCAAAAAAAAAAAACCAACCCAAAAACAACACCTAAGAAACAACTATCCCTACTTGTAACATGTTACATGAGAACATGAATGAACTCCAACACAAAAGGGAAGCCTACAGAGGGTGGAAGCAAGGACAGGTAGCCTGGGAGGAATACAGAGTAATTCTCTGAGCAGCCAGAGATCAGGTTAGGAAAGCTAAAGACCTGACAGAATTAAATCTGGCCAGGGACATTAAGGGCAACAAGAAAAACTTCTATAGGTACACAGGGAATTAAAAGAAGACAAGGGGAAATGTAGGCCCTCTCCAGAAGGAAACGGGAGAACTGGTTACCCAGGATTTGGATAAGTCCAAGGTACTCATAGAATCATAGGTTAGGGTTGGAAAGGACCTTAATATCATCTAGTTCCAACCCCCCTGCTGTGGGAATTCTTAAAGAGCCAAGGCCACGTAGTGAGCGATTCCAATACCCTGAGCCTTATTACTGTAAAGTAAGAAGATTTTTGGCAGGCATAAGCAAGGTCAGTTGTCTTGTTATTCCTCTGTAATTTTCCACTGAAAACGTGCAGAGAATTATCTCTGCCAAGGTTGTAGTTTCCCCCTGTATTTTTAGAGTAAGGTATTTAATCGCAATTATAACAAGTTATAAACATTAGCTTTGTAAACGGTAGTAACCTCTAGACTAACCAATTAGAGCTCAGTATCCAAGGCTGTTACATAAGAAACCTAAGGGTGTAAGGGTATAAAAGGAGCACTGTATCTGAACAAACTTTGGCAATCGCTTGATCACATTGACCGTCTCCACATTGTCCGTGACTCCTGCGTCAACACCCTGCCATGAATTTTGCCTCGGTCTTCACTGGCAACAACTCCAGCCACTGGAGTTGCAGAAGGCAAAGGCAGAGAGTGGGGGAATGAAGAACCACCTGCTGTAGGAGAAGATCAGGTTCCAAATCATCAAAGGAACCTGAAGGTGCACAAGTCCATGGGACCTGAAGATGTATTTATGGGTCCTGAGGGAACTGGATGATTTAGTTGCCAAGCCATTATCCATCATATTTGAGAAGTCATGGCAATCCGGTGTAGTTCCTGCTGACTGGAAAAAGGGAAAAAATAAATCCCATTTTTAAAAAGGAAACAAGGAAGACCTGGGGAACTAGAGACTAGTCAGTTTCACCTCAGTGCCCAACAAGATCATGGAGTAGATCCTCCTGGAAACTATGCTGAGGCACATGGAAAATAGGGAGGCGGTTGGTGACAGCAAAAATGGCTTCACTAAGGGCAAATCATGCCTGACCAATTTTGGTGGCCTTCTATGATGGGGTGACAGCATTGGTGGTTAAGGGAAGAGCAGCTGACATCATCTACCTGGACTTTTGCAAGGCATTTGACACTATTCTGCACGACATCCTTCTCTCTAAACTGGAGAGATGTGGATTTGACAAATGGACTACCCAATAGATAAAGAATTGGCTGGATGGCCTCATGCAGAGCATTGTGGTCAACAGCTCCATGTCCAAGTGGAGATCAGTGATGTTCCGCAGGGGTTAGTATTGGGACTGGTGGTGTTCAACATCTTCGTCAGCAACACGGACAGTGGGATTGAGTGCACCCTCAGAAAGTTTGACAACAACATCAAGTTGTGTTGTGCAGTCAACACATTGGAGGGAAGGGATGCCACCCAGAGGGACCTTGACACACTTGAGAGGTGGGTCAACGCAAACCTCACAAAGTTCAACAGTGCCAAGTGCAAAGTCCTGCACCTGGGTCAGAGCAATCCCAAGCACAACTACAGGCTGGGTGAAGAATGGATTGAGAGCAGCTCTGAGAAGGACTTGGGGGTGTTGGTTGATAAAAAGTCCAACATGACCCACCAGTGTGTGCTTGCAGCCCAGAAAGCCAACTGCACCCTGGGCTGCATCAAAAGAAGCATGACCAGCAGGTTGAGGGAGGGGATTCTCTCCCTCTGCTCTTGTGAGTCACCATCTGGAGTATTATGTTCAGCTCTGGGGCTCCCAACATAAGAAGGACATGAACTTGTTAAAGCAGGTCCAGAGGAGGCCATGAAGATGCTCCAAGGGCTGGAGAACCTCTACTCTGGAGACAGGCTGAGAGAGCTGGGCTTGTTCAGCCTGGAGAAGAGAAGGCTCTGGAGAGACTTTAGAGCAGCTTCTAGTGCCTAAAGGGGCTGACAAGAAATCTGGAGAGGCACTTTTTACAAGGGCCTATAGGGATAGGACCATTCTATGATATTTGCCAGGGTTGGTGTCATGGAATTCAAGACAACACATAGGAAGACTAGACAGTAGGCCAAGGCTGTTGTGGGTTGTGGGAGGTGAAGGCAATAGGATTTGCATGATGAGCTTAAGCAACACTGAAAACAAGCTCTGAGGCCTTGATACCGAACAAGCCTTGGGACGATAAGTTAGGATGTTGAAACACAGAAAATGTAACAAAACGAGCCTTGGGGCAATAAGACAGGATGTTGATGTAACAAAGAATTTCAGCTGAAGGTCAGAGGACATGGCAAGATGGGAAGCAAGAAGGCAGAACTGTCATCACGTGAACAGCGCATGATCAACATTGTGATTGGACTATTGTGTGTGTGTTTAACCTAGGGGATTTTCACAGAATCCAATGAGATTGAACGTGGCATGCTTGTGCATGTTGGGAAAGCACTGAACAAGGGGATAAAAGGGCTTGATTGTAATAAAGCTTTGTCTCGGTATCTTCACCAACCCGAGTCCTGTCACAATATGCCACAATGGGTCACCTCAATTTTATGCCTCTTTAATGCCTTTGTCCAGAAGAAAAAAAACCCAAAAAACCACTACCAACAACAAAAAGAAAACAACAAACCAACAAAAAACACCTTCTTCATGTAGTCTAGACCTAGCCCTTATGGAATTTGACACTGAGTTATGACCGACTTGTTAACATGAAATCTCCATTAGAAACATATTGATCTTTGCTATATTTCCAGTCTAGCAAGTAGTCTATGTAAAGGCAACTAGAAACTGCCAATATTTCCCAGAAATATGGAAATTACAACTCAAGCAGTTGAGCAGACAAAAACCATCTGATTGGCCCTCTGGTAGGCCAGTCTGTACCAATCTAGAATGATAAAGAAACTATCAAATGACACTAACCTATAGAACTGAATGTAATGGCAGGCAGTTTCATTAGCAGCTCAAAGAGAATTTCAGCTATGTAAAATAACATTCCTTATCCTTGTTGTCAAAAGATTCAAAAAAAAGGTGAGAGCTTCAATGTGTAAACTGTAGCAGTATCAGCACTAGAACTAGAATTTTTCACATGATCTTCTTGTGGTCAGGCAACACCTGGCTGCTCCATGGTATGGCTGATCCTGGCTATTTTAGGATCAATTAACTTAATGAAGTATGAACAACTGACATATACATTGTCAAATACAATGTCAAGTTGGTAATTAGCTAGAAAGAAACTTTCGCAACCTCAGTCTTGAAGGAAAATGAAGAGTAGGCAAGCAGAAGAGTTACATACCTGTTCTGATGAATGCTTTTAATTTGTTATTATTTCTACAACCCCGAACATGTTACAGCACACAATCTGAGAAATGAGACTCACATCAACTATACTAATCATATGAGGAAGCAGGCGATCCATTCGAACTTCCAGCAACATTACCAGAGCACGGCAAACATTTTTACGTACTTCGGGCTCCTCGTCACCAGCCAGTGCAAAAAGATTCTGTTAGAAAGTAATATCAATTGAAAAGCCTCAATTAATCTAGTTCAACTTGTATTGAAGTTGATATGACTGGCAAACTAAATATGCAAACATGTACTTCTGTACCCTTCCATCCCACACCTAAAAATACCATATTATTTCTTAAAGATATATGGTTTAGCAAATGAACTCTTCAGACTCTCGATGTGCATTGTTACCAGTGTTTTGGTCATGTGTACATTAGACAGAAGAACATTATTTCCTGAATTATTTTTTTACCCTAAACATTAATGAAGTTCTGAAGCTAGAAAACTCCTTCAGTACATAACAGCAGTAAATAACGTACTCTAGATAACCCAAATAACACCCTTTTAATCAGTAGAAGTATTCCGAGAGACCCGTCATCCAGACTCAGTGACATGATGATCCCTGTCCTGAACTCTCCATCACAGGTAAGTGACAGACTACTGCCAGTACCTTTATGCAACAAGAGTTTCTCCTATTTATGAAAAGGAAGCATTTTTCGAAATACTGTTTCTTGGATTGAGAGTAATCTAACCTGAGCATAAGCATACAAAATGAACTTTGGTCAATGGGGACTGAAGATAATGGGAAGACAGCAGTGTCAAGTTTGGGTGTAATGGTGGTTGTAAAACATTACTCAAAGCTCTTAATAAATCAGTTATGTAATTTAACTTAACCCCCCACAACCAAGAATGCACACTCACCTCAATAAAAGAATCTATGTGCAACATAAGAGCTTGAGTTCTGCTGATGATAAACTGATTGACACATGCAACAGCATGAGACCTACAAATGGAACAGTTAAAATACATATATATTTTTATTTAAACATTTTCTAAACTGTACATACGCATCAAAAACATTAGGAAGCAAATCACATTGTCCAAGCATTTTCAAGGAGCGAGAGGGAACAAATCTGCACATCTATATTGTTAATAAAGAAAAATTACTAAACCACATTTTTAAGTACCACCTTATACTCCAATATATCGGTGTCCCTGCCCATGGCAGGGGGGTTGGAACTAGATGATCTTAAGATCCTTTCCAACCCTAACTATTCTATGATTCTATATCTAATAAATGATTTTAAATAAAGCATTCAGTACATAAAAAACCAGAGCAGGATGAGTTTGGTACATTTGTTCCCAACAGCATGTAAGGATGTTCTGTTTCCATATATTATGATTATTAATCTTCTCTGATATTAAAATTTCTATACAAGTCAACACAGTGAAATTTTAGCACGAACGTAACTCCAAACATCTAGTCTGTTCAGACATTTATTGGAAGAAAGTCTCATAAAACAATGTTCAAAAGTTGTCTCTTGACAGATTTAAACATAAAATATTTTACTGACACTACCAATATTTTTTATACTTCAGCACTGTGTACTGAAACCAAGCTATGGGTCAGCAGGTGATCTACTTTAAGTTGAAACTGTTTTAATTTTCTCAAAGACACAAACATCACAGCAGACAAAAAGTAAAAGACTGTTTTTAATGTGATAAGAAAAAAATGAGTATTTCCTCCATCTTTCTCAGCTCCAATTAAGCTTATTTTTCCACAAGTGCAAGTTCATGCTTTGTTATATATTTTTCTTAGTGCACATGCATTTTAGGTGAGTTTCTATATCTTATTTAAATCCTATAATGCTATATTCTTAGTTATACTCTTCCTTTGAGTCTGCACCATCTACTAACATTGGCAATAATTGCTGCCTCCAAGAATCTTTCAATATGATTTTCAAACAGGAGTTATAAAACTTATTTCATGGAATCACACTGAATGGTTGAGGTTGGACATTCTTGCTCAAGTAGGGACACCTAGAGCTGGTTGCACAGGCCCACATCCCAACAGCTTTTGAATATTTCCAAGGATGGGGACTCCACCATCTTCTCTAGGCAACCAGCACTTGATCAACCTCACAAGTAAGAAAAAGTATTTCCTGATGTTAAGGCAGAACTGCATGTGGTTCAGTTTTTGTCCATTGCCTCTTGTCCTGTCACTGGGTTGTCTAAAAAGAGCCTGGCTCAGTCTTGTTTACACCCTCCCTTCAGACATTTACATGCATTGACAAGGTATCCCCAGAGTCTTCTGTTCTTTAGTCTGAACAGTCCCAGCTCCCTCAGGGTTTCCTCCTAGAAAAGAGGCTACAGACCTTTCATCATCCTTGTGGAACTTCACTGGACTAGCTCCAGGAGCTCCATGTCTCTCCTGTACTGATAAGCACAGAAATGGACACAGGGCTCCAGGTGAGGGCATATCGCTGGCTTATTTCAGGGTAAATGCTACTGTTCTTGTTGACAAATATTAGCAATAACAAGTTAATTTTTCTTCTATTCTATACTCCTATTACTTTGAAGAGATTAATACTGTATTAAAGTAAAAAGATGCTGAACCCCTTTAATTTGATTCAGCTGAAAGATAAAGAGCTTTCTAAGTGCAGTTTAAGCAGAAAAATACTTTCTGCAAGAACTCAGAAAGTGATAACAAACATTTTTTTACTCTCCTATTGCTGCAGTCATTACAAAATAAATGTTTTCTAATCATAATATGAAATTTTAATCACAGCACTGCAGCTTCCATGATAAAATGCAAAATCTTAAAAGAAACAGTTTGATTTTCAAAGTCAAACAAATTTGAGATTGGAAGATGTATAAAGAGGTGAGGCTGATCTGTTAACTAAGCAGATAAATGTGGAAATTAATGACACGTGACATCTCTGTGCCTTCTCGCAACTTGCATATGCAGTATCAATTAAAAAAAACTAAGTATGCTTTAAACTGATCTACAAAATATCAACCTCACTGCTCATGTAAATAAATTTTTAACAGGTAACTTTAGTACAAAACCCAAACTTACCTTATTTTTGGACTTCTGTGCTTGAAGAACTGCAAGAATTTAGGTATCATGATATTGAGTGGTCGGTCCAATACATCACTATCTAAAATTTCAGCAGAATCTTCACATATCTTCTGAAGAGCACCAAATGCACCCTGTTAAAAAAAAAAAAAAAACAAACAAAAACCTGCAAACCTCAAAACCTGTTAATTTACATTTTGAAGAAAGCAACATTTTAAGGTTTGTACAGAACAGGCAATTTTAGCACACCACCACAATAAAAGTAGCTAATGAAACATGGAGTTAAATTAAAACATTGTTAAAGCTTTTTATTTAAGCACTTTATACTGTCATCTATAAGCTCTCAAACTATCCATAAGTTAAGTGACAATTTTTAGTATTCAATGCTCATTTATTCAATCATATTTTTTAAAAAGGTTAAAAGCAAAATCTTATTTGAAAACTAAATGACAAATTAAAGATGCATCCAAGTTAATTTCATATACAATTTTATTTCCTTTAATGTTTTTTTATAGGGCAAAATAGAACTCTGGACATGATGGTCAATTTGAGTTTCATTTCCAAGGGTTGGTTGTGGATTTTCTGAGTTGTTTTTTGTTGTTTTTTTTTCTTCTTTCTTAAGAAAGTGGCACTAAAACACTACATAACAGCAAGACATCTTGGACCACTTGTCATATCTCTAAGGATTATTTTATACAAAAGGCTTCACAGCATCAAGTAATTAAAATTGTGTGATCACAGCCTTTTATTTTTTAAAAATCAGACGGCTTTTTTTCTCCTCATAGCTTAAAACAGTTGATTTGTGTCCTGATTTCAGCTGGGATAATTAATTTTCTTCCTAGTAGCTGATACAGTGCTGTGTTTTTGCTTTAGTCTCAGAACGATGTAGATAACACACCGATGCTTTAGATGTTGCTCAGTAGCACTTACCCTGCTCAAGGACTTTTCAGTCTCTCATGCTCTGCCAGTGAGGAGGGGAAAAAGAAGCTGGGGGGAGCAGAGACAGGACACCTGACCCAAACTAGCCAAAGGGGTATTCAATACCACAACATATTATGACCAGTATATAAACAGGGGGCAGTTACCTGGAAGGGATCAATCGCTGCTCAGGTTGGGCTGGGTATCGTTTGGTGGGTGGTGAGCAACTGGATTGTGCATCACTGCTGTTTATTGTTTTGTTTGGGTTTTTTTCCCCCCTTTAGTTTTATATCTATCTCCTTGTTATTCCCCTTTTCAGTTTTAGTATTGTACTTTATTTTAGTTATTAAACTGTTCTTATCTCAACCCGTGGGTTTTACATTCCTTCGATTCTCTTCCCCATCCTGCCGAGGGGATGGGAGAAAGGGGGTGTGAGCAAATGGCCATGTGTTGCTGAGGTCCCAGCTGGGCTTAAACCATGGCAATCTGGTATTTATTCATTTTCCTTCATAAACACTGAGCAAAAAAAGTTAATTTCACACTAGCCTGAAATAGCAGTGACAGATTACATTTCCAGATTAAGTTATAAGAGGAATGAACAACACTACTTTTAAGCAAGAGAAAATACAGGGGCAGCTTGATGATGCCTAAAAGATTGGGCATCACAAAATGGTAACTTTAGGACACTTTAGGTTTCACCTGAGACCTCATAGCAGCCTTCCAATATCTGAAGGGTGGCTACAAGGATGCCAGAGAGGGATACTTCATCAGGGACTGTAGCAACAGGACAAGGGTTAGGGTTAGGGTTAGGGTTAGGGTTAGGACAAGGAGAAGTTTAGATTAGATGTAAGGAAGAAGTTCTTTACTGTGAGAGTGGTGAGGCACTGGAACGGGTTGCCCAAGGAAGTTGTGAATACTCCATCCCTGGCAATGTTCAAGGCCAGGTTGGACAGAGTCTTGGGTGACATGGTTTAGTGTGTGGTGTCCCTGCCCATGGCAGAGGGGTTGGAACTAGATGATCTTAAGGTCCTTTCCAACCATTACTATTCTGTGACTCTATGACTACCCATATACAGCCTTATTCTGGTTTTATGCAAATAAAACATTCATTTGAATGAACACTAAGAACACAGAATGCAGGTAGAATAAAAAGTATCAAATTTGACCCACTGTTCTCTGAAGAGATTATACATGTATGTATACACACACAGAAAAAATACTAGAAATATATTTAGCATATATAAAGAAAAAGAATAGTCAAATTTAGATTATAATCTATTTCAAAATAAACCTCCTTACCTCACAGGTATTGTAATCTTCAGAATCCAACAGGCTGCAAAGCTTTGGTAAGAGTTCAGGCCAATTCTGTAATTCCCCTTTTGAAGCAACGGTTGTTATCAGAATGCCTAAGTGAATCAGAGGAATAAAGGAAACAAGATCTCATATATCTTCACATGATTCACATCAATTTTTCTCATTTTATTCCTCTCAAAGATCTAAGGTGTTAATGAGTTTTATGTTTTATTAAGAGCTGGCAATCATAAAAAGCAGAAGTACATTTCATTACAAATGGTATTTGAAGGGCTTTGTAATGCAAAGGTAAGTTGTTCCTTCCTGCTGCTATGAAAGCCTGAGATGTGAGTAGTCAAGCACATTTCCATTTAAGAAAATAATCACTGCAGGACAGGTTCTGCTCTAAATTTACTAAAAACCGTACAAATCTTGACCTCCAGTATACATAGAGTATCCACCTCAAGTCACTTCCTCTTTATTATAATACAAAAGCATGAACATTGGAAGCTGTCATTCAATAAACTTATAACCCAATAGTAAATTATGTGTTCACAACTTTACTATGTTTACTAAAAACATTAAGGACACATTCTAAGATGGAGATACCTACTAAGACCTTATACACTATGGCAAGTCACCCAGAGATCAGCTGTAGAGTTGGCTGATTCAGATTCAGCAAAAAGATAGGATGGCCCAAAGAGTTACTAATTCAATTTCCAGCACATACAAAATCCCAGGAAAAAACAATTAGGTGACAAAAATGGGGAAGGCCACTTTACAAACTAGGACCGACTACGAGTCCATTTTGCCTGAACTAGTAATCTCCCAAGTGACAAGTGATGCAAAAAAAAACTTTCCTAATTTTTTCATTGAGCTAATCACCATATATCCTTTTTCTACAGAATATTAAAATTCTTATTAAATATATAAGAATACAGGACAACATTACAGAGCAAAGGACATTCTGGGCAAGACATAAAGTTACTATGCATCATGTTTACTTTGATGCAATAAGGCAGAGACCAAGAAGACAAAGGGCAAAAAAATTAAGATGGAGATAAAACACAATTTTACAACTCCAGAAGTAGTTTGCATCCAGTTGTCTTCACAATTGCAATTGAATAGAAAAGACTCCCAAAAGCCTATGGAGATATATGGAGTCTTAAAGGCTGTATCTTCTGAATATTATGGCCCTGCAAGGAATACCAGATGGATTAACAGAACATATATATTTTACTGTTGCTGGAGCTTAATGATCTACTTTAAAAATAAAAACACAACCAAACAAAAAACCCTGAACTTCATAAACAGAACTGTCATGGTTTAAGCCCAGCTGGTAATTCAGACCCATGCAGTCACTCACTCACTCCCCCCTTCTTCCTCCCCCTGCTCCCAGAGGGATAGGGAGGATTATCGAAAGAATGTAAATCCCACAGTTTGAGATAAAAACAGTCCTGTAACTAAGGCATAATACAAAACTACTATGGCTACTATTAAGGAAAATAACAAGGGGAGAGAATACAATTACTCATGACACACCGACTGATACCCAGCTTGACCCGAGCAGTGATCTGGGCCTTCAGGGTAACTCCCCTCAGTTCATATACTGGGCATGACGTGCTATGGTATGGAAAACCACTTTGGCTAGCTTGGGTCAGATGTCCTGTCTCTCCTTCCTCCCAGCTTCCCATGACCCATCTCACTAGCAGAGCATAAGACTGAAAAAGTCCTTGATCAGAGTAAACATCATTTAGCAAGAAGTAAAAACATTGGTGTTTTATCTGCACTGTTCTCAGACTAAAGTCGAAAACACAGCATTGCACCAGCTACTAAGAAGGACAAAAATGACTGCTACTGCTGAACCCAGGACAAGAACAAAATAAATTAATGTCCTTGCCTCCCAGACAATGTACTAAAATTGTCTCCCTGACTTAGATCTCTAACAGGCTTGTAGAATTAGCAGGTGAGAAACAAACTTAAGAATCTATGATTCTGTAAGCATTCTTCAAATAGGCTTATTCTAGACAGCAACAGGATAACCTAGGAAGGATCAGTTCCAGATGTGTAGGCAAGGAGCCTACATTTTCCTGATGACTGGAAAAAGGGAAATATAACCCCATTTTCAAGAAGGGGAAAATGGATGACCCAGGGAATTACAGACCAGTCAGTCTCACCTCTGTGCCTGGCAAAATCTGGGAGCAGATTCTCATGGAAGGCATGCTAGGGCACAAGAAAAACAACAAGGTGCTTGGTGACAGCCAGCATGGCTTCACTAGGGGGAAATCCTGCCTGACCAATTTGGTGGCCTTCTATGATGGGGCTACAAAAATGATGGACAGGGGTGGAGTAGTTGATGTCATCTACCTGGACTTGTGCAAAGCGTTTGACACTGTCCCACATGACATCCTTGTCTCTAAATTGGAGAGACATCAATTTGATAGGTGGACCACTTGGTGTATAAGGAACTGGCTGGATGGCCGCACACAAAGAGTTGTGGTCAACGGTTCAATGTCCAGCTGGAGACCTGTAACGAATGGTGTCCTTCAGGGATCGGTGTTGGGACCTGTCTTGTTCAACAACTTTGTTGGTGCCATGGACAGTGGGATTGAGTGCACCCTCAGCAACTTTGCCGATGACACCAAGCTGTGTAGTTCGGTTGATATGCTGGAAGGAAGGAATGCCATCCAGAGGGACCTTGACAGGCTTGTGAGGTGGGCTGATGCCAACCTCATGAAGTTTAACCATGACAAGTATAAGGTCCTGCACATGGGTCAGAGCAATCCCAGGCACAGCTACAGGTTGGGCAATAATGAAATTCAGTGCAGCCCTGTGGAGAAGGACTTGGGGTTGTTAGTCAATGAGAAAATGAACATGAGCCAGCAGTGTGCGCTTGCAGCTCAGAAAGCCGACCGTATTCTCGGCTGCATCAAAAGAAACGTGACCAGCAGGTCAAAGGACATGATCCTGCCCCTCTATTCTGCTCTTGTGAGACCTCACTTGGAGTATTGTGTGCAGTTCTGGTTCCCTCAATATAAAAAGGACATGGAACTGTTAGAACAAGTCCAGAGGAGGGCCACGAGGATGATCAGGGGACTGGAGCACCTCCCATATGAAGACAGGCTGAGAAAGTTGGGTCTGTTCAGCCTGGAGAAGAGAAGGCTGCATGGAGACCTCATAGCAGCCTTCCAGTATCTGAAGGGGGCCTACAGGGATGCTGGTGAGGGACTATTCATTAGGGACTGTAGTGATAGGACAAGGGGTAATGGGTTGAAACTTAAATAGCAGAGGTTTATATTAGATCTAAGGAAGAAATTTTTTACTGTTAGTGTGGTGAGGTACTGGAATGGGTTGCCCAGGGAGGTTGGGAATGCTCCACCCCTGGCAGTGTTCAAGGCCAGGTTGGATGAAGCCTTGGGTGATATGGTTTAGTTTGAGGTGTCCCTGCCCATGGCAGGGGGGTTGGAATTAGATGATCTTAAGGTCCTTTCCAACCCTAACTATTCTATGATTCTATGATTTTGGATATGATGAAGAGACACTTTGGTGGTCTCCTCAGTTATGCTACAACAGTTATTTTTTCTCCTTAGTAGGTAGTGCAGTGCTGTGTTTTTTGGGTTTAGTCTGAGAACAATGCTGATAACACACTGATATTTTTAATTCTTGCTAAGTAATGCTTACTCCAATCAAGAACTTTTCAGTCTCATCTTCTGCCAGTGAGGAGGGGCATGGGAAGCTGGGAGGAAGCAGAGACAGGACACCTAACCCAAACTAGCCAAAGGGGTATTCTATATTCCATACCATTAATATATTCCATATATTCATGCCCACTATATAAACTGAGGGAGTTACCTGGAAGGCCCAGATTGCTGCTCAGGTCGGGCTGGGTATAAGTCGGCAGGTGGTGAGCAATTGTATTCACTTGTGTTTATTGTGTTCTTTTCGTTTTCCCTTTTCAGTTTTATATTCTCTCCCCTTGTTATTTCCATTATCCTTATTATTACTGGTGGTAGCAGTAGTAATTTTTTATTATACCTTTAGTTACTGGACTGTTCTTATCTCCACCCATGGGATTTACATTCTTTTGATTCTCCTTCCCATCCTTCCAGGATCAGGGGGGGAAGAAGGGGGGGAGTGAGCAAGTGACTGTGAAGTTCTGAGTTACTGGCTGGGCTTAAACCACTACATGTGGGGGCAACAATAAATAAGTAAATACATAAATAAATAAATAAATAACAGGCTATCAAAAACTTAAAGATGCAATAGGTATAGCATTTGAAACTTTGCAACAGATTTTAAGAAAAATTAGGACACAGACATATAAAATGTTCAGGCATTTATGCTCATGTTAAGAGAAATCTACATGGCTTTCTAATGAGTTTCATTTCCTTTCAAATGTGAAATATTTCCCACCCGCCTGCTTCTTTAATTGGCCAGGAGGGAACAGAAGACTCCAGACACATATCTGCCTTTGTGGCTTTCTCTGCAACACAGACACAGAAACAAGGACATCAGAAGAATAATCAAAGAAATAACCAATTTAGTAGCTTGCAGCTTTTTGACAGGTTTGGGCTAGAGTTGACAGTTAAACAAGGCCTTTCCTTCCAACCAACATACTAAGCTGCAAGGTTAGAAACTGGAAACTGCAAGTCTTTATAAAGGTAGGCTTTGATTTGTAATGAACTTAACTGCAAATCAGTATTACAGAACCTGTTGATATTTCACTTGAGAAATAGGAAATCTAACAAGTACAGCAACTGAGCTCATTGACCCATAAACACATAAGAGAACAGACTCCAGAGGAATGTCAGAAATTGTTAAAAACAGAACTGTAATTGGCATGACAGCATCTTTTATGTCACTATTCTAATTACATGCAACCCCAGTTTATAGCATCAATTTACAATAAAAAAAATGAATGTAAGGATAAAGCAACTATGATTCAGTACTTTCATGCCAATAATGGGACAGGGGAAAGGTTGGGGGGTTTTGGTTGGTGGTTTGCCTCTTTAGCTCCTAATTTTCATTTCTGAACTAAATTCTAAACAGTTGAACTTCATGACAAAATTCTCCCCTCATAGGGCAATCATTAACTTTCACTTTCCTTCTGCAGTGAAGTTCTCTAGTCCTGCCACTACTCTTAAACACTCAAACTGTTTCCCCTGCTTGCTTTTAAGCAGAGAGCTATACTAAGGTCCCGCCTAGACTAGAATCCAATAAAGTTTTTAAGAACAGTCACAGACAGCTCCTAAATAAATGCATTTATTTCCTGGTAAGTTTGTGGGTCAACACATGCAGCCATCTTTTTTGAACTTGAATCCATATTTCAGTGTTGGCACAAGGGGTTTTAATAGCTGTACTACACAGCACAGAAAAGTTTCACACTGTTACTCATTTGGGGGTTAAAACAGGGAAAAGCTTAGCAATGATACAACAACGTGTAGTTACCATTCAGTCTTGACCCACAGTTCTAAAATAGACTGTATTACCATCTTCATTGTCCTCAATGAAGTGACTTCTGAGAATGGGATTAATCTGCTTGCTTCCATCTTGATCAAAAGGTATCAGCGTTTGTCTGGTTGACACCAGACGTCAGAGACTACAAAGGCTACATTATTTTTTCTCTAATGCTGTTTTGATGTACTTGCTCATCTTTCTCTCAGAACTCCAGAGATCTTATTTGTGGTTGGCTCATTAAATTGATAGTGCTTGAACAGCAAAACCACATATGCATCTCAAAGAGCAGCTATGAGTAGCACATGCCAACTCATGCGAACAAGGTAGCCTATGCAAGTAGTAATATATTTACACCTAGCTAGTATCAAGACGTCAGTGAATACTGGACCAACCTCACTATTAAGACAGAAGCCTACAAGGATCCAAAATTTAATTATTTCACACAGAAGGGTGCAAAACACATGCTAAATAGAAATCAGCTCTATGTGTTGATGGCATAATGTTCTCTGATTACCACACTTTATCTACTCTTTTCTGAGAGAAGGTATTTTAAAAAAAGGAACTAATTATATTAATGTGCATCACACATAGTATAATGATATAATGATTCCCTGAAGGGGTATGCATATGGAGAGGCAGGGAGGAAAACAGCTAACAGAAGTATTTAATTGATGTAAGTGCAGTGCTGAAACAGTTCTGAAGTCAGATCTCTATCCTGTTCCTGTTCTTATGTATAAAAACTGGCAGCAAGCTGAATTTCAGTAGATTCAAGTAAACTTATGTTCAGTTACACTTCAAGAGATATGAACTGAATTGCTAAATCAGTTTTAAGACAACAAGAAGCAAAAATAAGTGTGACTTTCATATATGCACACTTAAGATTAATATCAGTATCAAAACATAGTGCAGTTGTAACATTTATCAGAAGCAAAGTTTTAGGAGTTTAATAATTCTCACTAGTTGCAGCTCACATATCTGTAACATCTTTAGTATGCGGAAGACACTAATGAGAGTAAACTTACCTACAGTAGCTCTAATTAAGGGGGAGGAATCACCAATGTTGTTCAGACATTCACTTTTAATGAAGTCAGTTACCCCATTTGGAAAGTTGTAAAAATGTGCTTTTACATTATTCTTCAAGATGAGACCACTCAAGGAACGCGTCGGTTCATCTGCAATAGAAAATTACATTGAAACTTCGAACAGCTCATAGGATAAAGCACCTTCCCAGAACAATACAAGACCGAAGCTTAAAGTGATAAATATTAGTCTTTATACCTTTATCTCCCCTTACAAATACATCCACCAACTCATATAGCAAAGTTTTTTAATTTCAGAGTTCACAATTTCTATTCATTCAAAATTAGAATATCAGCACTGCAAATTCTACATTTTATGAAATTTTCATACAGATATAAGCAAGGCATAGATCTGAACTCATGGGTTATAGGAGACTCATAGAATCATAGAATAGTTAGGGTTGGAAAGGACGTTAAGATCATCTAGCTCCAACCCCCTTGCCAAGGGCAGGGACAAACCTCACACTAAACCATATCACCCAAGGCTTCATCCAACCTGGCCTTGAACACTGCCAGGGATGGAGCATTCAAAACCCCCCTGGGCAAACCATTCCAGTGCCTCACCACCCTAACAGTAAAGAATTTCTTCCTTAGATCCAATCTAAACCTCTGCTGTTTAAGTTTCAACCCATTACCCCTTGTCCTATCACTACAGTCCCTAATGAATAGTCCCTCACCAGCATCCCTATAGCCCCCTTCAGATACTGGAAGGCTGCTATGAGGTCTCCACGCAGCCTTCTCTTCTCCAGGCTGAACAGACCCAACTTTCTCAGCCTGTCTTCATATGGGAGGTGCTCTGGTCCCCTGATCATCCTCGTGGCCCTCCTCTGGACTTGTTCTAACAGTTCCATGTCCTTTTTATATTGAGGGAACCAGAACTGCACACAATACTCCAAGTGAGGTCTCACAAGAGCAGAATAGAGGGGCAGGATCATGTCCTTTGACCTGCTGGTCACGTTTCTTTTGATGCAGCCGAGAATACGGTCGGCTTTCTGAGCTGCAAGCGCACACTGCTGGCTCATGTTCATTTTCTCATTGACTAACAACCCCAAGTCCTTCTCCACAGGGCTACACTGAATTTCCTTATTGCCCAACCTGTAGCTGTGCCTGGGATTGCTCTGACGCATGTGTAGGACCTTGCACTTGTCATGGATAAACTTCATGTGGTTGGCATCAGCCCACCTCACAAGCAACTCTTTGCGTGCGGCCATTCAGCCAGTTCCTTATCCACTGAGCAGTCCACCTATCAAATTGATGTCTCTCTAATTTAGAGACAAGGATGTTGAGTGGGACAGTGTCGAACACTTTGCACAAGTCCCAGTAGATGACATTAACTGCTCCACCCCTGTCCATCATTTTTGTAGCCCCGTCATAGAAGGTCACCAGATTGGTCAGGCAGGATTTCCCCCTAGTGAAGCCATGCTGGCTGTCACCAAGCACCTTGTTTTCTTGTGCCCTAGCATGCCTTCCAGGAGAATCTGCTCCCAGATTTTGCCAGGCACAGAGGTGAGACTGACTGGTCTGTAATAACCCAGGTCATCCATTTTCCCCTTCTTGAAAATGGGGTTATATTCCCCTTTTTCCAGTACACGGGAACTTCACCTGACTGCCATGATTTTTCAAATATGATGGCCAGTGGATTTGCAACTTCATTCGCCAGCTCCTTCAGGACCCATGGATGGATTTGTTCAGGTCCCATGGACTTGTGTACATTCACGTTCTTAAGATGGTCTCAAACCACATTCTCTCCTACAGTGGGCCCAAGGTCTTGATTTTCACAGTCCCTGTGTCCGCCTTCCAAGACTTGGGTGGTACGGTCAGAGCCTTTGTCAGTGAAGACCGAGGCAAAGAAGTCATTCAGAACCTCAGCCTTCTACAAATCCTATGAAGCCAGTTCTCCCGAAAGCTTCCGGAGAGGCCTACATTGTCCTTAGCCTGTTTTTTAGCTGCTACATACCTATAAAATCCCTTCCTATTATCTTTAACATCCCTAGCCAAGTTTAGCTCCAACTGGGCCTTAGCTTTCCTAACTTGGCCCCTAGCTTCCCGGACAACATACCTGTATTCATCCCAGGCCGCCTATCCTTGCTTCCACCTTTTATAAGCCTTTTTTTTCCAGTGAATTTTTCTCAGCAGCTCCTTATCCATCCAAGGTGGTCTCCTGGCCCTTCTGCTGCACTTCCTTCTAGTTGGGATGCAACAGTCCCGAGCTTGTAGCAGGTGACCCTTGAATATTAACCAAGAGCCTTGGGCCTCCCTGCCCTCTAAGGCTATATCCCATGCAATATTGCTGTCATGGTTTAAACCAATCTGCACAGCTCGTTCACTCACACCCCCTTGCTCCCGCAACTCCTGGAGAGTTAGGAAGGAGAATTGAAAGAATGTAGCTCCCACAGGTTGAGATAAGAACAGTTTAATAACTAAGGTATAACACAAATCACTACTGTTACTACTACTACTAATAATAATGATAAAGGAAATAGGAAGTGAAAAGAATAAAACACCTCACCAGCCGCCGATCCATAACTCACCCCACCCTGCCCGACCGAGCACCGATCAATACCTCCTCCAACCCCCAGAGTCCTAGCACTTCCGCGTAACTCTCCGTTACATCCTGGCATGATGTGCTGTGGTACGGAATACCTCTTTGGATAGCCTGGGTCAGGTGTCCTGTCCCTCCTTCCTCCCGGCCTCCCCTCCTCCCTTTCAGAGCATGAGGCTCAGAAAGTCCTTGGTCAGAGAAAAGATTTGAGCAGTAACTAAAACATAGGTGCTATCAGCACCGTTCCCAGTCCAGAAGTCAAAACAGAGTGCTGCACCAGCTACCAAGAAGGAGAAAAAATGACTGCTATTGCTGAACCCAGGACACTTGCTAAGCAGGTTCCTGAAGAGGCCAAAGACTGCTCGCTTGAAGTCCAGGGCAGTGAGCTTGCTGCATGCTCTTCTCACTGTCCTGAGGACCTCAAATTCGACCATCTGGTGATCGCTGCATCCAAGGTTCCCCGGAGCGTCACATTTCCAAGGAGCCCTTCCCTGTTGGTGAGCACAAGATCAACTAGGGCACCTCTCCTTATCAGCTCCTCTATTGCTTGCAGAAGGAACCCATTCCAGCACCTCACCACCCTAACAGTAAAGAATTTCTTCCTTAGATCTAATATAAACCTCTGCTGTTTAAGTTTCAACCCATTACCCCTTGTCCTATCACTACAGTCCCTAATAAATCGTCCCTCACCAGCATCCCTATAGCCCCCTTCAGATATTGGAAGGCTGCTATGAGGTCTCCACGCAGCCTTCTCTTCTCCAGGCTGAACAGACCCAACTTTCTCAGCCTGTCTTCATATGGGAGGTGCTCCAGTACCCTGATCATCCTAGTGGCCCTCCTCTGGACTTGTTCTAACAGTTCCATGTCCTTTTTATGTTGAGGACACCAGAACAGTACACAATACTCCAAGTGAGGTCTCACAAGAGCAGAGTAGAGGGGCAGGATCACCTCTTTCGACCTGCTGATCACACTCTTGATGCAGCCCAGGATACGGTTGGCTTTCTGGGCTGTGAGCACACGCTGCCACATCATGTTCATTTTCTCATCGACCAACACCCCGAAGTCCTCCACAGGGCTGCACTGAATCTCTTCACTGCTGTGCCTGGGATTGCTCCAACCCAGGTGTAGGACCTTGCACTTGCATGGTTAAACTTCACAAGGTTGGCATCAGCCCACACCTTACAAGCATGTCGAGGTTCCTCTGGATGGCATTCCTTCCCTCCAAGTTATCAACCAAACCACACAGATTGGTGTCATCGGCAAACTTGCTGAGGGTGCACTCAATCCCACTGTCCATGTCACCAACAAAGTTGTTGAACAAGACAGGTCCCGACACCTATCCCTGAGGGACACCACTCATTACAGGTCTCCAGCCGGACATTGAACCATTGACCACAACTCTTTGTGTGTGGCCATCCATGCAGTTCTTTATCCACTGAGTGGTCCACCTATCAAATTGATGTCTCTCCAATTTAGAGACAAGGATGTCGTGTGGGATAGTGTCAAATGCTTTGCACAAGTCCAGGTAGATGACATCAACTGCTCTACCCCTGTCCATCAGTTCCCTAGCCCCATCCTAGAAGGCCACCAAATTGGTCAGGCAGGACTTCCCCTTCCTGAAGCCATGCTGGCTGTCACCAAGCACCTTGTTGTTTTTCATGTGCCCTAACATGCCTTCCAGGAGAATCTGCTTCAAGATCTTGCCAGGCACAGAGGTGAGACTGACTCATCTGTGATGTTGGATGATAGCTGTGTAAGTTGTAAGCAGGCTGATGATTTCCTCTGCAAGGTGGCTGTGCTACGGGAAGAGGTGGAATGGCTAAGGAGCATAAGGGAATCTGAAGAGGAGATTGACTGGTGGAGCCATACTCTACCATCCCTGACAAAAGCAAACCAGCAACCAAAGCAAAATGAATTAAGGATCCACTACCCTCTTGCCACCAGGCAGATGAAGTGGACATAGGAAACAAGATCAGAAACAGGTTACTCCTCAGAAGATGGCGTATTACCCCTGAAACTCATGTCACCTTCAGAAGAACCCCTCTACAACAGACACCAGGCCCTGGTACTTGAACAGGAAAACGAGGAGGATGATGAAGTAGATAAGGGATCATCCAGGTTAGAAGTGTCACCACAAATCAGTCAGACAATGCCTCCTATCATAATTTGCTGGAAGACACACACAGCCAATCATTCACAGTCTAGGAGGTTCCTCCAGTTCATTGATGATAACTTCTTAATGCAAATGGTGGATAAACCAACTAGGAGAGGAGAGCTGATAGATTTAGTACTCTCCAACAAGGAGGGTTTGGTTGAAGTGATGATGGTCAATGGCAGTCTTGGCTGCAGTGACCATGAGATGGTGGAGTTTAGGATCCTGTGTGGGAGGAATAGAATAACTAGCAAGGCCACAGTTCTGGATTTCCCAAGGGCCAACTTTGGCCTGTTCAATCAACTGCTAAGGGAAGTCTCATGGGAAAGGGTACTAGGCGGTAAAGGGGCTCATGATAGTTGGGTCAGCATTCAAGAACCACTTCTTCCAAGCTCAGGATCAGAGCATCCCAATGAGTAGGAAATCAAGTAAGGGATCTAGGAGACCACTGTGGTTAAACAAGGAGCTGCTGGGCAAACTCAAGTGGAAAAGGAGAATCTATGGATTATGGAAAGAGGGGCTGGCCACTTGGGAGGAATATAGGACAGTTGTTAGAGGATATAGGGAGGCAATTAGGACAGCTAAGGCCTCCTTGGAACTTAATCTTGCTAGTTGGGTTAAGGACAATAGAAAGGGCTTCTTCAAATACATAGGGGATAAAACTAACACAACAGGCAATATAGGCCCACTGCTGAACGAGGTGGGTGCCCTGGAGACAGAGGATATAAAGAAGGCAGAGGTGCTGAATGCTTTCTTTGCCTCTGTCTTTACTCCTGCAGACTCTCCCCCGGGGCCCCAGATTCCTGTAGCCCCAGGACTCAGGACAAGGAGGAGTTTGCTTTGGTAGATGAGGATTGGGTTAGGGATCAGCTATGCAATCTGGACATCTATAAATAGATGGGTTTGGATGGAATGCACCCACGGGTGCTGAGGGAGCTGACGGAGGTCATTGCTAGGCCATTCTCCATCATCTTTGGTAAATCGTGGGAAACGGGAGAGGTGCCTGAGGATTGGAAGATGGCAAATGTCACACCAGCCTATAAGAAGGGCAAGAAGGAGGACCTGAGTAATTAAACACCAGTCAGCCTTACCTCCGTCCCTGGAAAGGTGATGGAACAACTTATTCTTGACTCCATCTCTAGGCATATCAAGGATGAGGGGGTTATTAAGAACAACCAACATGGTTTTATGAGGGGGAAGTCACATTTGACCAACCTTATAGCCTTCTATGATGAAGTGACTAGGTGGAGGGATGATGGTAGAGCGGTAGATGTGGGTTTTCTTGATTTCAGTAAGGCATTTGATACTGTCTCCCACAGCATTCTCATAGATAAGCTAAGGAAGTGTGGGCTTGATGACCAGGTAGTGAGGTGAATCGAGAACTGGTTGAAAGGAAGAAGGCAGAGAGTTGTGGTCAATGGGGCAGAATCTAGCTGGAGGTCTGTGACTAGTGGAGTCCCTCAGGGGTCGGTGCTGGGACCAGTGCTGTTTAATATTTTCATCAACGACCTGGATGAGGGAACTGAGTGTACCCTCAGCATGTTCACTGATGACACTAAATTGGGAGGAGTGGCTGACACACCAGAAGGCTGTGTTGCCATTCAGCGAGACCTGGACAGGCTGGAGAGTTGGGCAGTGAGAAACTTGATGAAATTCAACAAGAGCAAGTGTAGAGTCTTGCATCTGGGGAAGAACAACCCCATGTACCAGTACAGGTTGGGGGTTGACCTGCTGGAAAGTAATGAAGGGGAAAGGGACCTGGGGGTCCTGGTGGATAGGAGGATGACCATGAGCCAGCAATGTGCCCTTGTGGCCAAGAAGGCAAATGGCATCCTAGGGTGCATTAGAAAGGGTGTGGTTAGTAGGGCAATTGAGGTTCTCCTCCCCCTCTACTCTGCCTTGGTGAGGCCGCATCTGAAGTATTGCGTCCAGGGAATTGCTTGAAAGAGTCCAGTGCAGAGGCACAGAGATGATTAAGGGAGTGGAACACTTCCCTCACGAGGAGAGGCTGAGGGAGCTGGGTCTCTTTAGCTTGGAGGAGACTGAGGGGTGACCTCATTCATCAGTGTTTACAAATATGTAAAGGGTGGGTGTCAGGATGATGGAGCTAGGCTTTTTTCAGTGATATCCAGTGGTAGGACAAGGGGCAATGGGTGTAAACTGGAGCATAGGAGGTTCCACGTTAACATCAGGAAGAACTTCTTTACTGTAAGAGTGACAGAGCACTGGAACAGGTTGCCCAGGGAGGTTGTGGAGTCTCCTACATTGGAGACATTCAAGGCCCGCCTGGACAAGTTCCTGTGTGATATACTCTAGGTTACCCTGCTCTTGCAGGGGGGTTGGTCTAGATGATCTTTTGAGGTCCCTTCCAGCCCTTGGGATTCTGTGATTCTGTGATAACCAACTCTATTAAGAAAAGGGTGATTGTGATTGGTGACTCCACCCTGAGAGGAACAGAGGGCCCCATGTGTTAACTGAGCCCGACACATAGGGAAGTCTGCTACCTCCCTGGTGCCAGGGTAAGGGACATCACCAGAAAACTCTCATCTGGTATAACTTAATGATTCCTGTCCTTTACTAGTCTTTCAGGTGGGCAATGAGAAAGTTTCTTCAATAAGAATTCTGAGAGGACTCAAGAAAGACTTCAGGGCCTTGGGGTGACTAGTTCAGGATTTGGGAGCTCAAGTAGTTTTCTCCTCCCTCCTGCCAGTCACAAGCAATGACAATGGAAGCATCATGAAAATCTCACAAATCAATTCCTTGCTCTGGGACTGGTGTCAGTGTTTTGGGTTTTGACCACAGGTTGGTTTACATGGCACTAGGCCTGCTGGTAGCAGACAGGGTATGCCTGTCCCAAAGGGGGAAAAGGATCCTAGCCCAGGAGCTAGCAGAGCTCATAGAGATGGCTTTAAATTAGATGCAAAGGGAGAAGAGGACAAAAACAGGGTTGCTAGAAATGAGCCGGGGGTAGCATGCCACTGCTGGAGGAGAGATCCACAGGACAACTTAAATGTGTCTTTGCCAATGTGTGCAGCATGGGCAAAAACCAGGAGCTGGAAGCCATTGTGCAGCAGGGAAATTATTACATAATTGCCATCACAGAAATGTAGTGGGACAATCTACATGACAAAAGTGCTGCAATAGATGGCTACAGGTTGTTCAGAAGGGACAGGCAAGGAAATGGGGTTGCACTGTATGTCAGGGAGTGCACTGACTGCCTTGAACTCAATGTTGTCAGTGAGAAGGCTGAACGTTTGAGGGTAAAGATCAGGAGAAAGGCCAACTAAGCAGATACCCTGGTAGGAGTCTGTTATAGACCACCCCAACCAGGATAAAGCTGTGGATGAACTATTCCTCAAACAACCTGGAGAAGTTTCACAATTGCTAGCCCTTGTTCTTGTGGGGGACTTCAACCTAGCATATAACTGCTGGAAGCACAATACAGCAGAGAAGAAACAGTCCAGGAGGTTCATAGACTGTGGATGATAATTTCCTGACCCAGCTGGCGAGTGAGCCAAGTAGGGGAGATGCCTGCATAGATTTGCTGTTCACAGAGTAGGACTGACATGTGATGTGATGGTTGGAGGCTGTCTTAGGCAAAGCAATCATGAAATGATACAATTTTCAATCCTTGAAGAAAGTCAGCAAGACTACCACCTTAGAGTTCCAGAGAGCTGACTTTGGCCTGTTTAGGATACTGGTTGGCAGAACTCCTTGGAAAACATTACTGAAAAACAAAGAGGTCCAGGAAGGCTGGACACTCTTCAAGAATGAAATCCTCAAGGCACAGGAGCAGGCGGTATCCATGTGCCAAACAGGGAGATATTGATGGAACTCAGGAAAAGGAAAAAAAAAATTATATCACATGTGGAAGAAGGGACTGTCACCCCATGAAGAGTACAAGGATGTTGTGAGGACACAGAGAGAGAAAAGAAAGACAAAGACACAGATGGAACTTAATCTGGCCACGGCCATGAAAAAAATAATAAAAAATACTTTCATAAATATATTAGCAACAAAAGGAGGGTCAGGGAGAACTTCCATCCTTTACTGGATATTGGGGGAATCCTAGTGACCAAGGATGAGGAAAAGGCTGAGGTACTTAATGCTGCCTTTGCCTCAGTCTTTAATAGAAAGACCAGCCATCCTCAGGGCACTCAGTCCCCTGAGCTGGATGGCAGAGATGAGGAGCTGACTGAAGTCCCCATTATCCAGGAAGAAAGGGTTAGTGACCTCCTGCTCCACTTAGACGTACACAAGACTATGGAGCCAGATGGGTTCCACCCAAGAGTGCTGAAGGAGCTTGGTAGAGGAGTCAGTGTGTGACTCACTGTGTGAGTGCCAAGCCACTCTCCATAATTTATCAGAAGTCCTGGTCTAGTGGGAAGGATGACTGACTGAGGACCACTGAAAATACTACCATGTTAAATTACAGAAATGGATGGTGGGATTGAGTGCACCCTCAGCAATTTAGCTGATGACACTAAGCTATGTGGTCTGGTC
This sequence comes from Melopsittacus undulatus, assembly GCF_012275295.1. Lineage (NCBI taxonomy): Eukaryota > Metazoa > Chordata > Aves > Psittaciformes > Psittaculidae > Melopsittacus > Melopsittacus undulatus. The sequence goes on from NW_022993944.1 coordinate 581,876, forward strand.
AACGCGCTGGAGGGAAGGGGTGTCATCCAGAGGGACCTTGACATGACTGAGAGGTGGGCCAATGCCAACCTCATGAACTTCAACAAAGAAAAATGCAAGGTCCCACACCTGGGTTGGAGTAATCCCAGGCACAGCTACAGGTTGGGCAGAAAAGTGATTCAGAGTAGCCCTGTAGAGAAGGATTTGCCAGCAGTACGCGCTCGCAGCCCAGAAACCAACTGCATACTGGGCGGCATCAAAAGAAGCATGACCAGCAGGTCAAAGGAGATGATGCTGCCCCTCTACTCTGCTCTTGTGAGACCCCACTTGGAGTAATGTGCACATTTCTGGTGTCCTCAACATAGAAAGGACAGGGAGCTAGAGCACCTACTATACAAAGACAGGCTGAGAAAACCAGAACTCTTCAGGCTGGAAAAGAGAAGCTGTGTGGAGACCTCATAGCAGCCTTCCAGTATCTGAAGGGGGACTACAAGGATTCTAGAGATGGACTCTTCATCAGGGACTATAGTGATAGAACAAGGAGTAATGGGCTTAAACTTAAACAGGGGAAGTTCAGGTTAGATATAAGGAAGAAGTTCTTTACTGTGAGGGTGGTGAGGCACTGGAACAGGTTGCCCAAAGATGTAGTGAATGCTCCATCTCTGGCAGTGTTCAAAGCCAGGTTGGACAGAGCCTTGGGAGACAGTCTAGTGTGAGGAGTTCCTGCACCTGGCAGGGGGATTGGAACTACATGATCTTAAGTTCCTTTCCAACTCAAACCATTCTCTGCTTCTATGTTCTGTGCTACTAGGAAAAGAAATATCCCTTTTGAGACAAGGAGGCACAAAAGCACAAAATGTAATCAGTTCTAAGTAATGATAAGTTTAATGGCTTTGTAATGGAAAATAACTGCGGTGTCTGAAGGTAGTTGACACAGTTTCAGGTCCTTAGAACCTTAGTACAAAAGGTTCAAGAAAAGCAGAATGGAAAAAAAGGACCTGGGGATGGGGAGTATCTGGGACTAGCTGATGGCCAGGATGGGAGCACTTAAACTAGCTGATAAGTACAAGGACAGGATGATTGCTATGTCTGTAATGTTAATTAAGCTGGGAAAAGTAAATGACCCTTAAAGACCACCATCACATTCTTGTATGCATGTGGGAAACTGTCTTGGTTTTGAGCAGTAGCAGTCATTTTTCTCCTTCTTGGTAGCTGGTGCAGTGCTGTGTTTTGACTTTCGGGCTGGGAATGGTTGCTGAGAGCAAGTATGTTTTGAGTTACTGCTCAAATGTTTGGTTTTGTCCAAGGCCTTTTCTGAGCTCATGCTCTGAAAGGGAGGAGGGGAGGCCGGGAGGAAGGAGAGACAGGACACCTGACCCAGGCTAGCCAATGAGGTATTCCATACCATAGCACGTCATACCCAGGATGTAACCGGGAGATAGCCAGAAGGGCTGGAGCTCTGGGGGGATGGAGGAGGTATCGGTCGGTGCTCGGTCAGGCAGGGTGGGGTGAGTTATGGGTCGGTGGCTGGTGAGGTGTTGTATTCTCTTCCCTTGTTATTGGATTTATCATTATTATTTGTAGTAGTAGTAGCAGTAGTGATTTGTGTTATGCCTTAGTTATTAAACCGTTCTTATCTCAACCCATGGGGGCTACATTCTTTGGATTCTCCTTCCTAACTCTCCGGGAGTTGGGGGAGCAAGGGGGGGAGTGAATGAGCTGTTCAGTTTGGTTTTAAACCACGACAGAAACTTTCTGGAAAATGATGTAATATGCCCAGTGACCATATAAGGATGGCCCGTATAGCAACAGGGGACACACGTTAGGAGGAGCTATCCCCCGTGTCTCCCGGCGCTGCAATAAACAATACCTGCTTGTCAACTTGAAACTGTTGCTGAGTTTGTTCCTGGAGTTCTCTCTGAATCAGTTTGGCACCCCATATGGGACCCTCTCTGCTCGGCTGCAGGACTCACTGAAGACAGGGCTCCCTAGGACCCTCGGGGGGTTTTTCCCACAGGGGACCCCTTGACTCATTCGGATCACTGCGGGAGCAGACAAGGACCATCTTCATAAAAGGTATTCTTTTATATAGTCTGTAAGATGCAAGGGGCACCTCAGTTTCGTAAATTGGTTTGGTAAGCATACACATGGTTTGGAAGCCTTCCGTAAATCGAGATAGGAAATCTCTGCTGGCGTCCGTTTGGTATACATCCACAAGAAGCAGCAGGTATCCTATGGTTTACAATCACAGGAGGCAGTGGGCATCTTGTGGTTTGGGTCCTGCAAGAACCAGTGGGTGTCTTGTGGAAAAGGTTTTGGTTTTTACAGTATACATGCACAAGAAGCAGTGGGCATCCTGTGCTTTACAATCACAGGAGGTAGTGGGCATCTTGTGGTTTAGGTCCTGCAAGACACAGTGGGTGTCTGGTAGAAAAGGTTTTGGTTTTTACCGGTATACAATCACAAGAAGCAGCAGGCATCCTATGGTTTGGTTCCTGCAAGACGCAGTGGGTGTCTTGTAGAAAAGGTTTTGGATTTTACTGGTATTTGACTTATGTTGTAGATTGTTATAGTTATGATTTTAGTCTTGTGATTTTGGTATTGGTGACAAGACTGCTATAAATGCGTTACTAATTGTTGTCTCTGTTTCAAGTGCTGTAACTGTGGAGTGTCTATTTTGTATCTTGTTATAGTGATGATTTTGGTCTTGTGATTTTAGTGTTGGTGACAGGTTGTTATAACTATTAATTGTTAGTTTGCTACAATTTTAGTCTCTGTCTCAAGTGTTGTAACTGTGTGGAGTGTGTCTGTGGGATCCCGTGTGTGTGTGTGAATGAGAGACTGATAATGGGAAATCGGCAGAGTAGAGAGATCTTGGAAAAGAGTGCATTTTGGCACATTGAGAAGAACTGGGAGGGTTTCCTGGGGGCTCGGTAAATGAGAAAACGTTGATAAAATATTGTAACCAATGGTGGCCTTTGTATAGTTTGGAAGATCAGGAAAAATGGCCTAAAAATGGAACTTGGAACTATGATACATTGTTACAATTAATGTTGGTTTTGAGGTGGCAAGGAAAATGGAATGAAGTAATGTATGCAGATATGACAGATGGAATGCGAAATTAATATACCTCTGCCAGATCCCTTAATTTTGGCTTTGGAAAAGGACAGGGAAAAACTGAAAGCTAAGCTGGAGAGATGTTTTTCAGATTGTGATACTGGGGAAAGATGTTTAAAGTTAAAGAAAACCAAGAAGGAAAGGAAGGGAGCTCAGGCAGCTCCTGTGTTTGAGCGTGGGATGAGTGCTGGGGAGGCAGAGGTGGAGGGATGTTGGGTGGAGGTGGGGGAGTGTGTTCTTCTCCTGTGGGACCGGACTGGTGTGTGTTGTGGGGAGTTTGGACGTTGGACATGAGACTGCCCTGGGGGGAGTGCATGGGGTGGCTCCAGTGGCTGAATTGGAACTAGACTGGCGGGGACCTGGGGAACCTACCCTAGCAGATCCACTGGTTAACTTAAAACTAGGGACTAGAGGAAATAAAGTGGAATTTTAGTGGATACGGGAGAAAGTTATTTGGCGTTAAATCAGAAGGAAAAGAATTTGTTACAGATGTGGGAGCTACTGGCCACCAAGGAAAAAAAAAAAAAAGCATTCTTTCTGAAACCCTCAAAGTACAAACTGGAAAAACAAATGGGAATGCATAAATTTTTTTATGCATGCTAAATTCTCCGAAATCTTTATTAGGGCGAGAAGCAGCATTTAAAGAAGGTAAAATGGAATTAAGTGTTAAAAATCAGTTAATTGCAGTTTTGAGTTTATCTTTAATTCAACAGAAAAGCAAACAAGAGGACCTCCCTGAAATAGAAGAAATCCTTAATCAGGTATATCTGGGAGGATGGGCATCTGAAGTTCCTGGTAAGCCAAAAAATGCTTTGCCTGTTAAAGGAGAAATAAGAAGAGGGGGCCCTGCCCAATTAGAATAAAACAGTATCCCCTAAAATCACAGGGAAAGGGAACTAAAAATCACTGATAAATTTTAAAATATAAATTATTAATTGAATGTGAATTGGGATATAATACTCCTATCTTGCCAGTAAAGAAATAAAGTTGCAGATTGGTTCAAGATCTCAGAGCAATCAACAAATTTGTAGAGGATATTCATCCAGTAATAGCAAATCCATCTACCTTATTGACTAAATTGAATAATAATCAAATGGTTTGCCGTCTTAGATTTAAAGAACTCTTTCTTTTGTTTAACATTGGCCAAAGAAAACCAGAATTTATTTGCTTTTGAATAGGGAAAATCCTGACACAGTAAGGAAAACTCAATTAACTTGGACAGTATTACCTCAAGGGTTTAAAACCAGTCCAACGATTTTTCAAAACCAGTTAGCACTGGAACTAGAATCATGGAATCCACTCACTCAGACGGGGACTCTGTTACAATATGCAGATGACCTATTACTTGCCACAGAAACAAAGGAAAAATGTGTCTAGTGAATGGTGGGATTATTGAATTTCTTGGGCCTGAATAATTATAGGGTATCCAGACAAAAGGCCCAACTAATTCAAACCCGAGTTTCCTACCTAGGATATGAAATAATAGGAGAACAGAGAAGTTGGAACTGCTAGAAAAGAAGCCATTTGTCAAACTCCACGACCATTGACCATCAAGGAGTTCCGGACGTTACTGGGAATGACTGGATGACGCAGACTTTGGATGCATGATTATGGTGTTCTGGTAAGACCACTATATGAACTGTTAAAAGAAACCCCTCTCTCTTTGGAATGGACTGATTCAGTAGAGGAGGTAAAGCCCTCTGCTGAATTTAAAAAAAAACAGAGCTAATGAGAACTGCAGCTCTGTGACTTCTGGATGTGACTAAATCCTTTTGGCTATATTCCTATGAAGAACGGGAAATAGCTTTGGTCCCTGCTCAGAAACTAGGACCCTATAAGAGGACAGTGGTGCATTTTGCAAAACAGCTGGATGAAGCGAGCAAAGGATAGATCAGGTGCCTAAGGGCTGTGGCAGCACTTATCATGAACATTGAAGAGGCTTGCAAATTTCCCTTGGGACAAAAGATTGTCCCATGTTGTATCAGCAGTTCTGGAACAGAAAGAAGCCCACTGGGTATCTCCTTCTTATAAATAACTGCGGTGTCTGAAGGTAGTTGACATAGTTTCAGGTCCTTAAAACCTTAGTACAAAAGGTGTAAGAAAAGTAGAATGGAAAAACAGGACCTGGGGATGGGGAGTATCTGGGACTAGCTGATGGCCAGTATGGGAGCAGTTAAACTAACTGATAAGTAGAAGGACAGTATGATTGCTATGTCTGTAATGTTAATTAAGCTGGGAAAAGTAAATGACCCTTAAAGACCACCATCACATTTTTGTATGCATGTGGGAAACTTTCTGGAAAACAATGTAATATGCCCAGCGACCATATAAGGATGGCCTGTATATAGCAATAAGGGGACACATGTTGGGAGGAGCTATCCCCCATGTGTTCCAGCGCCACAATAAAGAATACCTGCTTGTCAACTTGAAACTGTTGGCGAGTTTGTTCCTGGAGTTTTCTCCAAATCACTTTTCGTAAGAGAAGATTTTGTTAAATTAAGTTGTATCAACTGATTTTATTTGAAATTCAAAACCAGAATGCCATCATGTAACATAAAAAAAGTATATTTCAGTCTAAAGTAGCATCCCTTTTCATGCTCTGCAACTATAAATGCATTGACTTGCAATCATAGTTTTACATAGAGTTCTGTAACTTTATAAACCAGAAATCCACACTATGTATATATATTCATAACAATTCACCTATGCTAAAGGTTTTAAATACCCACCAAAATCTGAACAGCGTATAAATAAAAGTTCTTCCATTTGCACAACACTGCATTTCAAAGGCTAACAACTCTTCTAGGAGAACAGATTTATTTGCCCAGCTGGGGAGCAGCTCTGTGGAAAGGGAGCTGGGGTTCTGGTGCAGAGCAAGCTCAATATGAGTTAAGAGTGTGTTGCTGTGGCAAAGAATGCCAACAGGATGCTGGGTTTCATCACTAGGGGCATCACCAGCAGAAATAAAGTCATTATTCCACCGTACTCAGTGCTTGTCAGGCCACACCTGGAATACAGTATTTAGGTTTGGTCCCTGCTCTACAAAAGAAAAAGATGTGGACTGAGACAAGGAGGCACAAAAGCACAAAATGTAATCAGTTCTAAGTAATGTTAAGTTTGATGGCTTTGTAATGGAAAATAACTGAGGTGCTTGAAGGTAGTTGACATAGTTTCAGGTCCTTAGGACCTTAGTACAAAAGGTGTAAAACCAGAATAGAAAAACAGGACCTGGGGATGGGGAGTATCTGGGACTAGCAGATGTCCAGGATGGGCACAGCAAAACTGAGAAGTAAAAGGACAGGATGATTGCTATGTTTGTGGTGTTAATAAACCCATTAAGCTGGTGTAAACATCTACTGGGGAGTATGTGGAACCAGCAGATGTCCAGATGGGAGCAGTTAAACTAACTGATAAGTAGAAGAACAGGATGATTGCTATGTCTGTAATGTTAATTAAGCTGGTTATGAAGATTGTTGGGAAAAGTAAACGACCCTTAAAGACCACCATCACATTTTTGTATGCATGCGGGAAACTTTCTGGAAAATTATGTAATATGCCCAGTGACCATATAAGGATGGCCTGTATAGCAATATGGGGACACACGTTAGGAGGAGCTATCCCCCATGTCTCCCAGCACCGCAATAAAGAATACCTGCTTGTCAACTTGAAACTGTGAGTTTGTTCCTGCAGTTTTCTCCGAATCAGGACAGGCTGGAGAGGGTCCAGAGAAGGGCCAAAAAGATGATCCAAGGGCTGGGAAGCTGTTTGAGGAAAGGCTAAGAGAGCTGGGCTTGTTCAGCCTAGAGAAAAGAAGTCTCAGGGGAGATCTCGTAGCAGGCATCAAGGCTCGGTTGGACAGAGCCTTGGGCGACAGTCTAGTGTGAGGCATTCATGCCCATAGCAGGGGGGTTGAAACTAGATGATCTTAAGGTTCTTTCCAACCCTAACTATTCTATGATTCTATGTTCCAGGATTTAAGGAGTGGTTACAAAGAAGGTAGAGACTCCCTTTTTACAAAGAATCAAATGGGAAAGACAAGGGGTGACCTGTAGGTTTAAATCATACATTTAAACTAACAATAGTGTGTGCAGCTTGTCCTGGGTTCAGCTGTAGCAGGCATTATTCTCCTTCTTAGTAGGTGGTGCAGTGCTGTGTTTTTTACTTTAGTCTGAGAACAATGCTGATAATACACCAATGTTTTTAGCTGTTGCTCTGTAATGCTTACCCCGATCAAGGACTTTTCAGTCTCATGCTCTGCCAGTGAGGAGGGGCATGGGAAGCCAGAAGGAAGCACTGACAGGACACCTGACCCAAACTAGCCAAAGGGGTATTCCAACCAACAGAATGTCACGCCCAGTATATAAACTGAGGGGAGTTACCTGCAAGGCCCAGATTGCTGCTCAGGTCAGGCTGAGTATCAGTTGGCAGGTGGTGAGCAATTGTATTGTGCATCACTTGTGTTTATTGTTTTCTTTTCCCTTTCTCTTTTTAATTTTATATCCCTTGTTATTTCCCTTATCATTATTATTATTGGTGGTAATAGTAGTAGTTTTGTATTATACCTTAGTTAGTAGACTGTTCTTATCTCACCCTGTAGGGTTTACATTCTTTCGAGTCTCCTCCCCATCCAGCCGGAAGCTGGGGGGGCGAGAAAGAAGCAAGGGAGTGAGCGAGCAGCTGTGTGGTTCTGTGCAACCGTCTGGGCTTAAACCATGACAGTCCTGTGTGTTGCCAAACATGGGGCCCGAAAGGTTGTGATAATGACAGATCTGACCAGAGTGTGTCAAAATGTATTTATGATAAGAATTGAGTGTTTTGGATTAATAGTCACTAATCACAATGTTGATTTATTTGCCCTTGGAGTTGTTGCACAAGGTCTCAGAGTTTCATTATGTTACATCTTACTTGCAGCCAGTATTTGCTGGTTTAGTGTTTATTGGCTTTGGAGCCTAGGCTAAGGTTCTCATTTTGTTGTACTTTATGATAATGACCTGTAATAAAATACAATTATTGATCATGAAACCAATCTGGTATGCATTCTTAGCACTGCCATCACCTTTATACTTTGGGAGGCATGTAATGTGAACTGGTAACAATTACCTATCTTTTTTTTTTTCCTCCAAGGGCCAACCTATGAGGGTGACATCCTATCACACCTGCTCCCCCAGCAGGCTATTTACAGCATCATTTGAGAATTTTAAAGATTTTGAATATCCTTTCAGGACCCTTGAAACTAGCCTGCTCCTTTTATTGGGATTCAACATGCTACTGCATATGCTGCATATGTTCTACCCACAGCCATACCACCCCGAGAATGCCCAGTCTCATCTGATGCTGGAAGCTAAGCAGGGTTGGGCTCGGGTCTTATCTAAGGTTAAGCAGCTATCCAAGAATACCACAAAGAGATCTTCCCTGATGCTGAACAGCCATGAGTGGCAGGGTGTGTGGGATAGTATAGGCAAGCTCCTAGGCTAGTGGGCCCCTCCAGTGCTTTGGAACTTCAACCCTCAACAAGTGCATAATCTGAAAAAAATAGTAAAACACTTAGACAAGGTGTGCTGTCATCTTGGCAATACCAGAGAGGAACAACTCGCTGCAACGTGCTGTGGTTTAGCTTATGCCTACATAGCCCTGCTCTGTAAGGAGCAAGAAAAAGATATCTCTGGATCTGATCTCAAAGTAACAGACAATACGGCTGCTCCATCCCCAGAAATGACCACAGCAACCACTCCAACCCCAGTGAAGACACTGCAGCTGAACCAAAGGACCAATCCGTGCCGATATCAGTTGCCTCTATAAGCAAGGGGAAAAGCAAGCGAAAAGCACAAAAAGCAACTTGCAATGAAGTAACATGAAGACTCAATGCATGAACCAGAAGGGATGACACCCGAATGAGAGGAATTAGTACTAGAATCAGAGAAAGAGGTATTTTCTCAATCCCTGTCCTTGACTGAGCTGCAGAATACACAAAATATTTCAGCCATTTTACAAATGAGCACATCGTCACCTGGTTGCTCCGATGCTGGGACAACGGGACCTACAGTCACAAACTAGAAGTTAGGGAAGCCAAGAAGCTAGGATCACTTGCTAGGGAAGGGAGAATTGACAAAGCTACTGTGAAAGAGAAATGAGTATTTAGCCTCTAGAGGCAGCTCTTGGCAGCTGTGAAGGAAAGATATCCCTAAAAGGACAAATATTATATGTCACCCAGCCAAGTGGACCATGATAGAGAAAGCCCTCCAGTACCTGAAGGAATTAGCCATTCTAGAGATGATCTATCATAAGTCAGATGCCGGGAATGCACCTGTAGATCCAGATGAAGTTGAATGTACACAACCCATGTGGTGGAAATTTACAAGGAGTGCAACACCATCATACACCAACTCATTGGCATCAATGAGCTGGAGGAATGCAGTGGCACCAACAGTGAATGAAGTGAGTCATCAGTTCCAGGAGTTTGAAGACAATCTTGCCCCTTCCTTCCATCATTTCAGCTGTGGGAAAAGCTCCTGTCCCAGGAGTTCAAGCAATTGAGAGATGTCCTATCCAGCCCTCCACATGTACAGACCTGCATATCAACTATTAACAGAAGGCACCCTATTGCCCAAGAAGGAAGATATAGGGGGTACAAGCCATGGGCCACCCTATGGTTTTACCTTCAGGATCACAGAGAATACTTGAGAAAGTGGGATGGAAAACCTACCTCAGTTCTGAAGGAACAGGTGCATGAATTGAAAAGGAAAACAATGGTCAATGATGATCCTCCTGAGAAAGTTGCTGCTTCAGTCTCTGGTGAGCAGTTTCCCAGAAGTGGAAGAGCTGATTTTACTCCGACTCCTATGAAAAGGAATTCTAGTCCCTTTGTATAAGAACAAAGTAGAGAATCTTATTGTAGTCTTAAATTATAGGTTTAAAGTAACAATAGTGTGTGTGGCTTTAAACTAAAGTAATAAAATACAGCAAATTATTCTAACTTGCTGACACATGGGGAGTAAGGAATGTCCAGCTGATGGGGGAAAGAACACAGGACTGATAACAACTAAGGAGACAGTAAATAAGACAAAGGACGCTAACCTTCAAGATAAGAGAGACTCAAAGAGAACAGAAGCAAAGACATACCAACTGCTAACTCAGCTCTAGGACCTTGCAAGCATGCACAAGCACTAAGGTCATTCAGTAAACACAATGAGGAAGACTATCGGCCACCACCAGAGACCCCACTCAGCAAGAAAGCGCATGAATAATTAGGATGCAAATGTTATAATTAGTTACTGGAAAATCTGTGAATATGCACGAGTATGCTAAATATATAGCTGCAGCCAGCAAGTAATGGGTATGCTCACCTTTGCAAAACTTTTCGCGTGTGTGCCCAGCATTGCAATAAAGAATGCTGCTTTCTAAAACTCCAAATTGAACCTTGGAGAGTTTCTCCTACCAACTTTTGCAGTAACAATTTGGCACCCAAACAGGGACCCTCTGCCGTGCTTTCCGCAGATCTGGGGAGTCTCTAGGACCTCCATGCCAGCATCAGGGAATTTCCCTGAAAGGAACCACAAATCCCCAGACCAACTTGGGACCTCCTGAAGACCCTGATATTATTTCTTTAAAAAGGCATTCTTTCTTGTCCTTTACCCCATTAGTCACAAGGTATGCCCTGCGTGATGGGTAAAGGTAGCCTGGTTCTGGTTGTTTGGACCTGGGTGGAGGTCAGGATCATGGGTACCACTGCCTCCAAAGGGGGAATCCTGAAAAAGTCCCCTCTGAGTTGCATTTTGCAAAACTGGACACAAATCAGTGGACCCCCAGGGTGGTTTGGTCATTTGGGAGACTAGTAAAATACTGTAATCAGTGGTGGCTGTTGTACAAACTGGATTTTGGGGAAAAGTGGCCTGTGAACGGCACAATTAATTATAATACTTTGTTACAATTGATGCTATTCTTGAGATGAGAAGGAAAGAGGGTTAAAGTAGCTTATGTAGAAATGTTTTTCACTTTGACAAGTCATCCAGAACGGCAAAGAGATTGTGGTTTTAATCTTGCACCTCAGGACCAGTTTGTATTGTCCTTGGAGAAAGATACTAACATTCACCAGATTCATGGAAAGATAAAGAGACAATGCATAAATAAACTACTATTGATCCTGAATAGGAGGGAGGGAGGGAGGGAGGGAGGGAGGGAGGAAGGAAGGAAGGAAGGAAGGAAGGAAGGAAGGAAGGAAGGAAGGAAGGAAGGAAGGAAGGAAGGAAGGAAGGAAGGAAGGAAGGAAGGAAGGAATTAGACCATTTAATAAAAGGTCAATCCACAGAATATACAAGGAAAAAGGCACAAAAGCTAAAGGGGGAGGACCAACATGATTTGAGAAAAATAATGAATGTGGCCCAAGAGACCTATTGCAATCTGACCACCATGCCTCTGGTGCAAGTTCCCCGAAACAGATCAAATGGTAGAAAGGAGTTCAAGTCCCCAATTATTAATATTGTTGGTTGATATAATACAATATTGTGCATTGTGGGTTATAGTGTCTGCGGGTTTCAACTAGGAATATGTTATTGCATATATGGGGGCATAAGATAAGCTCCAGAGTAAAACTGGAATGTTTAAGGGAAAAAAATAAATTTAAAAAAAATAATAATAAAAAAATGTTGGCTGTAGCTCAAGAAGCCAGGAGGGAGAAGAGACAGGACACCTGACCCAAACTAGCCAAAAGTGAATTCCATACCACAGCACATCATGCCCAATATATAAACTGGAGGGAATTACCCAAAAGGCCCAGATCGCTGCTTGGGTCAGGCTGGATATCGGTCGGCGGATGGTGAGCAATTGTATTGTGCATCACTTGTGTTTATTGTTTTCTTTTCCTTTTCCCCTTTTAATTTTATATTCTGTCACCTTGTTATTTCCTTTATCATTATTATTATTGGTGGTAGCAGTAGTAGTTTTGTGTTATACCTTAGTTATTGCACTGTTCTTATCTTCTTCTCAATCTGTGGGATTTACATTCTTTTGATTGTCCTCGCCATCCCTCTGGGAGCGGGGAGGAAAAAATGGGGGGAATGACCAGCTGTGTGGTTCTGAGTTACCAGCTGGGCTTAAACCACAACATAACCAAACATGAGAAAAGAGAGGCTAAAGCCCTGCCACCCCAACACATCAGCAGAGAAAGCTGATCTGATCAAGCTACCGAGTTTTGGAATTGCCAGAAAGTCAAAATTTGCTTTTAAGGCATATCAATTTGACAATACTCCAGTGAATACTGGTAATCGCTATGTTCACAAAGCAGTCAAAGAAGCTGCAGGCAGAGACCTTTTATTAATATTGCCTCATAACTATCAGTGCTTGGATAATGAATTTCCAAGTTATCAAACACAGGATGATAAATTACCTAGCCTACTGGGAGCCAAGAACAATGATGAAGGACAGTGGGTTACACCTAACACACAAGTAATAACTGACCAGCCTCTAATGAGGCAACTGATAGGGGAACAGAATCAATGACTGAGGCTTTAAATCTCCAAGTTCTGAGTACGCAAAGGGCTGCAATTATAAAAGTGTTATAAAGAAATGTAAACATTGTTTACAAGAAAATTCTTACCATGCTAAGAGACCCCCACCTGGAACAACAAAGGCAACTGTCCAGGAGACTATTGCAAGTGGACTTTACAGAACAGCTTAACAGGCTCATATATATATATATATACATATATATATATACAGGTACTAATAGATATGTGTTCTGGTTAGCCAAAGGCTTTCCCTTATCACATCGATATGGCTCGTGAAGTAGTAGAATATTTATTAAATCAAATAATACGCCAATTTGGTGTACCAGCAAGCTTGTCCTCAGACAGAGGTCTGCACTTTGTTGCAGAAGTAGTTAGGAAAGTGTGAGAATGTTCAGGAATCAAGTAGGATTTGCATACCCTATAGAGACCACAGGATAGTGGGAAAGTGGAACGCATGAATCAGACACGCAAGTTAAAACTAAATAAAATATGCCAAGAAATTTCTTGGAAAGTTGTGAATATGCATGAATATGCTAAACATAGAGCCACTGCTGGCAAGTAGCAGATGCATTCAACTTGGAAAAACTATTCATGCCTGCACCCAGCACTGCAATAAAGAATATCTACTCCAGCCAGGTGGAGGAGAGGGACAATTGGGTTTATTGGACTGTGTGGACCAGGTGGCCTGGCACACCAGTCCACAGGACTAAAAGGCTCTAGTAGATAGCACTGCAGAGTGCAACTCGAGGCCATCAAGCTATCAAGTGGTACAACCCATTTCTATTTCTGGAGTGACAGAAGAATCCCAAGAGCTGACTGCACTGGAAGATTAAATCAGCCTAACCAGGAAACAGTGGCAAAAGCACCCCATAATGACTAGTTCAGAGGCTCCATGCATCCTTGGCACAGAATATAGAATCAGAATGCTTAAGGGTTGGAAAGGACCTTAAGATCATTAAGTTCCAACCCCCTTCCATGGGCAGAGACACCTCACACTAAACTATGTCACCCAAAGCTCTGTCCAACCTGGCCTTGAATACCACCAGGGACTGCGCATTCACAACTTCATTGGACAACCTATTCCAGTCCCTCAGCATCCTCACAAAAAGTTCTTCTTTATGACTAATCTAAACTTCCCCTGTTTAAGTTATAACCCATTACCCATTGTCCTATTACTACAGGCCCTAATGAAGAATCCCTCCCCAGCATCCTTATATCTCAGGAGAGGATATTTTTAAGGACCCAAAAGGGTACCAATTGGCTTTTGGTATAGCTGCCTTGGAGACAGAGGAAATTAAGCAGCTGTCCACCTTGCCTGGTCTCTCAGAGGATCCTCCTGTTATGGGGTTGCTGAAGGACGAAGAACAAGTGCCAATCACAACCACAACAGTGCACTGGCAGTAATATAACACCAACTGACAATCCCTGATTCCCATCCATAAGATGATCCATAGACAAGAGAGCCAAGGAGTGATCAGAAGGACCCATTCACCCTTTAATAGCCTCATATGGCCACTGAGAAAGTATAATGGAGAGTGAAGACTAACAGTAGAATATCATGGCCTGAATTAAGTCATACCACCGAGTGCTGCCATACCAGACATGCTAGAACTTCAATATGAACAGGAGTCAAAGGCAGCCAAGTGGGATGACACAATTAATACTGCCAGTGTATTTTTCTCAATTCCTTTGGCAGGAGAGTGCAGGCCACAGTTTGCTTTTACTTAGGGTAGCATCCAGTACACTTGGAATCAATTGCCTCAGTGGTGGAAACACAGCCCTACCATCTGCCATGGACTGATCCAGACTGCACTGGAACAGGGGAAAGCTCTATAACACCTGTAATGCATTGATAATATCATCATGCAGGGCAATACAGTGGAAGAAGTTTTTGAGAAAGGGAAGAAAATAATCCAAATCCTTCTGAAGGCCAGTTTTGTCATAAAACAGAGCAAGGCCAAAGGATCTGTACAGGAGTTAAACGTTTTGGGAATTAAATGCCAACACTGGACATCACCAGATCCCAACAGATACGATCAACAAGATAAAAGCAACTCCACAAACTAATAAGAAAGAAACACAAGCTTTCTTAGGTGTTGTGGAGTTCTGGAGAATGCACACCCCAAATTACAGTCTGATTGTACGCCCTCTCTATCATGTGACCTCAAAGAAGAACCATTTCAAATGGGAACCTAAGCAACAACAAGCCTTTGAAAAAATTAAATGAAAGTTCATGCAGTAAAACTTGGGCCAGCCTGGACCAGACAAGATGTGAAAAACTAATTCGACACTGCAGATGGGGAGAATGGTCCTACTTGGAGACTCTGTCAGAAAGCACCACTAGAAATTCAAGGTCAACCCCTCAGCTTCTGGAATTGGGAATGTAGGTGCTATACTACAACTAAAAATAGATACTGGCAGCCTGGTTCAAGCTGCTTCAGAAGTGACTGGCATTGAAGCACAGCTCCTCCTGGCACCCTGGTTGCCTGTGCTGATCTGGACATTCAAAGGCAGCATCTCCTCTACACACCATGCAAGTGATGCTACATGGCTGCACTAATCTCACAAGCCCAAATAGGAAATGCCAGTCATCCAGGAATACTAGAAGTCATCATAGACTGGCCAGAGAGCAAAGATTTTGAAATGTCACCGGAATACATACTGAGGAGGCCCCACTGTACAAGAAACTACCAGAAAATAAGAAGCAATATACCTTCTTTACTGATGGGTCATGCCATACTGTGGGAAAGCACTGGAGATGGAGGTAGTTGTATGGAGTCCCCTATGAAAAGTTGCAGAAACTGCTTAAGGAGAGGGTGAATCAAGTCACTTTGCAGAGATGAAAGCCATTTGGGCTGGCCTTAGACATTGCTGAATGAGAGAAGCGGCCAGTACTTTATACTGACTCATGGATGGTGGCAAATGCCCTGTGGGGGTGGTTGCAGCAATGGAAGCAGAGCAACTGGCAACGCAGAGGTAAACCCATCTGGGCTGCTGCACTATGGCAAGATATTGCTGCCTGAGTGCAGAACCTGATGGTGAAGGTATGCCATCTAGATACTCATGAACTCAAGAGTTGAGCCACTGAGGAACATAAGAACAACCAACAGGAGGATCAAGCTGCTAAGAATAAAGTGCCTCAGACACATTTAGACTAGCAACATAAAGGTGAATTACTTTTAGCCCAGTGGGCCCACAACACCTCAGGACATCAAAGCAGAAATGCAACATATAGATGATCAAGAGGTGGACTTGACCCTAGGCACTACCACCCAGGTTATTCATGAATGTGAAACTTGCTGCAATTAAGCAAGCCAAGCTGCTAAAGCTTCTCTGGTATGGAGGATGATGGCTGAAGTACAAAGATGACAAGGCCTGGCAGATTGACTATATCACATTCCCACTGACCAGCCAAGGGAAGCACCATGTGCTTCCCATGGTTGAAGCCACCACCAGATGGCTCAAGCGTACACTTTTCCCCACATCACAGCCCAGAACACTATTCTGGACCTTAAGAAACAAGTCTTGTATTTGGCACTCCAGATGGGACCTACTCTTCTCGGCTGCAGGACCCACTGAGGACAGGGCTTCCTAGGGCCCTCGGGAATTTTTCCTGGAGGGACCCCTCGACTCATTTGGATCACTGCGGGAGCAGACAAGGAGGACCATCTTCATAAAAGGTATTCTTTTCTTTTGTATAGTCTGTAAGGTGTAAGGGGCATCTTACATAAAGACTACATTGGTTTGGTAAGCATACACAATGTTTGCAAGGCTTCCGTAAATCGAGATAGGAAATCTCGTAGGTAAAGGCGTATACCTGGCTGCTAGCATCCCTTTGGTATACACCCACAAGAAGCAGGGAGCATTCTTGTGGTTTGGGTCGTACAAGACACAGGGGGTGTCTTGGGGAAATGGTTTTGGGTCCAGTGTGCTATCAACGGCACATAAGGGATTTGATTCAGTGATGCTGTCAGTGTGGGTCCCTGAATAGGTTAGTCAAATCACACCCCGATACCCCGATACAGTGGGCTGTCCAGTACGGTTCCCACAGTGGGACGCAGACAGGCTGTTTGGACACAAGGGTGTCATCCTTCTTGGGACACTGACAGGCTGGTCAAATATAAAGGGTTCAAGGAAACCCCCCTTATAATGTTACAGTATTGTCTGAGCCATAGTGGTTAGGAAGTATTGCTTTTGATTCTACTGGTATTCATCTTATTTTGTGGCTTCTTACAGTAATAATTTTGGTCTTGTGATTTTGATATCAGTGATGGACTGTTACAACTGTGTTATTAATTGTAGTTTGATAGAATTTTAGTCTCTGTTTCAAGTGCTGTAACTGTGTGGAGTCCCTAGCGAGTGTGTGAGTGAGAGACTGATAATGGAAAATCAGCAGAATGGAGAGATCTTGAAAAAGAGTCCTATAAGGTGCATTTTGGCACATTGGAAAGAATTGGGAAGTTCGCTGGGGGCTCAGTAAATAAGAAAATATTGTAACCAATGGTGGCCTTTGTATACTTTGGAAGATGAGGAAAAATGGCCTAAAAATGGAACTCTGACCTATAATACACTGTTACAATTAATGTTGTTTTGAGGCAGCAAGGAAAAGGGGATGAAGTAATGTATGCAAGTATGTTTTTCACTTTCACCCAGGGGGACAGAATGAATGCACAATTAATATAGCTCCACCAAATCCCTTAATTTTGGATTTGGAAAAGGACAGGGAAAACCTGAAAGTTAAGATGGAGAGACGTTGTTCAGCCTCTGATATTGGGGAAAGATGTTTAAAGTTAAAAAACAGTAATCAGGAAGATAGGTTGGAAAATTATGCATTACAAGTACCTTCCAGAGGAGCACCCTATCTGTCCTATCTGATATTGATAAGGAGGAAGAGATTGCTGTCACTGGCAACAGAGCAGCACATTCACATTCAGAGTTAAGAAAGGGTTAGAACAGAAGTGCTGTTGCAGAGGCAGGCATCTGCAGCTCCTGCAGAGCAGGGTGAGCAATTGTGAGGAGAAGAAAAAAAAAAAAAAAGGGAAAAGCAAGGGGGAAAGGAGGGGAGATTTGCAGCACCTATGTTTGAGGCTGGGAGGAGGGATGTCGGGCAGAGGTGGGGGAGTGTGCTCTTCTGTGGAACCAAAACGGTGTGAGTGCTATAGGGAGTTTGGATGCTGGAAGTGAGACTGCCCCGAGGGGAGGAGTGCCATGGGGTGGCTCCGGGGACTGAATTGGAACTAGACTAACAGGGACCTGAGGAATCTACCCTAGCAGATCCACTGGTTAAATTAAAACTAGGGACTAGAGGAAATAAAGTAAAATTTTAGTGGATACAGGAGCAACTTATTCAGTCTTAAAACAGAGAGAAAAGAATTTGTTACAGATCTGGAATCTATCGGTCACCAAAACAAAAGAGAAGAAAAAGAAAAAAACAAAAAAACAACAACAAAAAAACCCAAACAAACAAAAAAAAAAGCAAAAAAAAACCCTGAGGCATTGTTTTTGAAACCCTTGGGAATACAAATG